>NC_134355.1:223172996-223519662 GCF_048569485.1 Anomaloglossus baeobatrachus
CGTCGGGGTCACGGTTGTTGTGACGCACATCCGGCGCCGATAGCGACATCGCAATGTGTAAATCCTAGGAGCGACGATGAACGAGCACAAAACAGTCAAAAAACGCTGATTTGTGTCACGTCGTTCATTTTCATAATGTTACTCCAGCTGCAGATACGATGTTTGTCATTCCTGCAGCACCACACATCGCTGTGTGTGACACCGCAGGAACGACAAACATCTCCTTACCTGCCTCCACCAGCAATGCGGAAGGAAGAAGGTGGGCGGGATGTTATGTCCCGCTCATCTCCGCCCCTCCGCTTCTATTGGCCGGCCGCTTAGTGACGTCGCGGTGATGCCAAACGCACCTCCCCCTTGAAGGAGGGATTGTTCGGGGGTCACCGTGACGTCGCCGAGCAGGTATGTGCGTGTGAAGTTGCCGTAGTGATAATGTTCACTACGGCAGTGATCACCAGATATCGCATGTGCAACGGGGGCGGGTGCTATCGCGCTCGTTATCGCTAGCTGATGCTAGCGATGTCGCAATGTGTAAATCCTGCCTAAGGGTGCCAATACTTTTGTCTGGCCTATTTTTGGAGTTTTGTGTGAAATGATCAATGATTTGATTTTTGTTTCATTCTCTTTTGTGTTTTTTTCATTGCAAGCAAAATAAATGAAGATAATAATATCAAAGAATTTGTGATTGCAATCATTTTCAGGAAGAAACTGAGTATTCTCTGACAGAATTGCGGGGGTGCAAATACTTTTGGCCAGCACTGTAGTAGGTGTAATAATATTGGCAAATACCTCCAATTAGAAATTTTGTATAGTTCTTCCGATTCACTGAGTTGCTTATCTCATGTTCAGGGTATTATATGACCTTAGGTATCCATGGCTATGACCACTAGGAACTAACTAACTGACTATAATACATCTCTAATGTTTAAATGTGTTTGCTTTCCTTTGGTGTTGTAGGGGTTAAAAACTTTAATCTGCTTATCCTTTGGAGCCTTAATCCCAGGTGTAGTTCTTTGTGACCACTCCCCCCTTTACTATAGTCACATGTCTTAACATCTGATGTCGGTTAAAGATTCTCATATCTAAGCTGTCCACTTTGGAAGGAAAAGAGACAGTCTATAAAAGAAACTGAAGTATCGTGACAATTACAGCTGTGGTGTTAGCTGCATTATAGTTGCTTGGAGTGTTTTCCTTTTGTGTCTATATTCCCCTGTCTGTCTTCCTACCTTTTTGTTGCATTATTGTAGTGGTGAGACCAGTGCTCTCGCCGGCCTTCTTACTAGCCAGTGGGAGTTCAGGGCAAGCAAGGACCTAGGTATGTGATCAGCAATGGGGTGGCAGAACCCATAAAGGGACATTAGGGAGTGCAGGGAACAGCATCAGGTGAGTGCAGGAGGTGACCCCACTTCCCTCTCTCTAGTGTCAGGGCCTACCGTTGTATAGTATTCTCAGTGTACTCTGTTTATTGTGGCGCACTCTGGGGGTTCCTTTATTCCTGGCATGACACCTGTTTTCTCCACACTACCTGTTGTGAATGTCATCCGAGTGAGTGGGTGCTGGTGTGGAGCTCCCTCTGGTGGCCAGGAATGGTAATGAAGCTGAGTCTGAATCTGTGACTCAAACAGGTGATGGAATTAATTACTGATCTAGGAAGTCCTATTGCAGATCAGCCTAGTGTATTTAGGAGAGCAGTTTCTGCCTGGCAGCCACCAGTAATGGATGTTTCCTGCTGCTTCTGAAGATGGCTGGGAGTTTTCCCTTCAGTTTCTCCCATTTATTCTGTGCCTGAATCTACTCCAGATAAGTTTACTAGTTTCTCTGCTTAATTGCTGGAATTGCACTTAAGGGTGTTTCTGCTTATTCCATTTTGTTCTGTGTTTTGGTTTCTTGTTTGTGAGGATCTGTCTCTTTGCTTTTGTGAGCAGGGCAGTTCCTCAAGCAAGAAAGGGAGCTTGCTCCAGGTTCATGTTTCAATTATTTTAACTTAAGAATGTTATTTGTTCTGTGATTTTGTTTATTTTGTTTCTTCCCATTATATCTGCAGTTCTGTTTAAAGTGTCTGGCACAATAGTACATGATATTGTGGGGGAGAAACCGTATGGTCTTAGGATTTTTGTTCTATCAGAAGTTTGGTATTTTTTGCAGCGTTTTTTGCTGGCCGCAATCAGTTATCTTTCCTATCCTGTTGTATCTAGTAAGTCGGCCCTCATTTTTGCTAAGCTATATTTTCTATCTGTGTATTGTGTTTTCTTACATCACCGTCATTGCATGTTGGGGGCTTTCTATTTTCTATTTGGGGACTGCTCCGAGGCAGGTTAGGATTCCTCATTTCTATCTTTTGAGGTGTAGCAAGTTTCTCCGGCAGTGACGAGGTGTCTAGGTGTGTTAGGAACATCCCACTGCTATTCCTAGTGTTGTCCGATAGGTGATTGCGGTCAGCTTTGTTGGTCATAATGTTGTGGATCAAGCTGAGAAGGCTTTGATGGCATTGATCCATGGTCAGGATTCTGCTGAAATTTTTTGCCAGAGATTCAGAGCGTGGGCGGTCCTTACCAAATGGAATGATGAAGCTCTTGCGGCACTTTTTCGAAAGGGTCTTGCGGATACCGTGAAAAATGTGATGGTGGGATTTACTATCCCTTTGGGACTCATTGCCTCTATGAACTTAGCCATTCAGATTTATAGACGTTTACGCGAGCGGAAATCAATACGTGCAGATCTATTGCTTGCGGAACAGTCTTCAGAGCCTATGCAGTGGGATAGGGTTCTCTCTTATACTGAGTAGTAGGGTTTTAGATGGAAAGACTAGTTGTGTTTCTATTGTGGAGACACTTCTTACACTATCTCTGTCTGCCCAAACGAGAAAAGAGATTTGCTCGTTCATTTACTGTAGGTACTGTGCAACCTAAATTTCTTTTGTCAGTCTCTTTAATTTACTCATTATCCTCATTTTCTGCTATGGCTTTTCTTGATTCAGGGCTGCCCTAAACTTAATGGATTTTGGGTTTGCTAAAAGTTGTCGTTTTCCCATGATACCTTTGAAAACTTCTATTCCTTTAAGGGGCATTGATGCTACTCCCCTAGCTGAGAATAAACCCCAATTTTGGACCCAGCTGACTGAGGGTTGCACCAGCTCATAAGGAGAATTGTAAGTTTTTGGTACTACACAACTTGCATGATATTTTGGTACTGGGATTTCCTTGGCTGCAGATCCATAATCCAGTTCTTGATTAGAGATCCCTGTCTGTGGTTAGTTGGGGTTGTCAATGTGTGCATAATGACCTTTCTGTGTTGTCTATTTCTGCTCAGACACATGATGTACATGAATATTTGTCGGACTTCCTTGATGTGTTTAATGAGACTGGATCTGATTCCTTGCCTCCCCATAGGGAGTGTATTTGTGCCATTTGAATTAGTGCCAGGTTGCAAATTTCCTAAGGGACAGATTTTCAATTTGTCTGTGCCTGAACATGATGCTATGCGAACATATATTATGGAGTCATTGAAAAAGGTCATATTAGACTGTCATCTTCACCCCTGGATGCGTTTTTTTTCTTTGTGTCCAAGAAGGATGGGTCATTGAGACCTTGTATTGACTATCGCCTCCTTAATAAAATTACTGTTAGATATCAGTATTTTTTGCCCCTGATGTCAGATCTGTTTTCCAGAGTTAAGGGGGCTAAATGGTTTACTAAACGTGATCTTAAGGGGACGTACAATCACATTCGAATTAAGGAGGGTAATAAATGGAAGACGGCATTTAATACCCCTGAGGGGCATTTTGAGTACCTAGTGATGCCTTTTAGGCTCACTAATGCCCCCTCCGTCTTCCAGTCTTTCATGAATATTTTCCGGGAACTAATTGGTAAATTTCTGATAGTCTGTTTGGATGATATTTTGATTTTTTTCTGATGATTGAGACTCTCAAATTGAGCAAGTTTGGACTGTTTTTCAGGTTTTTAAGAACAATGCATTGTACGTTAAGGGGTCACAATGTCTCTTTGGCGTACAAAAAATTTCCTTTTTGGCTTTTATTTTGTCTCCGTCTTCTATTGAAATGGATCCTGTCAAGGTTCAGGCCATTTATGACAGGGTTCAGCCTACGTCTTTGAAATCCCTTCAAACATTTTTGGGTTTTGCAAATTTCTACCATAAATTTATAGGCAATTTCTCTAGTATTGTTAAGCTTTTGACGTATTTCACCAAAAAATTAGCTGATGTTGAGAATTGGAACCCGAGTTCGTTATGGCCTTCCAGGAGCTTAAAAAAAGGTTCACTTTTGCCCCAGTCCTGCAGCAACCTGATGTTTCTCTTCCATTTTAAGTAGAGATAGATGCCTCAGAGATTGGATCAGGAGCTGTTTTGTCTCAAAGAGATCCTATAACTTCGAAACTGAAGCCTTGCGCCGCCTTCTCTCGGAAATTTTCTCCATCTGAATGAAACTATAATGTGGGTAATCGAGAATTATTGGCTATGAAGTAGGCTTTTGAAGAATGGAGACATTGGTTGGAGGGGGCTAGACATTAAATTGTGGTGCTCACTGATCATAATAATCTGACCTACCTTAAATCTGCCAAGAGACTGAATTCTAGGCAGGCCAAGTGGGCTCTATTTTTTTAGATTTTTTAGACGTTTCGATATTGTGTTCTCTTTTCTACCAGGCACCAAGAATATTAAAGCAGATGCCCTCTCTAGAAGTTTTTTTGCTGATTCTCTTGATGTTGCTGTGCCATCTCTAGTCCGGAATGAAGGTGTGGTCCTCTCCGCCATTTTGCCCGATTTGAGGTTAGCACTTCAGAGATTTCAGGGGGACAAACCTGAGAGATGTCCTGTGGGGAAACTGTATGTTCCTGATCAATGGAGGAGTAGAGTTATGTCCGAGATTCATTGTTCCATCTTGGCTAGTCATCCTGGGATTTTTAGTACTAGGGATCTAGTGAGTAGGTCTTTTTGGTGGCCTTCTTTATCTTGGGATGTCAGGAGTTTTGTGCAATCTTGTGGGGTTTGTTCTAGAGCCAAGCCTTGTTGTTCACTTACTAGTGGGTTGTTATTGCCATTGCCTATACCTAAGAGACCTTGGACTCATATCGCTATGGATTTTATTTCAGATCTTCTGGTTTCTCAGAGGATGACAGTTATTTATGTTATGCGTGATAGATTTTCTAAGTTGGTCTATTTGGTACCATTGCCTAAGTTGCCATCTTCATCAGAGTTGGTGCCCTTGTTTTTTCAACAGGTGGTTCGTTTACATGGTATTCCTGAGACAGGAGTTCAGTTTGTGTCTAGATTTTGGAAAGAATTTTGTTCTAACTTAGGAATTGGGCTGTCTTTTTCTTCTGTGTTTCATCCTCAGACCAATGGTCAGACTGAGAGAGCAAACCAAACCTTGGAAACCTATTTGAGGTGTTTTGTATCTGCAGATCAGGATGACTGGACTTCGTTTTTGCCATTGGCAGAGTTTGCTCTCAATAATAGGGTTAGCTCTGCTACTTTGATGTCTCTGTTTTTCTGCAATTTGGGGTGTCATACCAGGTTTTCTTCAGGGCAGATTGAGGCTTTGGAGTTGATTCTGTGGTGGAGAGAATGCAACAGATTTGGGGTCAGGTAGTGGACAAATTGTTTCAGTCCCAGGAGAATGCCCAAAGGTTTGTCAACTGGCGAAGGCTGTGTCCCCCCGGACTAAAGTTGGGACATGGTTTGGTTGTCCTCCAAAAATATTCCTATGAGAGTTTCTTCTCCTAAATTTAAACCAAGATTTATTGGGCCTTATAAGATTTCGGAGATTATTAATCCCGTATCTATTTGTTTGGCTCTTCCTGAGTCTTTTAAAATTCACAATGTTTTTCATAAGTCTTTGTCCAAGAAACATGTGGAACCAGCAGTTCTCACAGCGACGCTTCCTGATCCTGTGTTGGTAGATGGGGATCTAGAGTACGAAGTAGAGAACATTTTGGATTCCCACCTAGATGAAAGGTTCAGTACCTTGTTAAGAGGAAGGGTTATGGTCAGGAGGACAATACCTGGGTTTTTGCTTCTAACATTCACACTGACAGATTGGTTCATGCCTTTCATCATGCCCATCCTGACAGACCCAGTGGCTCTGATGATAGTTCGGTGACTGCTCCTCAAGGGGGGTACTGTTTTAAATGTCATCCGAGTGAGTGCTGGTGTGGAGCTCACTTTGGTGGCCAGGAATGGTAATGAAGCGGAGTCTGAATCTGTGACTCAAACAGGTGATGGAATTAATTTGAAATCCAGGTAGTCCTATTGCAGATCAGCCTAGTGTATTTAGGAAAGCAGTTTCTACCTGGCGGCCGCTGGTGATAGCTATTTCCTTCTGCTTCTGCATATGGCTGGGAGTTTTCCCTTCAGTTTCTCCCATTTATTCTGTGCCTGAATCTACTCCAGATAAGTTTACTAGTTTCTCTGCTTAATTGCTGGAATTGCACTTAAGGGTGTTTCTGCTTATTCCATTTTGTTCTGTGTTTTGGTTTCTTGTTTGTGAGGATCTGTCTCTCTGCTTTTGTGAGCAAGGGAGTTCCTCCAGAAAGAAAGGAAGCTTGCTCCTTGTTCATGTTTGGATTATTTGCACTTTAGAATATTATTTGTTCTGTGATTTAGTTTCTTCCCATTATATCTGCAGTTCTGTTTAAAGTGTCTGGCACAAGAGCACCTGATATAGTGGGGGAGAGACCGTGTGGTCTTAGGATTTTTGTTCTATCAGGAGTTTGGTATTTTTTGCAAGGGTTTTTGCTGGCCGCAATCAGTTATCTTTCCTGTCCTGTTGTATCTAGTAAGTCGGGCCTCACATTTGATAATCTATATTTTCTTTCTGTGTATTGTGTTTTCTTACATCACCATCGTTGCATGTTGGGGGCTTGCTCCGAGGCAGGTTAGGATCCCTCATTTCTATCTTTGAGGTGTAGCAAGTTTTTTCTGCAGAGACTAAGTGTCTAGTTGTGTTAGGAACATCCCACTGCTACTTCTAGTGTGGGGGTTCCAATTTGCCTCTCTAGCAATTCTACGAGCTGCTCTCACAGAAATTTTGCTTGGTCTTCCAAACCTCATCTTGACCTCAAATGTTCCTGTTAACTACCATTTCTTAATTACCTTTAAAACTGAAGAAAGGGCAAGTTGAAAATATTTTGCTATCCTCTTATAGCCTTCTCTTGCTTTGTGGGCCTCCCACCATTTTCATTTTCAGAGTGCTAGGCAGCTCCTTAGAAGAATCCATGGCTGCTGATTTTTGGCACAAGGTTAGAGAAGGCTGGGTTTTTATAAAGCTGTGATATTTGCTCACCTGGCCTTTCCTAACGATGATAGCGAAAATGTCATAACCCTAACAGGCTATTTAAGGTCTCAAACCTTGGTTAATGTTATCTGAGCACACACATCTCCAAAAGTGGTCAAACGTTTACATCTGCCCATTTTTTTACATACTTTTTTTTTGCCTAAAATAGAAAGGAAATGTGTTATCTTTAACTTTATGCCTTTTAGAGATCATTTCATTTTTAACTTGCATAACTGTTCACAACAACAGTAATTTTGACCAGGAGTGCCCAAACGTTTGCATGCCACTGTACGTGTGGGTTGAAACTGCACACTATACCCCTGAATTAAATCTTTGAGGGATGTAGTTTCAGTTATCGGGGGGTTTCTGCTGTTTAGGGGCCCTGCAAATGCGACATGGTACATGCAAACAGTGCTCCTTCTGTTCCAAGACCTGCAATTTGTCTAAACATAACTTTTTAATTACATGTGGGGTATTGCCACTGTATGAAAAAAAGTGGGTAACAAATTGAGAAGTCCATTTTCTCATGCTATCCCTTGTAAAAGTGAACAAAAAAAATGAGGCTAAAGAAACATTTTAGAGGAAGAATTACTTTTTTTTATTCTAATTTGCGTTATTACTGTGTAGCATTCAAATGGTTAAAACATTTCATGACAGCAGTTTTGAAGTATTTCAGGGGTGCGGGTTTTTATAATATTACTTTTGGGGAGTTTCTAATATATAAGTCCCTCAAAGTCTATTTAAATCTGCATAGGTCCGTAAATAAACAGGTTTTCTAAACTTCTTGAAAATAATAGAACTTGCTGCTAAATTTTTAACCTTTCTAACATCCTTACAAAATTAAATGAAGTTTGAAAAATAATGCAGGTGCAAGTTAGACATATGTGGAATGTTTTTTATTAATTATTATTTTTAAAATTGAAAGTCTGAAAATTACAAAAATGTTTTCCAAAATGCTGATATTTTTACAATAAATGTAAAATATATTGACCTAAATTTCTGACTAACATAAAATACAATGTGTCATGAAATAAACTATCTCAGAATTGCTGGGATTTGTTGAAGCATTTTAGAGTTATTACCACAAAAAGTGACACTGGTCAGATTTAAAAAATTTGGCTTGGTCATTTTGGTGAAAATTGGTTTAAGGGGTTAAGCCTTAAGGACAAATTAAATGAAATACCAAAAAAGTGTTAATGAGTGTATTTTTTCAGTAAGATCTTTAATGACTTCATCACTCCTTTAAACCAAAAGTCAAGAATTATTTAGCTCTCCAAGTTTGAGATCACGGGGGAACACTATTCTCCTTATGGAGATTTTGCAAGCCAGTCTGGCTGCCAGTAAAGTAAGGGGACTTATAGCTGCCATGCCCCTCTGCAAAATATTCAAATTGTCTCTCCAGGACAGGAGACAAACTCTAGCGCAGCGCCACCTATTGTAAGTAGCGATCCTAAAAGTTAAATGTGGATTTTTAAAACTCGCCAGACTGGCTTGCAAAGTCTCCATAAGGAGAATAGTGTTCCCCCGTGGTCCCCACAAAGCTTCTCATGAGCCAGATCAGACACCCCATACTTTGCACTGACGAGGGGCATGCACCCCGAAACACCGTGTCTGCAAATTGGGATTCTGATCTGGCATATATATCCTAAGTTATATGTAAAGGAGTGTTAAAAATCCGCATTTAACTTTTAGGATCGCTACTTCCAATAGGTGGCGCTGTGCTAGAGTTTGTCTCCTGTCCTGGAGAGACAATTTCAAGTTTGAGATGTAATTACAAATGCATCTCAATAAATTAGAATATCATCAAAAAGTTAATATATTTCAGTAATTCAATACAAAAAGGGGAATCACATGTATTATATAGAGTCATTACAAGTAGAGTGATTTGACATAAACCTCATATAAAATCTATAGGGTATTGTCAAGAGGAAGAGAAGAGACACCAGACCTAACAATGCAGATGAGCTGAAGGCTGCTATCAAAGCAACCAGAGCTTCTATAACACCTCAGCAGTGCCACAGGCTGATCACCTCCGTGCCACGCTACATTGATGCAGTAATTCATGCAAAAGGAGCCCCGACAAAGTATTGAGTGCAGTTATTGTACATACCTTTCAGTAGGCCAACATTTCTGTGTTTAAAATAATTTTTTTCACTTGGTGTTATATAATATTCAAATTTTCTGAGATAATGACTTTTGGGTTTTCTTTGGCTGTAAGCCATAATCATCAACATTAACAGAAATAGACACTTAAAATAGATCACTCTGTTTGTAATGACTTTATATAATATATGCGTTTCCCATTTTGTATTGAATTACTGAAATAAATTAACTTTATGATGATATTACAATTTTTTGAGATGCACTTGTATCTGAATTTACCCTGTTCTTTGTGAAGCATATCTAAGACTTTTTTGTTTGTGGATGTACTGTATATGTGTATTTTTAAACCTAACCAATTTTTATATATTTTTAGTATTTGGAAGATGAGTATTGTAAAACAGACCGAGAAGATGACCCAATGCCTCCAGTGCAGCCATATCATTATGGATCACACTACTCAAACAGTGGTACCGTGCTTCACTTTTTGGTCAGATTGCCTCCTTTCACCAAAATGTTCCTTGCATATCAAGGTACGTTTCTATGTATGATTAGGTGTGTATGTCCATATAGTGTTGCAGTTTCTTCATTTGAAGCATTATAACACCTTACGAAACTTTTGGGAATGACCGTACTTAATGTTCATGACTGCAAAGTCTAGAATAGAAGACTAAGGGGGTTCCTGGTGTCTGGGTAGAAACATATTGGCCCCTCCCTGCACACATTGATATCAAGAACAAAAGTCATGGACTGTGAAATTCATGGATCACAGGTGCCAGAGTACAAACTTGAAATTTTGCTTAGGAGTGGCATATTACTTCCAGTTTTGTGTGGCAGCTTAAGGAATCTTGAATTGTAATTGGAACATGTAGGAAGCTGTTAGAAACACAAAGTAATCATGTAGCAGAATGTACCCAGCTAACTCCCCTTTAGGTAGTACCACTTGTCAAACCACAGAGGCCTCTGGGGACCACCTATTGGACACTCAAAGTGTTGTACCATAGTGTGTGCAATAAATGGTATATAGTGATGGGTGGACCCAGACTGTAAAAGTTTCAAAGGTACCAGAGTATCGGACTCGGCCCCTTGATTCCTGGTGTTGATCAGGTTCCGGCAATCTGGGAAATTAAAAAATAAAAAATAAAGGAAAAATAAAGAAAATAAAAATGAAGCAAAAACTTCAACTTACCGAGTCTTCGGTGTGGCTGTACACTGCTCTTGCGGCCTCTCCTTCACTTCCTGGACTACTCATAATTGCTCATCCATATGGCCATATTGTTCTCGCCTCTAATTGGTTACAGTCAGACTTGCCACCCAGCCTGTGTGACAGCATTTAACTGTAACCAATCACAGGTGCTGTCTTCAGGTCAGTATTGTGCTATAAAAATAAATATTATATTTGGCATATGGTCCCCCCATATTATGATACCAACACAGATAAAGCATACAGCTTCAGGCTGAAGCCCCCAGTTGTCCACTTATCTTGGCAGTGTATCAAAATAAGAGGAACCGCACGTGGATTTTTTAAATTATTTAAATAAATAATTTATAAAAACTGCATGCATTCCCACCTCTCTCCCAATTTTGATACCCAGCCATGATCAAGCCTGACAGCTTGGGGCTGGTATTCTCAGGCTTGAGACACTCATGCTTTTTGGGCCACTAGTCAGCCTAAAAATAGCAGCCTGTAGCTGGCCGGAATTGTCGCATCCATTAGATGCAACAGTCCCGGAACTTTACCCAGCTTTTGCCGACTGCCCTGGTGCAGTAGAAATCTGGGTAATATAAGGGGTCAATAACAGCCCACAGTTGTCACTAAGCCCTAGATTAGTAATGGGGAGGCACTGTGTGACTCACCCATTACTAATCTGCAAGTGAAAGTAAATAAACACAATAACTGGAAAAAAAAATTATTTGAAATAAAATACAAAAAACACCCTCTTTCATCACTCTATTAACCTCCAAAATACCCCTGCAGGTCCAACGTAATCCACACGAGGTCCCACAACGATTCCAGCTCTGCTACATATCTGAAGTCACAGCGCGCGCTCATGGTACATGACCGAATGCTGTGATGTTCAGGCAGAGAATAAATGATCCATGCGATCAGCGGTGATGTCACTCACGTTATTTGCTGTCACTGTGGGAGGTTCCCATGGTCATCCACCTGTGACCGCAGGCAACCTGTCCTCAGGGGACTTCAGGAAATCACAGTAAACTCACAAATCTGCATCTCCTGGTAGAAAACCAGATTTTTTTTGCCAGGAAATGCAGATTTGTTGCTGAAATTTTTACACATATTTCTGCAAAATTGATAATTAAATTTTTACACCATATTCATGCATGCAAACTAGACCTCCTGAGAAAAAAAACGTATCAAAACCGCATGAGGTTTGATGCTGTAGTGATGCAATTTTTTTCCCAGGAGGTGTAGAATAGGCGCAAGAATTTAAGCACCAAATCTGCATCTCTTGGCAAAGAAATGCAAGTTTCTGCCAAGAGATGCAGGTGAGTTCACTGATTAAAAGGTCCTCTGAGGTCAGGTTACCTGCGGTCAAAAAAGTATTCAACAGAGGCAGTGTGAGATAGAAAATATATATACATTTTTCTTAGACAAGAGAATTAAAAATCACATAAACATACAGAGATTTAAATGAATATAGAGAAAAGATCTCCTGGTGTGCTGGGGGGCATGAACATCAAATCAGCGACAGAAATTGCAAAAATATAATGACTGCTGATAATAACTTTATAATTAAGTCATGTGTGCAACCAAAGTATTAAATCCCCAACAGGATTATATAAAAAAAAATAAGACTTTACCATGATTAGATAAAATATCCATGTCACAATATGCAATGATTCAAAAAGGCAGGTAGGGATTATTAAACAAATATTTTAAAAATTACTACTGTGTATACTTGGAAAAATGCATGCAGGATACAACTTAATAATATCTAGGTATGCAGGCATTAAATCCCCAAAGAGATTAAAGCAGATAATAATACATTTTCCATGATAAGATGAAATATCCATGTCACAATATGCAACAATTCAAAATACACAGCGTATAGTTATTCTTGAAAAAAGGTATATAAAAGTATATGGAATATAATTACTGTGCATACAAGGGGAGGTACATGCGACTTGGTACGCAGTACAATAAAAAAATCTAGCCACAACTGGAAGAAAAAAGTAAATATACCATACCAATGTGATATACAGCCCCACACACCATTTCAAAAATAGTTTCATTATAGCTTCATCACGGAGTGATGTGGGGCAGTCAAAGCCTAATTTAAATACCTAACACACAGCTAAGACTAATAATTAGACAACACCATGGTATCGGGTACTGCATAGCGTGGACATGCCACACCATCCCCAAGACCGTAAACGCATCAGCGTATAGCAAGAGTGACGATATCACTGTTGATGACGCCGATGCACCACCAGGTCAGGGAGAGGGCATCGCGCAAGCGCGCCACATTGTCAGCATTCTTTGGCTGCAATATGATAGAAGGTAAGCACCATTTTGTTGTGGTCCAAGGAATACAATGATATAGCATTTGGCAACACTACGCATTGAGGATTGAGGCGCCATGTATGGGAACAACTCAATTTAAGTGGATTCAAGTGGCCATAGATAGTCTATATAGCATACGAGGATCCTTATCATTGGGCAATACTTAACACCAAAAGGCCAATTACTCCAGATGATAATTATACAATTGTACATTATACAAAATATATAAAAATATGTGAGATACATGTCAATCACAATCTGCACACAACAATTACGCATAACCAATTACATCAGACTGCGAATGTTGTACTGACGATACCAATCATTACCTACACAACACACACAACCCTGAGCGAATGGCCACGCAAGCCAGTATGACAGCCAATCTATATCAATATTGGTCCACAAACAAATTAAATAACCACACAGAATTCATGCTAAGGTATAATCACAAGGAGATTCCCACTGAGATCTATTAAAATAGTTTAAGGTAGAACATGCTTGAAAGTGCCCAAATAAAAGCTTACCTGTATCAATTAACAGGACTTAGAGAATTATTGAAAAGGAACATGTCAGAGAACATAATGACCAAGACAGTGAACTGGAAACACCTGAGCAAAGTCCGCACTCCTCCGTATCATTGACATGTGTAAGGTACAGTAATTAGAGAAAGCTAGCGAAACCACACTGGTAATTCAGACCATTCGGTTTCATGCTTTTCAGTAATGTTATCCATTTATATTCCAATTGGCCAAGTGTTTTGGCTAAATCTCCTCTTCTGTTGCCCAGACATAATCGATCAATACCTGTAAAGTGGAGGAGATGCCCTGACCCACTTGAGAATCACGAAAGTGTGTTGCCAATGGTTTAAGTTTGGCAATCTTTTCAGTTTGGTCATCAGTAATCCCCGCTGCTGCTTTAAAGTCCCTGACATGTTCTGATATGCAAACATGAAATTCGTGTGTGGTCATGCCCATGTACAGTTTGTCACAGGGACATTTTGCCAAATAAATGATGTGTGTAGTCCTGCAATTGATATAGTGGAGTATTTTGTATTCTCTAGTTTTCAAAGAAGTGGTGAATTATCACTTTTCAATATGTGTCTACACTCTGAACAATTACCGCATTCCCATGCACCCCATTTAAGGCCTTTGGAATTAAAGATAAAATTAGATGCAGTACCCACATGGTGGCTATGAACCAGCATATCCTGCAAAGTTTTGCTGCGTTTTCCAAGATAGAGGGTTTTTTCTAGAATCATCACAGAAAAAACCCTCTTTTTTTTAAAACCCAGCAAAACTTTGCAGGATATGTTGGTTCATAGCCACCATGTGGGAACTACATCTAATTAAATCTTTAATATCAAAGTCCCTAAATGGGGTTCATGGGAAAGCGGTAATTGTTCAGCGTGTAGGTGTGGTGCCCCTGTGACTTCAGGCATCACAGGGTACTGCACCCCCATTAGGGTGTAGTAATCATCCTGGGTCCAAGGAAGGTTGATGCCGGTTTACACATACACAAACCTGTTACGAGGGGGACCCGGGGAAGCGTGCCAAGATGGGAAATGGACAGCTTCCACCGGTCAAGGTCCACTGTGCGGTGTAAGGGACCGCTGCTATGGTCAGGAAAGAGTGAGCGGGTTGCTACTAGTGATCGTCTGGAACGTCACAGACGATCTATGTACACCGGTCCGCCCTAACCCGTGAGGGTTGTATGGCTCGGGGCTTCTCGTACGGTGTACCTGTTGCACGGGGACGCACAGAGGTGCCTACGCACGTGTGCCAGCGGGAGTCACAGGATATGGCACGTGGGTAGCACAGAGGTGCCCACGCACGTGTGCTTTCAATAACCAGGTGAGTCCGGTGGAGACTCGAGGAGCTCACCTGGGACAGGAACACGGCCTGTTGAAGGAGATACTGCCGGAGCAGCAAGGCAGGAACACGGCCTGCAAACCAGGTGCTGCCTGAGCAGCAAGGGCAAAGCCCACGAAAGACAATGACGTCTGTACAGTGACGTGGCAGCACGCTGCCAGACATCCAAACATAGAAGGACGGTCGCGCACCGCCATGATGGCAGGGGGAGCTTTTAAGGAGGTGTAGCTCCACCCAAGGGCGGGCGCGAGACGGGCGTGACTCAATCAGGGTTCGTGACGTCCTGGCCCAGCCAGTCAGGATTCAGCACATCACCAGCCTCGTCATGGGGCCGTGTGATATCAGTGAGCGAATCAGAAGACGTCATGTGGAGCACATGCTCATCCTCCTGCCTCTGGGTCATAAAGGCGGGATCCCCGGTTTCACAATGTGCAGAGACATGGGAAGTCTTGCTGCTTCCCTGAGCATCTATTCTTTGCACACTGCGCAACTTCCCAGAGCCTCCATGATGCTGAGCAGGAGAGCTCGTGGCAGGCAAGGGATAGGAGACCGCACCATTCCCTGCAAGGGGAGAACCACTAGGTGTCACCCTTCTGCTGTGTCTCTGAGAAGGCAACTCCTGCAGACTGCACAGTCTCCCAGACCTTTGGTGCTGCTGAGCAGTAGGGCTCGTGGCCGACAAGGAATGGGGGACCACCTCATTCCTTGCAACAAGAGAGCCACGATGTGTAACATTACCCCCCCGTCTAGGGCCCCCCCTCGCCTGCGCCTGAAGGCCGCCACCAAACCTGGGGCGTGGACATGCTCCTCCAATTCCCAGGATCTATGCTCCGGGCCACGATCGACCCACTCCACGAGGAAGTACCTCTTGTCCTGTACAATTTTTGTTCTTACTAGCTTCGCTACTTCAGGGTCGTCGGATGAGAAGCCAACCTGGGACAGCAGAGACCCCGAGGTTTTAGGTCGTACGGGTTTCAGGAGAGATACATGAAAAGTATTAGAAATAGCCCAGCGCGGAGGGAGCTGGAGTCGATATGTTACCGGGGTTACCTGCTCTATTACTATAAACGGGCCAAGGTACCTAGGAGCAAACTCGGCTGTCTGTACCGGAAGGTTAATATGTTTAGAAGACAGCCACACTAGGTCACCAGGTGCGAAAGATGGCACAGGATATGGAAGACCCGCAGGCCTCCGCCTGAACGGTATATTATACGCACACGACGTACGGACTCCCATATTCTTCTGTACATCCTGAGCTACCGCCGGCCCCCAATAATGCCTGACCCCTAGGTCTCTGGTCCTGTCGCCCCCTAAGTGGGCCCCAACTTTGGAGGCATGATCCCATGACAGCACACCGTTCCGTGAGTCAGAGGAAGTGAGGGTCTTACTAGGTGGTACCTGGTCTTGGGAAGTGGAAATGACCCTCCTCACGCTGATTGAAGGTGAAACAAGACACTGACTTTCTTCCGAAGGTTTCAAACATCGGGTAGCTACATGTCCCCCCTGCCCACAGGCAAAGCAATCGGCCGACGGCAGAGAACCTGTGGTAGAGGAGACCACTTTGGAGACTTCCATTGGCTCCACAGAGTCATCAACAGAGCTGGCTGGGAGACCGGTCTGGCGGGGAAGGGAAGTCAGAGGCTCTGTAGGCCAGGTAAACCTGGGTGCCGAAGAGACCTCGAGCCTCCGCTCTGCGTGGCGGATGTCTATGCGAGAGGCAAGCCGAATCAAGGACTCTAAGGTGGTCGGCACGTCACGCGTGGCCAGCGCGTCTTTGACGAACCCTGCCAGACCCTCCCAGAACACAGGGACCAGGACTTTATCTGGCCAGTCCAGCTCTGCGGCGAGTGTCCTGAATTGTACTGCAAAGTCCCCGACTGAAGTGGACCTTTGCCGAAGGCGTAGGAGCCGCAGCGCGGAGTCGTGGGTGACTTGAGGCCCAAGGAACACCTTTCTCATGGCCTCAAGATAAACTGGAAGGTGATTCACCACCCGATCTCCGCGCTCCCACAACGGCGTGGACCATTTTAGCGCTTTCCCTGTGAGCAGGGACTGGACGAAGGCTACCTTCGCCTTCTCAGTAGCGTAATCAGTCGCGGACAACTCCAAGTAGGTGGTAACCTGGTTTATGAAACCACGGCACTCAGAGCTGTCCCCGCTGAAGCGCTCTGGGAGCGCAAGGCGAGGCGACCTTCCGCACAATTCCACAGCCTGAGTAGCCGCCTGGGTGGCGACTGTTGCTAGAGCAGCCTTATCGGGGGAAGACCGCTCCACTGCTGCCAATCGTGACTCCAACTGCTGCACATAACACAGCAACTGCTGCTGCTCTTCCGCCATAGCCAGACCTTTGGCGCGACCGTAATGTTACGAGGGGGACCCGGGGAAGCGTGCCAAGATGGGAAATGGACAGCTTCCACCGGTCAAGGTCCACTGTGCGGTGTAAGGGACCGCTGCTATGGTCAGGAAAGAGTGAGCGGGTTGCTACTAGTGATCGTCTGGAACATCACAGACGATCTATGTACACCGGTCCGCCCTAACCCGTGAGGGTTGTATGGCTCGGTGCTTCTCGTACGGTGTACCTGTTGCACGGGGACGCACAGAGGTGCCTACGCACGTGTGCCAGCGGGAGTCACAGGATATGGCACGAGGGTAGCACAGAGGTGCCCACGCACGTGTGCTTTCAATAACCAGGTGAGTCCGGTGGAGACTCGAGGAGCTCACCTGGGACAGGAACACGGCCTGTTGAAGGAGATACTGCCGGAGCAGCAAGGCAGGAACACGGCCTGCAAACCAGGTGCTGCCTGAGCAGCAAGGGCAAAGCCCACGAAAGACAATGACGTCTGTACAGTGGCGTGGCAGCACGCTGCCAGACATCCAAACATAGAAGGACGGTCGCGCACCGCCATGATGGCAGGGGGAGCTTTTAAGGAGGTGTAGCTCCACCCAAGGGCGGGCGCGAGACGGGCATGACTCAATCAGGGTTCGTGACGTCCTGGCCCAGCCAGTCAGGATTCAGCACATCACCAGCCTCGTCATGGGGCCGTGTGATATCAGTGACCGAATCAGAAGACGTCACGTGGAGCACATGCTCATCCTCCTGCCTCTGGGTCATAAAGGCGGGATCCCCGGTTTCACAATGTGCAGAGACATGGGAAGTCTTGCTGCTTCCCTGAGCATCTATTCTTTGCACACTGCGCAACTTCCCAGAGCCTCCATGATGCTGAGCAGGAGAGCTCGTGGCAGGCAAGGGATGGGAGACCGCACCATTCCCTGCAAGGGGAGAACCACTAGGTGTCACCCTTCTGCTGTGTCTCTGAGAAGGCAACTCCTGCAGACTGCACAGTCTCCCAGACCTTTGGTGCTGCTGAGCAGTAGGGCTCGTGGCCGACAAGGAATGGGGGACCACCTCATTCCTTGCAACAAGAGAGCCACGACGTGTAACACAAACCTACAGTCAGTGGGTTGCTCTCCCCAATGGGGACTGGGCCAGGGTTGAATCACAGTAGGGGGTCACTACAACGGTGGATTTACAGGACGCCACCGCACTGGGGGCTCCCCAGATCCACTGGACTGGGGACTCAGGGTCAGGGAGAAGCAACCACCAGGGGAAGTCAGGAGCACACAGTGGGAAAGAGCAGGTTGACCTAGTGAGAGTAGTGAACCAGCCGGTGGCAGCGACTGGGGGCAACAGCTCAGAACACACAACACAGCACAACATAGGAAAACAGCTTCAGACACAGAGCAGAGCGGACGTGCCGCGAGCGGCTCTGTGGGCCATGGCGTTCAACACAGTCGCTGGGGAGAAGCAGGGTTGCTGCTTCCACAGAACTGGCGCTGTCGGGATACAGAATCCTTGGGCAGGCATACTTCACTTTGTCTATCAACCCTGCAAGGGTTGCGGGGAACAGCTAAGAACAGTCACCGGACCCGTCCCACGAGTCTGCAGCAAATAGCATATAGGATCCGGGGTTGAGGACCATCCCCATAATGGAAACGCGCTATCAGCATACAGAACAGGACATTTTACTGACACCGGGACCCTCAAATGCTTCACGCCATGGGGATTCGATACTTAGCGCATCAAAGAAGGAAAGGGCTCACAGGCTGCCACACACACCGAACTTTACCTTTCTCGGATCCGGGATTGGCTGGAGCCTATCGTGGCAGAGAATGGTACCTCGGGCAGCATCTGAAAAACTTGTGAGTCCAAAGACCTGGAACAGCAGCCCCTATCTCTGCCTCTCCTTTAACCGTCGCCCAGCACTGCAGCGCCAACAGGGACCACTACTACTCCGCCATCCTCCCCGAGGTAATTCCACTCCGCCTGTGGGGAGCAACACCATCCAGGCTGCACCCGACATCTGCCCCGGTGATAGACCCTGCAGCGGTGGCCCCATTCCTGGCCATGAACCACAGGTGGCGTCACGATCCTAATAGACTTTCCTAACATCCAACTACCACCCTCCAATCACCACCTTGGGGCCACGGAACCGGGCCAGGCCACCCCGTTAAGATGCAGAGGATCTGCACCCCGGCCCGGCAACTAGTAGGTTAAAACACCTGCCCCGTGGGGCGCTACATAGGCACATATTGAAAAGTGATAAATTCACCAACTCTTTGAAAACTAGAGAATACAAAATACTCCACTATATCAATTGCAAGCTATCACACATCATTTATTTGGCAAAATGTCACTGTGACAAACTGTACGTGGGCATGACCACACGCAAATTTTGTGTTCGCGTATTGGAACATGTCAAGGATATTAAAGCAGCGGAGGGGATTACCAATGACCAAACTGAAAAGATTGCCAGACTTAAACCATCGGAAAGACACTTTCGTGATTCTCATTTGGGTCAGGGGCATCTCCTCCGCTTTACAGGTATTGATCGATTATATCCGGGCAACAGAAGAGGCGATTTAGCCAAAACACTTGGCCAATTGGAATGTAAATGGATAACATTACTGAAAAGCATGAAACCGAATGGTCTGAATTACCAATGGGGTTTCTCTAGCTTTCTCTAATTACTGTACCTTACACACGTGAATGATACGGGGCAGTGCGGACTTTGATCAGGGGTCTCCAGTTCCCTGTTTTGGTCATTAGGTTCTCTGACATGTTCCTTTTCAATAATCCTCTAAAGGCCCCGTCACACGCTACGATATATCTAACGATATGTCGTCGGGGTCACGGAATTTGTGACGCACATCCGGCGTCGTTAGAGATGTCGTAGCGTGTGACACCTCCGAACGACTGTTAACGAGCAAAAATACTCACCTTATCGTTGCTCGTTGACACGTCGTTCATTTTCTTAATGTCATTTCTCCTTCTGCACGCCGGTTGTTCGTCGTTCCTGAGGCAGCACACATCGCTATGTGTGACACCCCGGGAACGACGAACACAGTTTACCTGCGTCCCGCCGGCAATGCAGAAGAAAGAAGGTGGACGGAATGTTACGTCCCGCTCATCTCCGCCTCTCCGATTCTATTGGACGGCCGCTGTGTGATGTCGCTGTGACGCCGAACGTCCAACCCCCTTCAGGAAGAGGATGTTCGCCGCCCACAGCGACATCGTTAGGGAGGTAAGTACGTGTGACGGGGGTTAACGACATTGTGCGCCACGGGCGCGGGGGGTGGGTGCAATCGCATGATATATCGTCACGTGTGACAGGGCCTTTAGTCCTGTTAATTGATACAGGTAAGCTTTTATTTGGGCACTTTCAAGTATGTTCTACCTTCAACTATTTTAGTGGATCTCGGTGGGAATGTCCTTGTGATTATACCTTAGCATAGATTCCGTGTGATTATTCCTATTTGTTTGTGGACCATTATTAATATAGATTGGCTGTTATGGTGGCTTGTGTGGCCCTTCTCTCAGGGTTGTGTGTGTTGTGCTAGTAATGATTGGTATCGTCAGTACAACATTCACAGCCTGGTGTAATTGGTTATGTGCAATTGTTGTGTGCAGATTGTGATTGACATGTATCTCACATATTTTTATATATTTTTGTATGTTCACTCCTTCAATAGTATGATGCTCATCTGGAGTATTTGGCCTTTTGGTGTTCAGTATTGCACAATGATAGGGATCTTTATATAATTCACATATTCCTATGTGTTCTGTACATCCATTCTTTCAATAGTATAATGATCTTCTGGACTAATTTTCCTTTTGATGTTCAGTATTGCCCAATGATAGGGACCCTCGTATGCTATATGCTATATAGACTGTCTATCTATGGCCGCTTGAATCCACTTAAATTAAGTTATTCCCGTACATGGCGCCTCAATACTCAATACACATGTGCATCGTTACCAAATGCCATATTATTGTATTCCTTGGATCACAACAAAATGGTGCTTACCTTACATCATATTGCAGCAGGAGAACGCTGACACTGTGGTGTGCATGCGCGATGGGCTCTCCCTGACCTGGTGGTGCATTTGCGTCATCAACAGCAATATCGTCACTCTTGCTGTACGCCGGCGCATTTACGGTCTTGGGGATGGTGTGTCGCGTCTGCGCTATGCAGCACTTGATACCATGGAGTTCTCTAATTATTAGTCTTAGCTGTGTGTTAGGTATTTAAATCAGGCTTGGACTTCCCCACATCACTCTCTGATGAAGCTAACGTGAAACGATCGTTGGAATGGTGTGTGGGGCTGTATACGACATTGGTATGGCATATTTACTTTTTTCTTACAGTTGCGGCTACATTACCTTTTTCTGTTATTGTACTACCAAGTCGTTGCAATTATAGTTCAATCTGCATGTACCTCACCTTGTATACACAGTAGTTATTTTCCATATACTTTTATATACCTTTTTTCAAGAATAACTATACTCTATGTATTTTTAATTGTTTCATATTGTGACATGCATATTTTATCTTATCATGGAAAAATGGTTTATTATATTCTTTAATCTCTTTGGGGATTTAATGCTATAGTTGCACACCTAAGAATGCTTTACACGCTGCGACATCGCTAGCGATGTGACACGCCAGATCGCAGATAAGATTTGCCGAGATCGCACATAGGTCATTATTTGTAGCGCCGGTCACATGTGCGATCTCGGTAAATCGTATGTGCGATCTGGCGTGTTACATCGCTAGCGAAATCGCTAGCGCTGTTGCAACGTGCAAAGCACCCTCTAGATATTATTATTAAAGGTGTTACCAGCAGTTGCAACTATAGTTGTATCCTGCATGCATTTTTCCTAGTATACACAGTAGTAATTTTTAAAATATTTGTTTAATAATCCCAAACTGCCTTTTTGAATCATTGCATATTGTGACATGGATATTTTATCTAATTATGGTAAAGTCTCATTTTTTGCTATAATCCTGTTGGGGATTTAATACTTTGGTTGCACACATGACTTAATTATAAAGTTATTATTAGCAGTCATTATATTTTTGCAATTTTCTGCCGCTGATTTGATGTTTAATGCCCCCCACCACATTCCTTCTGTTGATACTTCACTTCCTGTCATAGGGATGGTGCAAGGAGCTGTTACAGTCACTAATCACTTCAAAGTGAGCGTCATGTAATAGTGTCACTTGTGGCACTTTATGACACTCTCCCGTTTGGCAGAAACATATGGAATCAACTCCGAAACCTAGAATGGCATCTCAGGGGGCTGATGGGAGCTGGTGAGTGCAAGCATCGGCCATTGTGCTATCCAAATGCCTGCTAATAGTGATTAACAATGATGTTTAAATACTTAAAACAGCAGCAAAGCAAGCTCTGATCACTGCTGTTACAGTTCATAATGGTTCCCAGAAAGAATTGCAATAGAATCCTACAAAGAATATTTGGGGCTACAAATATGCACAATAATTTCATTTATTTATTTAATCAAGTTAAAACCAAAAAAAGAAATAAAGGGGAATGTAGCAGAAAAAATAATCATAATCATAGCTAATCCAGGTGCTCTGAAGGGTAAAATGTATTAAATATACACAAATTATGGAATAGTAATAAGATAAAATGCAAGTTGCAAGCAGAAGAATACAGCCTGGATACAAAGTGTTCAGGCAGGTATAATTCTCAAGTAAGATTAAATATACTGTAATTCATTAAAATAAAATACTGCATATATACATATATATATATATATATATATATATATATATATATATATATATATATATATATACATACATATGTATACACAGTATCTCTAATATATAAAGCTGTGTGTGTGTGTGTGTGTGTGTGTGTGTGTGTGTGTGTCCGGGATTGGCATCTGCACCATTGCAGCTACAGCCACAAAATTTTGTACACTCACACGTCTGGACCCCGAGAGCGTCATTGTCAACATTTGAACCCCGCACGTTCCAATGTACCAATCAATTTTGCCCTATCTACATAATGGGGAAAAAGTGAAACGAAAAGTGTATCCGCACCGTCACATTTACAATCACGAAATTTTGCACAGACACCTCATGTGACCCAGGGAACGTCGTAAACTATGTTTTGACAGGAAAATGTAATCCTGCGCTTTACAGTTAAGGGTACTTTACATGCTGCGACATCGCTAGCGATCTCGTTAGCGATGTGAAATTCTAGATCGCAAGTGCGATCTTTCGAGATCGCACATGCGTAAAATGACCTATGTGCGATCTCGAAAGATCGCACTAGCGATCTAGAATTTCACATCGCTAACGAGATCGCTAGCGATATCCCAGCATGTAAAGTACCCTTTACTCTCCAAAAAACATGCTTCTATTAAAGTAAATGGAGCCTGGAACTACAGGTTATTAGTAGGAGCTGTGATTGGTTGCTATAGGAACAAAAGGCATTCATAGTATAAGAAGCTTATAAGTGAGGTAATAAGATGTTGGTGGGGAGACAGAGAGAGACAGACAGAGAGAGACAGAGAGAGACAGACAGAGAGAGACAGACAGAGAGAGACAGACAGAGAGAGACAGACAGAGAGAGACAGACAGAGAGAGACAGACAGAGAGAGACAGACAGAGAGAGACAGACAGGGAAAGACACAGACAGAGACAAACGGTGAAAGAGACAGATGGGGAAAGAGACAGACCTGAAAAGAGACAGACCTGAAAAGAGACAGACCTGGAAAGAGACAGACCTGGAAAGAGACAGACCTGGAAAGAGACAGACCTGGAAAGAGACAGACCGGGAAAGAGACTGACCGGGAAAGAGACTGACCAGGAAAAAAACAGAGAGATAGAGACAAACAAATAGAGACAGACAAATAGAGACAGACAGAGACAGACAGGGAAAGACACAGACAGAGACAGACAGGGAAAGACACAGACAGAGACAGATGGGGAAAGAGACAGACCTGGAAAGAGACTGACCTGGAAAGAGACAGACGGAGCACATTACTTGGCCAATTTAGTTAAATCTGTGTGGAATATCTGTGGTGTTGAAATATATGTTGTGAAATGCTTTTATTGGCTCAGTTTTTACCTTTTAATAATTACTATTTCTATCTATTTGTTCTGTGTTTTTTGTGTGCAGAATAAATTTTTGTTACTACATGAAGCCAGGTAGTACAGCTAGTATATTTATATATTCAATAGTATGAATCAGCTCACCGTGGAAAAGCTCAGTCTTGATTTCGTCCTGGAGCATGGACAGGCACTGCCACAGCCCAAAATAATGCAAAAGATGAGGATGTCCAGCTCTTCAGGCAAAAAAATCACGTCTTTATTTTATCATGCAGACACAAAGAATGACATGACCAGCACAACGCGTTTCAGGTGAAAGCACTCACCCTTAATCATGATACTGGATAGACGGTGCTGCAAAGTTTATATGCAAATGCTAATCAATGTAACAGATGTTTAAATTACTTCAGCACCTTACATGCACGAAATAGGTTTTACCATGAAAATCATTACATACATATACAATTAAAAAACAATGATACAATACAATACAATGCAATAAAGTACACATTTTTCAATGGTTTTCTGGATTTGAAGATATATACGTTTATAACCAAACCAGTTGCAGTGCGCCATTCAGTGTGTGCAGATATAACACCTTCAAGTTTAATGCACATACATATGTGCCAATATATCATATTTAAATAAATAAATCTGCACTTAACTAATAGCGCACACCGGAATTTTTTCAAACATATTTACTCATGTATATCCCCATGTATATACACACATATTGCCCTTCTATATATGTGCTCAGTTGTCATACTATGTAAAAGCTTTTAAGTTCCGACATGGAAGTTTAATATCTATGTTATGTGGATTTTACTGCACTTCGGAGTACCTAAATGCTTACATATGAACTCAAATGGATTTATATACTTTGAAAGAAGCCTCATTTTTATTGTGTGTTTTAGCCTCTTTGGAACAATTGTTGTAGGTGTTGTAGGTGTTGAAGGTGTTATATCTGCACACACTGAATGGCGCACTGCAACTGGTTTGGTTATAAACGTATATATCTTCAAATCCAGAAAACCATTGAAAAATGTGTACTTTATTGCATTGTACTGTATTGTATCATTGTTTTTTAATTGTATATGTATGTAATGATTTTCATGGTAAAACCTATTTCGTGCATGTAAGGTGCTGAAGTAATTTAAACATCTGTTACATCGATTAGCATTTGCATATAAACTTTGCAGCACCGTCTATCCAGTATCATGATTAAGGGTGAGTGCTTTCACCTGAAACGCGTTGTGCTGGTCATGTCATTCTTTGTGTCTGCATGATAAAATAAAGACGTGATTTTTTTGCCTGAAGAGCTGGACATCCTCATCTTTTGCATATTTATATATATATATATATATATATATATATATATATATATATAGATATAGATATAGTGCAATTAATAAATACAAAGTTATATAACAAAGAATAGTATACAGCTATTCATGGAAATACTGTATAAAGTGCAGTTGTAGGAACCAAACCTGACTGATGTCATCAATGAGTTAAATATATCTATTGCACGAAAAAAATATAGAAGGTAATATACAAACTGCATTGGTTTAAGCACCATAAGCAGAAATAAAGTGCAAGTACATTATACAGAACTGAGAATCATCATCCAAGCTATAAATATGTATATGTACAACATAGTAATAAAATTGATCCACATGTAGTGAAATATACAGTATACTCTTCAATGTGTGCACTCTCCTGAGTTCCCCACTAGCCATCAGTCTTTACTCCAGAAAGGGAATATAGGGACGTTCAAGTTCCCTAATGATGGTAAAGTGCTCCTGGAATTCCACACAGCCACCATCTCGAGTCAGCAGCACAGGGATACTATTGCAGAGTTGGAAAGTTCTACTCGAATCTAACCAATTCAAACAGCATTGGTACTCCATGAGTTAGGAAAGTCTGACTGACGACTTCACTGTCATGACCCATCCCAAAAAACCCACACTTACCCCTCATTAACCTAAAATAAGACACAACTGCGTGACATTGGATGTAAAAGGCCACAGCAGCTCAGTTTATTAACACCAACAAGCAATAACATGTATCAATAAAACATAGTAATATTCCATAAACATAACCACTAGCCAAATGAGGGGGGGTAAATGAAGAGTCCATTGTACATGATTGCAACACCAGCTCCACCCCGTGCCCTCAGATGCACTACACCGGCTCGAGGACACCCAGCCGAGTGTTGCCCAACCAATGTCCTGCTGGGACCCAGCCCAGCAGGGACCCATGTTAACATGTCCTGCTGTGACCCAGCACAGCAGGGTCCCACGTTAACATGTCCCGCTGTGACCCAGCACAGCAGGGACCCACCTTAACCAAGTATACCATTGCACCACCAGGGGTAATCTGCTCCTGCACTGGGTTCACCCCCCCCGCTCTTTGTGCAATCCACCGACTTCAAGTACCCCCCTCCTTTCCGCCGACTGCTGCGACAAGGTCAATCCTCTTCTCTTCTCCATGTCGATCTCCAGAGGATCCTAAAGTTAGGCCAGGAGGGCGGGACGATTCTGGACGTCTGCCAGGTAAGGAATGACTGCCCCCTGCCCACAGTTTTGCCCTATATATCCCTTCCCCCACAAAAGCACTACACTTTAACCCTTCACTAACCTTCAGGCCTAGCATCCCTCCTCAGTCATGTGCGCCCTCCCTGTAGCCCCTTTGGGGCAGGCGTCCTGGCTTGTCTTGACTTGGGAAAGTCTGACTGACGGCTTCACTGTAATGACCCATCCCAAAAAATCCACAATTACCCCTCCTTAACCTAAAATAAGACACGACTGCGTGACATTGGATGTAAAAGGCCACAGCAGCCCAGTTTATTAACACCAACAAGCAATAACATTTATTAATAAAACGTAAATAAAACGTAATAATATTCCATAAACATAACCACTAGCCAAATGAGGGGGGGTAAATGAAGAGTCCATTGTACATGATTGCAACACCAGCTCCACCACGTGCCCTCAGCCGCACTACACCGGCTCGAGGACACCCAGCCGAGTGTTGCCCAACCAATGTCCTGCTGGGACCCAGCCCAGCAGGGACCCACGTTAACATTCCCCGTTGTGACCTAGCACAGCAGGGTCCCACGTTAACATGTCCCGCTGTGACCCAGCACAGCAGGGACCCACCTTAACCAAGTATACCATTGCACCACCAGGGGTAACATGCTCCTGCACTGGGTTCATCCCCCGCTCTTTGTGCAATCCACCGACTTCAAATGCCCCCTCCTTTCTGCCACAGCGAGCACGTATGACACCTTGTACGTGCGAGTCCCACCACCAAAACCCAACCCGAGCCAACTCCGCGGCTCGATGAACCAATCCATATGTACCAATGCCAATTGAGCAAAACTGACCCCTATTAGACCTCACAATGCCAACCTGCACCAAACCACCAGTACAACAAGGTCACCCTCACCCAAGACCTGCAACTAGCCGACCACATCATCCGATCCTATGCACCGCCTCCCCACCCCCATGGAATAGGGGATAAACTCTGCCTCGTTGAGAAACATTGCAGGCGCCTCCAAAAATTGCACATCACCTAATAATTAAGCAAAGCCAACCATTATTGCTGTATACGAAAGAACCTACACTGATTCCCCAACCTCTGGCAGATTCCTGAAAATGTGTCCGGTAAAACCCACTATGTAGTCATTCCAAAACAGATGCCCCTATGAACAACAACACGAGCACGGCACCCAGGCAGAAAGAAATGGATCAAGGCATCCAGGCCTGATGTCACGGTTCAAGCCCTTTGACGTCCCAGCGACCATGTCTCCTCCACCCAAAAGAAAAGCAACTCCACATGACCCTAAGTCCAAGAAAAACTCAGACACACACCACATTTCTCCGAAACTCCAGACACCATAAACCCAGGCCATCCGTCAAAACGTTGCACCCACCAGGTGCCCCGTGCCTGTCCGCCACTCAGCCTTAAAGTCCCGCAAAACACCCCCAAACGGGGCACAGCCCCAGACGATTACCTGGTCCTTAAAATCATTAAAAATCAATGCACCACACTAGCTTCCCCTGCCATGGCATGCCACCAGCCCGACATTAAGGAAGGTAATGTTATAGTTGCAACCTGCTCGCACACTACTTCAAATAGACCTCCCCTGCAGCTTTGCCGCACAACGATCCCCATAATACCAGCCAGTCCTGACAAATACGCAAAACCGAATGAGCCCATAGCCATGTAGTGCTGGAGGGGTTACACCACCGCGGGAGACCAATCACCCGGCCATCGAAACAACATGTCCTGCCTCATGCTCTATAGAGAATTCCCGACAAACGGAGCAACACCTGCCATCAGTACTGGCCAGCTGGATAATCAAACAATTTGCCAACCAGAGACCCCTGATACCAGCAAATCACACACTGGGTCACCCAACTCAAATGTTGCACATTCCTTGCACCAACACATTACCCTAGCCCCCACCGTCCGGGGGCACCAGAAAAGAAACCACTCTAAGGCGAGGCATGTACCCGTAAGGCAAAGCAGGGCCCGCTGTACCCAGAAGAAACCCCAAAGCCCATCGTAAGCGGGAACTACCTTCGCTTTATATAATAAACTCCTATGTAATTTCTATCAATGGCTATAACGAATACCACCCGATACGGTCTGCCAAAAGCTCAGTCGGCAACTTTAAAGAACCACAGTAAGAACCCACCAGTCTGCGTGTATAAAATTTGTTACAACTGCCCCAGTGCAGCCACGACCAACAGACTCCCGTAAGCACCCCATATAACTGCAAATCATGCAAAAACTCCAAGCAGCACGTAGACCCACATATTCAATAAACCAAACTCAACCCCCAAAAGAAGCACGATATACACGGGAACCTAATAATGACCCGCGACCTGACTTCCCACATAGGGCCCCGCCCAGACGAATCAAACACGTCAAACACAAAGTCCAATCTGGGACTACTAAGGTGTTTCTTCATGCCCAGGGTGTATTTGCGGTTAGCATGTGTTTTGATAAGTCAAAACACATGCTAACCGCGAATACACCCTGGGCATGAAGAAACACCTTAGTAGTCCCAGGTTGGACCATGAACAGAAAATAAGCACTCAACCATCCCTAATACTGGATAATCCCCGACTACCGGACAGAACCCAAACCACGGACCTCAACAACCAGACATTGAGCAACCATAAAACACTCAGCTCCCCACAATATATATGTACCCCAAGAAATTGTAAACAAACACTGAGACCCAAGTGCAGTAAAAAGGCAACAAACTCCTTCTCCGACCAGGGATTATCATGCCACACCTTTTTTTTTTTTAACACATTAATCCGCCAACTACTTTCTATTAATAAACAGCTAACCTGGAAACCAAATCCGGTAAATGGTCAACTCCAAGGCCCCTGGTGAGATGTCATCAACAGCTGCAAGAAAGGACGGGTTCCCAAAAGATCTGCCATCCCAATCATCTCGACCTCTCCTGAACGTCTGACCGTAACAAACCATACCGCCCACCAGGGAACATGAAAACCCTTTGTACACACACAGTCCATATTGGAGAACCGGACCTGGACCGAGGCACACCCTAGTGAAAACTCAACCACCTGCCCCCTCACCTCTGACCAGCAATAGTACACACCCAACGTTAACGCCAAAGATTAAGCCGACAAGTGCACCCCCCAAAACGGCTCACCATGTCTGCGAACTACCATTGAACCCTTATCAAATACTAGGACGCAGCGATAATCCTCCAGCCAAAAGACCCCCATGACTATTACAATAAACCATGAAACCGCTGTCATGAAAATATAATAAGCAGATATGTTTTCATGGTCTCTGAGATCAAGAGTGATCCCGGATCCCCCCTCCCCTCTCTTCCTCCAGAGCCCTGCCAAATTAACAGCCAGGACAAGATTCCCTTGTCAGGAGATGGAACAGATACATTTGCATTAGCTTATCACACCTTCCCCAATTCTTCAAAGACCCCCTGCATAGCCAGAGATGCTCTGTCTGGAATCTGTATACACAGGGGCGGAGTACAAGTTCCCTACAGGAATATAGCTTCACTGATCAAAGGGCTGGGGCAGCCGTAATGTCTCCGTTGGGAAAGTATTAATATTGCGAGATACATATGTCCCCCAGATATGGCGGGCATACCGCTGATCTCGAAATTCCATAACGCACATCTCACATATTTCAGCTTAATCGTAGGACATACGGAAAAGCCACAAATTAATGTCTGGCACCCAGTACATACCAAACACCCCGTGTGTGGTATCCACCTTCTGCTAAAATCATAATATATAAAAAAAAAATGAAGGTATCATCAAACCCCATCCATTACCGCTTTGCCAATATCCGTATCACCACCTGAATTACTCTCAAACCGCCGTGATATCACCACCAGTCATACAAAATCACCCATAGAATGCAAGCACAATTACACCAACCAAAAAAAATTATGTCTTCACCTGCAGATATACACACTTTCATGAAAAACCTCCTAACACTCATGAAGTGCACAGAAAGGCCTCCTGGACCACAAAGCAACCACTGCCACAAATTGAACGCTGGCCACAGAGCCGCCAAACTCCTGACCAGCCGTGCACCGTTCCGAAACCCACTGACAAACACACTACCACCCTAGTGCATCCGAAACCATACGTATCAACACCCTTACCACACCCCAAAATCCAAGCATTAATACAAGGTTTAAGTGAGCCTTAATCTTACTAGGCTGACTCCATGGACTCCCAGTTAACAGCCGTCACGTGTCCTCCGCGTCGAGCACCGCCATCTTCTCCACAGGTAGACGCAGGATGCAGCCCTCCTGGGCCGCACCGAAAGCGCCTGGACTGACTGTGCATCCGGGGATGCTTGACAAAAGGTCACCGGCTCGGAGCCACAACTGGGGGGGTGCGCTCCAGCCGCTCAGCCGCCTGAGGTGAGCGCGGCAGGTCAGGTGAGCGCGGCAGGTCAGGTGACCACGCCGGGCCTGGTGACCGCGACGTGATGTCATCCGCGATGTCGTCCTCCTCACTGAACCCTGGTCCAGGGAGCCCACTGTCTGGCAGGCTCGACCTATAACCTCATCCGCCAGAAAATTCAAGGGCATGTGGTGCGATCCCCGGCGCACCATGCGCTGACCATCCTTGTGTACTTCTTTGGGCATGCCTGAAGGCGTCCCCGTGCGATCCTTCTGCCCCCGATGCCGCCGCCGGCCTTACCCCACTGCTTCAGGCCGCCTCCTGAACGCTGTTGCTGTCGCCGCTGCCACCAGAGCCCTATACTCCTGCACAGGCCCCGCCAGCCGATCCTCTGAAGGCCGCCGCACTTCTGCCCATCCGCCAGCGGCTGTTGCTGCTGCGGGGTGACGCGCTGACACTTCCAGGTCAGCTGACACCGGCGCCGAGGCACGTGACCGCGTCGCCAGACCACATGACCGCGACTGGTCACGTGACCATGACGCGTGCGTCACCACTTTGCGCCGCGACCCGTAAGTGGAGGGGGGGCCGGCCACCTCACTCACCGCCCCGCTACCTTGCTGCCTGCGGCCTGACTTTCTCTTCAGGCCCTACGATATCATCTCTTCTGGCTCCGCTGCCGCTGCCGCCGCCGCTGCCGGGGGTCTTCTGCTGGAGCTCCTCCTCCGCTGCCGGCTCCGTGGTGTAATCACCGGGCTGAGACGCACAGGAGGCCGAGATCTTCACTGCCGCTTCAGAGGCAGATGGGTCCCATCTTCCGCTCTGCTGCCGTCACCGGACCATCGCTGCAGCAGCTCTTCCATCCACTGCTGGCCATGCTGCTCCACCATCTTCTTCATCTTTTCCATGAGGGCCTCCATCTGGTGATGTGAGGGGCTGGGAAACCTCCATCATGATGTCCTTGTACAGATCTTTGTGTCCTTCTAAATACTCCCAGTCCTCCATGGAGAAACGATTCAGGACGCCATCCAAGGTAAGATTCCGGACGTCTGCCAGGTAAAGAATGACTGCCCCCTTCCCACAGTTCTGCCCTATATATCCCTCCCACCACTGACCACTCCCTGCCCACTCACATGGCACCATAGTCCCCATAGCTCCACCCCACACCTTCCCCCACAAAAGCACTACACTTTAACCCTTCACTAACCCTCAGGCCTAGCATCCCTCCTCAGTTGTGCGCCCTACCTGTAGCCCCTTTGGGGCAGGCATCCGGGCTTGTCATTCACAGCAGGATGAGAATAAAGCCATGAGAATCCCAGCATATCCAGCAAAGCAGGTGTGTGCCCAAATAGACAAAGCAAGGAGAACAAATTCAACAACCTTCGTTCACACATTTCACTGCACAATGTTTAGGTCACAGGTCAGTGCATCTCAGCATTTATAATATCTCCTCTAATTCACTAAGCAGAGGTTTGTGCTCTGTTCCCAAATGGAATAGAATATTCTATATTCGTCTTATTCATGTTTAATTGAAAACTGCAAAAATGAAATGACAATATTAGTTGAGTTATATCAAATTGTGGCAGGAAAAGATTTTTTATTTTGCAAAAAGTAATGTAAACAAACTTTCCAGCAGTATGTAATATTTAGCTAGTCATTTTACATGTATTTATTTTTTTCTATAACTGATTATTTTTTTTTACTGTGACTGTAACTTGTATCCTTAAAGTATATCAGTCAGGGCAAAGTGACATTAGGAGTTAAGCATATGTCCACGTAGGCAGGGTCTCCTTAGACAAGCATACTTGATGCTCTGCAGGCCGTGGACTACGTTTAAAGGAAGGATGGTACACCAAGCACCTAATGTGCATGTTACTTTATTTACAGAATTCTCGATATATAGTCACACATTTCAGAACTGCGGGTATGCTACTTCACAGGAAATAGTACCATAGATGAAGATGCACAAACTTCAGAAAGTAATTGTTTCTTGACAAACCTCCTTTAAATTACTTCCATTTCAGATCAGAGCTTTGATATTCCTGACAGAACCTTTCATTCCATGAATACAACATGGCGATTGTCTTCTTATGAATCGATGACTGATGTAAAAGAGTTGATTCCAGAATTTTTTTACTTACCAGAATTTTTAGTAAACAGAGAAGGTATGTGAAATTATGTGATATTTATTACAGAAAGTAGCTAGGGCCACACTAATACAGTGCTATCTGCTAATGACGTTGTCTGGGTTTCTGCCGAAATCATTGAAAAACAGTATTCCAACGGGCACTCTGACAGTGCCCAGATGGAGCCATTCTCTTCAATTAGGTCTATAGTCACCGTGGACACTGTCTGGCCTCTGTTATGGTAGAATTCCTCTTCACACAAGCACTAATATGTGGCAACCCGTTTCTCAGGACACCTTCAATGAGGCAAGCAGAAATTGGCTGTCGTAAAAATACTTTGCTCTGAAAGATTAACCATCCATGTACAGTCATGAAAAAAACTAAGTACACCTTCTTTGAATTGTATTTTTTCTTTCATATCGGGCCATGATTTAAAAAAAATAAAAAAATCTCTTCCTTTTAGAAGGTTTAATTGCATAAATAGGAAGGATATATACAGCCTCAGATGAAAAACTTATTAAAAGGCTATCAGTAAAAGTGGTAGGGTGTAATTACAGTCGCACCCGCTATATAGTGAGCAGTGACTAACCACTACCTGCACAGCCCCAATTAGTGGAAGTGAATGGCTGCAAGAAGAATAAAATGTCATTTTCTCCTTGTAACCACTGATCTAGTGAGGGGGCTACATAGGATTTAAACATTAGTTATGTGCAAAATAACAGCAGTCTAACATCACTAATGTGTTTAATTACTGTTTGTTTTTTTTTGTTTTTAAAACAGATCATACAACATGGGTAAAAATGAATGACTTGCATGGTGTAGGCAAATGGTAAATAAATAGAATCAACAGTCATACATGCACACTGCTAATTGTCTGAAATTGACTCAATTAGTGAAAGGGGAGTTTTTTTAATAGCGGTGTGAAATTCAATTAGTGAGTTCATTCATTCTGTAAGGAAACAGGTGCCAATTATGAGCCTTATTTATTGGAGGGTAGCAAGTGTTGTACCTGCTGTGTGAGCAAAAAGGGATCGTTTCAGACTTTGAACCGAAGGAGAATCAAGTTTGTTCAAGAACTTGATTAGTTGGGGAAAACATATATAGAAGTGCAGAAAAATAATTTGCTAGTCAGATTTCCAATGGGAGAGGATGTCCGCAATCTGTGAGAACCAGATATGTCTGCAGGAGACTTGAGCCCGTCTAATCAAATCCTCTCAATCCTGCCTACTAAATTAATGCCCATCCACGCAATTGAGCACCTTCCCTGGATCCACTGCATTGGGAAGACCTATCTATTCCTACTCCAGCAACTCTGCACCAGTCACCACAACTTGAGGCCTAACTGGGAAACTGGATCCGCGGCCTCTCCTGTAGGCCACTATTTACAGTTAGGTCCAGAAATATTTGGACAGTGACACAATTTTCGCGAGTTGGGCTCTGCATGCCACCACATTGGATTTGAAATGAAACCTCTACAACAGAATTCAAGTGCAGATTGCAACGTTTAATTTGAAGGTTTGAACAAAAATATCTGATAGAAATTGTAGGAATTGTCACATTTCTTTACAAACACTCCACATTTTAGGAGGTCAAAAGTAATTGGACAAATAAACCAAACCCAAACAAAATATTTTTATTTTCAATATTTTGTTGCGAATCCTTTGGAGGCAATCACTGCCTTAAGTCTGGAACCCATGGACATCACCAAACGCTGGGTTTCCTCCTTCTTAATGCTTTGCCAGGCCTTTACAGCCGCAGCCTTCAGGTCTTGCTTGTTTGTGGGTCTTTCCGTCTTAAGTCTGGATTTGAGCAAGTGAAATGCATGCTCAATTGGGTTAAGATCTGGTGATTGACTTGGCCATTGCAGAATGTTCCACTTTTTTGCACTCATGAACTCCTGGGTAGCTTTGGCTGTATGCTTGGGGTCATTGTCCATCTGTACTATGAAGCGCCGTCCGATCAACTTTGCGGCATTTGGCTGAATCTGGGCTGAAAGTATATCCCTGTACACTTCAGAATTCATCCGGCTACTCTTGTCTGCTGTTATGTCATCAATAAACACAATATAACTGAATAGGATAACTGAAGTGAGCACTAATATATATATTATGAGTGCAAGCCAAAAAATACATACTATACAAAGGATAAGGCTGCACATCAAACATAGATAATGGTATAATGCCTCAAGCATATGGAAAAATATTGGAATATACAATGAAAAATGCTACTTGCTAATTTGAACATGTGAATAATGAATTGCATACCTGCTATGAATATTAGGAAAAAGGAGATATTTAGCAATCGCATTGATCAATGTAACTGAGCCCCAAAGCCTCGTCAAGGCATATCTCTATATTGGGGTCCCTAGCTCTGTGACCCTAACTGTGTGTCATCTCATTGCAATTAAAAACTGCTGTGGGTGGAGAGGGGTAACTAAGGACTTTCTTATATAGGAGATGGAAAAAACATGGCCGAAAGGGGCGGAGCTGTGTTCACATTCAGAAAAAAAACTACATATAACTGAATAGGATAACTGAAGTGAGCACTAATATATATATTATGAGTGCAAGCCAAAAAATACATACTATACAAAGGATAAGGCTGCACATCAAACATAGATAATGGTATAATGCCTCAAGCATATGGAAAAATATTGGAATATACAATGAAAAATGCTACTTGCTAATTTGAACATGTGAATAATGAATTGCATACCTGCTATGAATATTAGGAAAAAGGAGATATTTAGCAATCGCATTGATCAATGTAACTGAGCCCCAAAGCCTCGTCAAGGCATATCTCTATATTGGGGTCCCTAGCTCTGTGACCCTAACTGTGTGTCATCTCATTGCAATTAAAAACTGCTGTGGGTGGAGAGGGGTAACTAAGGACTTTCTTATATAGGAGATGGAAAAAACATGGCCGAAAGGGGCGGAGCTGTGTTCACATTCAGAAAAAAAACTACATATAACTGAATAGGATAACTGAAGTGAGCACTAATATATATATTATGAGTGCAAGCCAAAAAATACATACTATACAAAGGATAAGGCTGCACATCAAACATAGATAATGGTATAATGCCTCAAGCATATGGAAAAATATTGGAATATACAATGAAAAATGCTACTTGCTAATTTGAACATGTGAATAATGAATTGCATACCTGCTATGAATATTAGGAAAAAGGAGATATTTAGCAATCGCATTGATCAATGTAACTGAGCCCCAAAGCCTCGTCAAGGCATATCTCTATATTGGGGTCCCTAGCTCTGTGACCCTAACTGTGTGTCATCTCATTGCAATTAAAAACTGCTGTGGGTGGAGAGGGGTAACTAAGGACTTTCTTATATAGGAGATGGAAAAAACATGGCCGAAAGGGGCGGAGCTGTGTTCACATTCAGAAAAAAAACTACATATAACTGAATAGGATAACTGAAGTGAGCACTAATATATATATTATGAGTGCAAGCCAAAAAATACATACTATACAAAGGATAAGGCTGCACATCAAACATAGATAATGGTATAATGCCTCAAGCATATGGAAAAATATTGGAATATACAATGAAAAATGCTACTTGCTAATTTGAACATGTGAATAATGAATTGCATACCTGCTATGAATATTAGGAAAAAGGAGATATTTAGCAATCGCATTGATCAATGTAACTGAGCCCCAAAGCCTCGTCAAGGCATATCTCTATATTGGGGTCCCTAGCTCTGTGACCCTAACTGTGTGTCATCTCATTGCAATTAAAAACTGCTGTGGGTGGAGAGGGGTAACTAAGGACTTTCTTATATAGGAGATGGAAAAAACATGGCCGAAAGGGGCGGAGCTGTGTTCACATTCAGAAAAAAAACTACATATAACTGAATAGGATAACTGAAGTGAGCACTAATATATATATTATGAGTGCAAGCCAAAAAATACATACTATACAAAGGATAAGGCTGCACATCAAACATAGATAATGGTATAATGCCTCAAGCATATGGAAAAATATTGGAATATACAATGAAAAATGCTACTTGCTAATTTGAACATGTGAATAATGAATTGCATGCCTGCTATGAATATTAGGAAAAAGGAGATATTTAGCAATCGCATTGATCAATGTAACTGAGCCCCAAAGCCTCGTCAAGGCATATCTCTATATTGGGGTCCCTAGCTCTGTGACCCTAACTGTGTGTCATCTCATTGCAATTAAAAACTGCTGTGGGTGGAGAGGGGTAACTAAGGACTTTCTTATATAGGAGATGGAAAAAACATGGCCGAAAGGGGCGGAGCTGTGTTCACATTCAGAAAAAAAACTACATATAACTGAATAGGATAACTGAAGTGAGCACTAATATATATATTATGAGTGCAAGCCAAAAAATACATACTATACAAAGGATAAGGCTGCACATCAAACATAGATAATGGTATAATGCCTCAAGCATATGGAAAAATATTGGAATATACAATGAAAAATGCTACTTGCTAATTTGAACATGTGAATAATGAATTGCATACCTGCTATGAATATTAGGAAAAAGGAGATATTTAGCAATCGCATTGATCAATGTAACTGAGCCCCAAAGCCTCGTCAAGGCATATCTCTATATTGGGGTCCCTAGCTCTGTGACCCTAACTGTGTGTCATCTCATTGCAATTAAAAACTGCTGTGGGTGGAGAGGGGTAACTAAGGACTTTCTTATATAGGAGATGGAAAAAACATGGCCGAAAGGGGCGGAGCTGTGTTCACATTCAGAAAAAAAAACTACATATAACTGAATAGGATAACTGAAGTGAGCACTAATATATATATTATGAGTGCAAGCCAAAAAATACATACTATACAAAGGATAAGGCTGCACATCAAACATAGATAATGGTATAATGCCTCAAGCATATGGAAAAATATTGGAATATACAATGAAAAATGCTACTTGCTAATTTGAACATGTGAATAATGAATTGCATACCTGCTATGAATATTAGGAAAAAGGAGATATTTAGCAATCGCATTGATCAATGTAACTGAGCCCCAAATCCTCGTCAAGGCATATCTCTATATTGGGGTCCCTAGCTCTGTGACCCTAACTGTGTGTCATCTCATTGCAATTAAAAACTGCTGTGGGTGGAGAGGGGTAACTAAGGACTTTCTTATATAGGAGATGGAAAAAACATGGCCGAAAGGGGCGGAGCTGTGTTCACATTCAGAAAAAAAACTACATGTAACTGAATAGGATAACTGAAGTGAGCACTAATATATATATTATGAGTGCAAGCCAAAAAATACATACTATACAAAGGATAAGGCTGCACATCAAACATAGATAATGGTATAATGCCTCAAGCATATGGAAAAATATTGGAATATACAATGAAAAATGCTACTTGCTAATTTGAACATGTGAATAATGAATTGCATACCTGCTATGAATATTAGGAAAAAGGAGATATTTAGCAATCGCATTGATCAATGTAACTGAGCCCCAAAGCCTCGTCAAGGCATATCTCTATATTGGGGTCCCTAGCTCTGTGACCCTAACTGTGTGTCATCTCATTGCAATTAAAAACTGCTGTGGGTGGAGAGGGGTAACTAAGGACTTTCTTATATAGGAGATGGAAAAAACATGGCCGAATGTGAACACAGCTCCGCCCCTTTCGGCCATGTTTTTTCCATCTCCTATATAAGAAAGTCCTTAGTTACCCCTCTCCACCCACAGCAGTTTTTAATTGCAATGAGATGACACACAGTTAGGGTCACAGAGCTAGGGACCCCAATATAGAGATATGCCTTGACGAGGCTTTGGGGCTCAGTTACATTGATCAATGCGATTGCTAAATATCTCCTTTTTCCTAATATTCATAGCAGGTATGCAATTCATTATTCACATGTTCAAATTAGCAAGTAGCATTTTTCATTGTATATTCCAATATTTTTCCATATGCTTGAGGCATTATACCATTATCTATGTTTGATGTGCAGCCTTATCCTTTGTATAGTATGTATTTTTTGGCTTGCACTCATAATATATATATTAGTGCTCACTTCAGTTATCCTATTCAGTTATATGTAGTTTTTTTTTTCTGAATGTGGACACAGCTCCGCCCCTTTCGGCCATGTTTTTTCCATCTCCTATATAAGAAAGTCCTTAGTTACCCCTCTCCACCCACAGCAGTTTTTAATTGCAATGAGATGACACACAGTTAGGGTCACAGAGCTAGGGACCCCAATATAGAGATATGCCTTGACGAGGCTTTGGGGCTCAGTTACATTGATCAATGCGATTGCTAAATATCTCCTTTTTCCTAATATTCATAGCAGGTATGCAATTCATTATTCACATGTTCAAATTAGCAAGTAGCATTTTTCATTGTATATTCCAATATTTTCCATATGCTTGAGGCATTATACCATTATCTATGTTTGATGTGCAGCCTTATCCTTTGTATAGTATGTATTTTTTGGCTTGCACTCATAATATATATATTAGTGCTCACTTCAGTTATCCTATTCAGTTATATGTAGTTTTTTTTCTGAATGTGAACACAGCTCCGCCCCTTTCGGCCATGTTTTTTCCATCTCCTATATAAGAAAGTCCTTAGTTACCCCTCTCCACCCACAGCAGTTTTTAATTGCAATGAGATGACACACAGTTAGGGTCACAGAGCTAGGGACCCCAATATAGAGATATGCCTTGACGAGGCTTTGGGGCTCAGTTACATTGATCAATGCGATTGCTAAATATCTCCTTTTTCCTAATATTCATAGCAGGTATGCAATTCATTATTCACATGTTCAAATTAGCAAGTAGCATTTTTCATTGTATATTCCAATATTTTTCCATATGCTTGAGGCATTATACCATTATCTATGTTTGATGTGCAGCCTTATCCTTTGTATAGTATGTATTTTTTGGCTTGCACTCATAATATATATATTAGTGCTCACTTCAGTTATCCTATTCAGTTATATGTAGTTTTTTTTCTGAATGTGAACACAGCTCCGCCCCTTTCGGCCATGTTTTTTCCATCTCCTATATAAGAAAGTCCTTAGTTACCCCTCTCCACCCACAGCAGTTTTTAATTGCAATGAGATGACACACAGTTAGGGTCACAGAGCTAGGGACCCCAATATAGAGATATGCCTTGACGAGGCTTTGGGGCTCAGTTACATTGATCAATGCGATTGCTAAATATCTCCTTTTTCCTAATATTCATAGCAGGTATGCAATTCATTATTCACATGTTCAAATTAGCAAGTAGCATTTTTCATTGTATATTCCAATATTTTTCCATATGCTTGAGGCATTATACCATTATCTATGTTTGATGTGCAGCCTTATCCTTTGTATAGTATGTATTTTTTGGCTTGCACTCATAATATATATATTAGTGCTCACTTCAGTTATCCTATTCAGTTATATGTAGTTTTTTTTCTGAATGTGAACACAGCTCCGCCCCTTTCGGCCATGTTTTTTCCATCTCCTATATAAGAAAGTCCTTAGTTACCCCTCTCCACCCACAGCAGTTTTTAATTGCAATGAGATGACACACAGTTAGGGTCACAGAGCTAGGGACCCCAATATAGAGATATGCCTTGACGAGGCTTTGGGGCTCAGTTACATTGATCAATGCGATTGCTAAATATCTCCTTTTTCCTAATATTCATAGCAGGTGTGCAATTCATTATTCACATGTTCAAATTAGCAAGTAGCATTTTTCATTGTATATTCCAATATTTTTCCATATGCTTGAGGCATTATACCATTATCTATGTTTGATGTGCAGCCTTATCCTTTGTATCAATAAACACAAGTGACCCAGTGCCATTGAAAGCCATGCATGCTCATGCCATCACGTTGCCTCCACCATGTTTTACAGAGGATGTGGTGTGCCTTGGATCATGTGCCGTTCCCTTTCTTCTCCAAACTTTTTTCTTCCCATCATTCTGGTACAGGTTGATCTTTGTCTCATCTGTCCATAGAATACTTTTCCAGAACTGAGCTGGCTTCATGAGGTGTTTTTCAGCAAATTTAACTCTGGCCTGTCTATTTTTGGAATTGATGAATGGTTTGCATCTAGATGTGAACCCTTTGTATTTACTTTCATGGAGTCTGCTCTTTACTGTTGACTTAGAGACAGATACACCTACTTCACTGAGAGTGTTCTGGACTTCAGTTGATGTTGTGAACGGGTTCTTCTTCACCAAAGAAAGCAATATAATAGAATACCAATAGAATACCAATATAATATATACAGTCAGGGCCAGAAATATTTGGACAGTGACACAAGTTTTGTTATTTTAGCTGTTTACAAAAACATGTTCAGAAATACAATTCTATATATAATATGGGCTGAAAGTGCACACTCCCAGCTGCAATATGAGAGTTTTCACATCCAAATAGGAGAAAAGGTTTAGGAATCATAGCTCTGTAATGCATAGCCTCCTCTTTTTCAAGGGACCAAAAGTAATTGGACAAGGGACTCTAAGGGCTGCAATTAACTCTGAAAGCGTCTCCCTCGTTAACCTGTAATCAATGAAGTAGTTAAAAGGTCTGGGGTTGATTACAGGTGTGTGGTTTTGCATTTGGAAGCTGTTGCTGTGACCAGACAACATGCGGTCTAAGGAACTCTCAATTGAGGTTAAGCAGAACATCCTGAGGCTGAAAAAAAAGAAAAAATCCATCAGAGAGATAGCAGACATGCTTGGAGTAGCAAAATCAACAGTCGGGTACATTCTGAGAAAAAAGGAATTGACTGGTGAGCTTGGGAACTCAAAAAGGCCTGGGCGTCCACGGATGGCAACAGTGGTGGATGATCGCCGCATACTTTCTTTGGTGAAGAAGAACCCGTTCACAACATCAACTGAAGTCCAGAACACTCTCAGTGAAGTAGGTGTATCTGTCTCTAAGTCAACAGTAAAGAGAAGACTCCATGAAAGTAAATACAAAGGGTTCACATCTAGATGCAAACCATTCATCAATTCCAAAAATAGACAGGCCAGAGTTAAATTTGCTGAAAAACACCTCATGAAGCCAGCTCAGTTCTGGAAAAGTATTCTATGGACAGATGAGACAAAGATCAACCTGTACCAGAATGATGGGAAGAAAAAAGTTTGGAGAAGAAAGGGAACGGCACATGATCCAAGGCACACCACATCCTCTGTAAAACATGGTGGAGGCAACGTGATGGCATGGGCATGCATGGCTTTCAATGGCACTGGGTCACTTGTGTTTATTGATGACATAACAGCAGACAAGAGTAGCCGGATGAATTCTGAAGTGTACAGGGATATACTTTCAGCCCAGATTCAGCCAAATGCCGCAAAGTTGATCGGACGGCGCTTCATAGTACAGATGGACAATGACCCCAAGCATACAGCCAAAGCTACCCAGGAGTTCATGAGTGCAAAAAAGTGGAACATTCTGCAATGGCCAAGTCAATCACCAGATCTTAACCCAATTGAGCATGCATTTCACTTGCTCAAATCCAGACTTAAGACGGAAAGACCCACAAACAAGCAAGACCTGAAGGCTGCGGCTGTAAAGGCCTGGCAAAGCATTAAGAAGGAGGAAACCCAGCGTTTGGTGATGTCCATGGGTTCCAGACTTAAGGCAGTGATTGCCTCCAAAGGATTCGCAACAAAATATTGAAAATAAAAATATTTTGTTTGGGTTTGGTTTATTTGTCCAATTACTTTTGACCTCCTAAAATGTGGAGTGTTTGTAAAGAAATGTGTACAATTCCTACAATTTCTATCAGATATTTTTGTTCAAACCTTCAAATTAAACGTTACAATCTGCACTTGAATTCTGTTGTAGAGGTTTCATTTCAAATCCAATGTGGTGGCATGCAGAGCCCAACTCGCGAAAATTGTGTCACTGTCCAAATATTTCTGGACCTAACTGTACATCTCTCCCAGCAGCAGACACTCCATTTGATCTGCAGTGACTCTGGATGATGGTGAAGGGCTCCAGAAGTAGATTTTCCCAGATATTTTAATCAGGAAAATCTCCCTTCTTAGCACAGAAGTCAGAGAGTGTTCCAATGCGGACATGTGGTCTGAGTTCTGAGCTGTTCCTTTCAAATGCACGCTGCTGGCCGCCAGGATCTCTCCTTTCTGACCTCTTGGCAATGCAGCTGGGGGACTTCCAGTCCAGCACTACCTTCCTTCACTGCTTTGAAGGTGCTGGGGTGGGCACAGCTGTGATCCCCCTGCAATTTTGCACCCTGAACCGCCATCTTGCAGGATACCTCTGGTCTAATATCAGCCAAGGATGCTGCCACTGTTCAGGAAGGCCTCTTCAGGTTTAGTGGCATATTCAAAACTCAAGAGAAAACCACAAAATGAGCATATACCCTATAGTAAATAATTAAATAAATAGTAGTAGTACAAGTAAATAACATAGGGTTCTTGGTTAATATTGTTTGATCAAAAAGTGTAAAATCCTTCCCACCATGGCAAGGTGTACCCAGTCGGGACAGTCCTATCCTGTTAAAGTATCTCACGGCACACCACTTTGTGGTTTCCTTCTCTCCCCTTAAGCGTTGGCTTTGTCTTTCCTTGTTCTCTCTTCCTGTCTTTCCTGGGCTCATTTTCTTTACTTTTGACTAGGCCTCTTCCTTTCTTTTTACTCGTCTTATTTTTTGCTAGCCCTTATTTTTTCTCCCCCAGTCATTTTATTACTTTTTCTTCTCCTTCTCCTCTATCCTTCCTCATAACTGCATTAGACTTTTGTAAGTAAGTTGACAGACCATGTCGCTTTACTAATAGTGGGTTACTTAAATGTCGTAGGTTTACATAGTAAAAGAAAGTTAGATGTTGTCTTTCTGTAGAAAACCCACTTATGGAAAAGCAGACCTTATAAGATTTTTTATTACAGGTTCCCCACAATAAACCACACCCCTTCACAAGATTCAAAATCCAAAGGCTTATGTATCATGTATATATCATGCTCAGTCCCTTAGGTATTCACTGATGGAGAGGAACGCTTACCCATAATGAAAGGTTCAAATTCCTCCTATAAGATCACATTTTTTTCTCCTTATATCTTCCCAATTCGGGTCAGGACAATGCGCTATACACTTAAGGTCCAGTCACACTAAGCAACTTACCAGCGATCCCAACAACGATAGGGATCGCTGGTAAGTTGCTAGGAGGTTGCTGGTGAGATGTCACACTGCGACACTCCAGCGATCCCACCAGCAACCTGACCTGGCAGGGATCGCTGGAGCGTCGCTACACGAGTTGCTGGTGAGCTCACCAGCAACCAGTGACCAGCCCCCAGCGCCGCGTGGAAGATGCTGCGCTTGGTAACTAAGGTAAATATCGGGTAACCAACCCGATATTTACCTTGGTTACCAGTGCACGGAGCTACAGAACAGAGCAGAGAACAGGGAGCAGCGCACACTGAGCGCTGGCTCCCTGCTCTCCTAGTTACAGCACACATCGGGTTAATTACCCGATGTGTGCTGCAGCTAAATGTGCACAGAGCAGGGAGCAGCGCACAATGCTTAGCGCTGGCTCCCTGCTCTCCTAGCTACAGCACACATCGGGTTAATTAACCCGATGTGTCCTGCAGCTACATGTGCACAGAGCAGGAGCCGGCACTGACAGTGAGAGCGGTGGAGGCTGGTATCAAAGGTAAATATCGGGTAACCAAGGACAGGGCTTCTTGGTTACCCGATGTTTACATTGGTTACCAGCCTCCGCAGAAGCCGGCTCCTGCTGCCTGCACATTTAGTTGTTGCTGTCTCGCTGTCACACACAGCGATCTGTGCTTCACAGCAGGACAGCAACAACTAAAAAATGGCCCAGGACATTCAGCAACAACCAACGACCTCACAGCAGGGGCCAGGTTGTTGCTGGATGTCACACACAGCAACATCGCTAGCAACGTCACAAAAGTTGTTCGTTAGCAGCGATGTTGCTAGCGATGTTGCTTAGTGTGACGGGGCCTTTAGACCAACAGGTTGTATTTGCAGAACAAACGTTGATTTAAGGGGGTGAGTTTAACACAGACTTTAACACCTTGATGGACAGTTCTAAGGTATTTTTCACCCTCTCACACCCATGCAAAAACATATACTAAAATGTCCACAAGAACATCAATTGATTGATGTGTTTCGCTTACTTCACCCACACCAGGATTTCTCCTTATAACCTAACTCTTGTAATGTATATATGAGGATTTAATTTTTTACTAAAATGTCATGACATTACTCGATTCCAAAGGGTCATTGCTGACAATATCTTTTTCTTGGATCACACGCTTGTAAAGGCCCCGTCACACTAAGCAACATCGCTAGCAACATCGCTGCTAACGAACAACTTTTGTGACGTAGCAGCGATGTTGCTAGTGATGTTGCTGTGTGTGACATCCAGCAACAACCTGGCCCCTGCTGTGAGGTCGTTGGTTGTTGCTGAATGTCCTGGGCCATTTTTTAGTTGTTGCTGTCCCGCTGTGAAGCACAGATCGCTGTGTGTGACAGCGAGACAGCAACAACTAAATGTGCAGGCAGCAGGAGCCGGCTTCTGCGGAGGCTGGTAACCACAGTAAACATCGGGTAACCAAGAAGCCCTGTCCTTGGTTACCCGATATTTACCTTCGTTACCAGCCTCCACCGCTCTCACTGTCAGTGCCGGCTCCTGCTCTGTGCACATGTAGCTGCAGCACACATCGGGTTAATTAACCCGATTTGTGCTGTAACTAGGAGAGCAGGGAGCCAGCGCTCAGTGTGCGCTGCTCCCTGCTCTGTGCACATGTAGCTGCAGCATACATCAGGTAATTAACCCGATGTGTGCTGTAATTAGGAGAGCAGGGAGCCAGCGCTAAGCGGTGTGCGCTGCTCCCTGCTCTCTGCACGTGTAGCTGCGTGCGCTGGTAACCAAGGTAAATATCGGGTTGGTTACCCGATATTTACCTTAGTTACCAAGCGCAGCATCTTCCACGCGGCGCTGGGGGCTGGTCACTGGTTGCTGGTGAGCTCACCAGCAACTCGTGTAGCGACGCTCCAGCGATCCCTGCCAGGTCAGGTTGCTGGTGGGATCGCTGGAGCGTCGCAGTGTGACATCTCACCAGCAACCTCCTAGCAACTTACCAGCGATCCCTATCGTTGTTGGGATCGCTGGTAAGTTGTTTAGTGTGACTGGACCTTTAGTGTTTCCAGTGTATTACCTACCTTTAGATCCAATCAATGCCACTGGTGCTTGAATTCATCTCTTCTTGATAATCCCATTGTGAAGTCAGACCTACAGAAGCCTCTTGACACATACTTAGCTGTTAACTATATTGAGGAAACAGATCCTTATATTGTGTAGGTTCTTTTTTGTTTTTAATTAAACATGCAGCACGTGTAAAACAAGAATGTACTTTTCTGCTGGGGGAGATTGGAGATCAGGAAAGTTCATATAAACGTTTTTCCTTCTGATGAAATAAGGAAATCCCTTAACACTGGTCAACACAAAAAAATCATTAGCAAAGGTAATATGTCTGTTTTTATGGCATTTGGTGTGCTGATTCCAAAAAATATGCTTAGTTTTGCTCTATCACATAAAGTTTCTGAGATAGAAGTATTTATGTTATTACATTATTTCTGCATTTTCAATGTATGTGGTTTTTCCTATATTATTCCCATTTCTTTGCTTGTCTTAATTGTGAATTTTCTTACAGGGACAACATCAGTAAAGGTGAGTTTTATGGGAAGGAGTATTGACAGGGCATTCAACCAATGACTGCTTCTTGGAAAGTCACATGTTATGGGGAGGAGAGAACTGTTATGAGTCCGTCAGAAAAGGATGGTGATGGCAGCAAGGACTGGTATGTGAGAGTCTGACAAGAGACAAGCCTCTACAGGGATCGGAGATAGAAGTGAAGGCAACGGACAGTCGCCATTGTGAGAGGATTTTCTCTGCATTTCTGGGAGGGCAAGTCGCCTCAGAGGGAAGAAAACAGCTCAGCCACTGAGGTGTAACTGAGTGAGGGTGTCCACATAGAGAGAATCTGAAAGCAGCCAATATCACACTGAGAAACTGCCTTTCTGCAAATGTTCATCTGTAAGGAGTAGGCTGTCCCATTTACTTCACAACTGTATATAGTTATCTACCAGATAACTTCCAGTAAAATCAGTTCTAAATACAAGTTTCCTCTGTCATCTCTGGGAAAATATGTACATATAGTCAATCGGCTCATCGCATTTTTTTTGAGTTTGTCACCACCATTGAACTTACTCTACTGTTTGATCTGATTTAAAGGAAAAAAAATGCCCCAACAGTGTATCAATCATCCGAACAGATTCTGCTATATGTGTGGTTCTTTGATATTAAAAGGATGTAATTAAACCAGGCCGCAGCCAATGGAATAGGAGTGGAAGTCAGAAAAAAAACCAAAAAATAAGCCCCATTAAAAAATAACTTTTAATATTACCGTTAAAAGTCAAAAACCACAATTACAAAGCACACAGTGTATGCAGGGTGTATAATAACAAAACCTAGGAGGGAGAAGGGAAAAAACTAGCCCTATATAGCCTTAAATAAGCTCTCCCTACCTAGCAATGGAGAGTATGATGCCCTAGGGTTGTGGCGCCCCTATTCACCGACGGGAGACCCTGAATGACCCTATAAAATCCTGGACAGGTCAAACAAACACCAAAAAAATAACAAAAAAAAAAGCCTCATCCAGATAAGATGGAGACATCAAAAACTTATCTGGAAAAGTCCACGACAGAGTCAGGACGCGTTTCCTCCCAAAGATGCCAGGGAATCATCAGGGGACAGGCCCGTGAGGTAAAATGCCAATGTGGGGGCCTCCTTGGGGCACCAGAACGATGGTGTGTGAGGTATAAAGCTGAACTACTTGCATCTAGGTTGAAACAGAAGAATCTTCTTCATGATGTCAAAGTGAGTTATTACCAAAACAGAAGTAACACTTTAACACATTTTTTCACAGTTGATGGACCAATGGTGTACTGTAACAAAGTGGCCTCTTTGAAGAACTAAATCAAGAGTGTTTTGTTGCAGATTGGTGATTGTTTGACTCATCCCAGAGATGTTTGAAAGCAGTGTTGCTTCACAATGGATATATGAAACCATCAATCCCTATTGCTCACTCATGTCATCTAAAGGAAAGTTATGAAAATCTGTCAGTTCTTTTGGATGCTATACAATGGAATATCTGTGGGGATTTGAAAGTTATTGCTCTGCTAATGGAATATACAAAAAGGTTTCACAAAATATTGTTGCTTATTGTGTTTATGGGATAGTAGAAATACAGAACATCATTATGTTCATCATGATTGGGGACAAAGAAACATCTATGCTCCAGTTAGAGACAATGTTCAGCATAATCCTTTAGTTGCAACAAAAATCTTTCTTCCTCCACTACATATAAAGTTGCGATTGATTAAAAACTTTGTGAAAGCCAAAGGCAAATTCACAACAGTTCCAGTTCATTTCACAGAAATTCTCCAGCATTTCACCAGCAAAACTGAAGGAAGAGGTATTTGTTGGTCCTCCGATCAGAGAGCTTATGAGAGATGATGTGTTTGAAGGAACTCTAAATGTTAAGGAATTGAGAAGTTGGAAAAGCTGAAAAGTTGGAAAAGCTTCAAGTGGATCTGCGAAAACTTCTTATGGAAAAATAAATCTCCAGAATATGTTGAAGGTATTGAGAAACGGCTAAATGCATACCAGTGTCTTGGATGTCGCATGTCTCTGAAAATGCACTTTTTGCATTCACATTTAGATTTCTTCCCTCAAAATCTTGGGGATGTAAGTGATGAACAAGGTGAGCGGTTTCACCAGGACATTAAAGTAATGGAACACCGCTACCAGGATTTTTGGAATGACTCAATGATGGCAGATTACTGTTGGATGTTATATAGGGACAACCCTGAAAAATTGTATCAACGACAGTCTAATGTCAAGCACTTTTAATTTCTGCTCATATGTTGGTTTCTATTTTTCATGTGAAATTATTTTGGTTCAATAAAAACTGCTTTGTAAGGTGAAGCATTTTTTCTAATATGTAGATTACTGTTTTCTTAATGTCACTAGTATATTTCCAATACCTTATAATAATGATGCTGCTTCATGGAAACTATACGTGCTACAGAAAAATTATATCCATTTTTTAAATCAGGACATAAAGATGATTCAGAAAAGTACAAAGTCACCTGCAATGATTATAAAAAATATTTTTTTGTAGACCTTGTGGAGACACGAGGTCAGTGGGTGCTCTCGTCCGCTGGTCCAGCCGCCTTTAGAAAGACAGCATGGCCCAGGGCTCATCCCAACTGAACGCCGGCCTCCTTAACCGTGGGCGGAACACTACTAAGACAACACAGGGTGAGGAAATCACAATATTAAGGTTTTATTGGATCCCCAAAATATTAACGCCACGTAACACATAACCAGCAAAACACACAAATGTAACAGGCAACAGAGTCTCATCCTTCCGCTGGCTCACCAGGGATTTAGAATGTCCGTGCTTCAGAGCTTCCAGGGCTACTTACTCCAATCCAGCAGCACTCCGCTTTTGGCGGGCACCCACCGAGAATGGAATAACGCCAGATTTATGAAGCTGGCTGAGGTCCTTAAAGTCTGTAGCCATGTGACTGGATTGTCCCAACCTGGGTTTCCTCCTTAAGTAGTCTCTGGTATGATGATATAATCCTGGCAGCCGGAGTCGAAATCCCTAGACTGTGGATATGGTCTCCAATCGGAATCGAAGTCCCTAGATTGAAGCCATGTAGCCAAGTGATCCTGTAGTCGGAGCCAAAGTCCCTAGACCGAGTCCACAAGGCATCCTGGTTCTGATGCTCTAGCCAGCTCCTAAGAGCTTAGACTGGATCATGCACATCCATCAACAACTGGTGACTTAAGGAAGTCCCTTTTTTATAGCCATAGCCTTCCCTTTGGATATACTGTGCCCTTATCGGATTGGTTGTACAAGGTTGCTTCTCTTATTGGATGAATTTCAAGCTGCATGGATAATGTTCATTTAAATGATGTGGATAGAAAGACTGAGGATATCTACATGAAGTCTGCAAGTCACAGACTAGACAATGGCTACTAAGGTAATTTATATTAGATTAGCAATACACAACTACGTTACAATGATTACTCAGAAGGGTCTGATCCCAAACAATAGTTTAGCAAACATGAGTTAACACACAGAAGAACAATACGTTTGGCTGAATCTTAAGAAACTTTAACCCATGCTAGGCATTGGGTGTTCATGTTGTCACATTCCTCCTCCTTCTTAATATTAGCCAGACAGGATGGGCTTCCGATCACCCTTCTCCTCTTGACGGCATTGTCCTTTTTAATGTTGAGGTCAGCAACAGAGGCTCGCATCTATACACCTCCCCCTGATTACCTCCCCCAGGTTGAGCAGCCATATTGCAGACAAGCACTAAGGTGGGGTCCGTGAGTTGGGCTTCTCCGAATTCCTTATGACCTATCTCCCCCCAGTCAATGGCCACAGTTGGGTCTGAGGTACTCACATTCGTTGCATCTGAGGAGGAGGCTGAAGATTGAGGAGGAGGGTTCCCCTCGGATGGATTGATAGAAACATCTGCACAAGGATGGAGTTTGGCTTGGCTGCGGGTGATGCGGTAACAAACTGGCTGGTTAGTCCTTGTCCTAGGTCATTCTCCAAAATGACTGGTGTGAGCAGGTAATCCACAAGCCCTACTTCCACTTCCCTCTGGGTAGTATCCGAAACAACAGGCTTGGTGGGGCCATCCATGAACCCTACATTAAATTCATCCTGGTTAGTCCCCGAAACAACAGGTGTGGGGAGGCTGTCCATAAACTCCATATGGACCTCTTCCTGGTCAGACCCCAAAATAACTGGTGTGGGGACAGTGTCCATAAGCTCCACATCAGCCTTGCTCTGGTCAGTCTCCACAATGACAGGTATGGTGAGGCTGTTCACAAGTCCCACATTGATCGCTTCCTGGTTAGTCCTCAAAATACCAGGTGTGGGGATGCTGTTTACAAGTCTCACATCAACCTCTTTCTAGTCATTTTCCAAAATAACTGGTGTGGAGACGGTGTCCATAAGCTCCACATGAGCCTTGCTCTGGTCAGTCTCTACAATGACAGGTATGGGGAGGCTGTTCACAAGTCCCACATCGATCGCTTCCTGGTTAGTCCCCAAAATACCAGGTGTGGGGAGGCTGTTCACAAGCTCCACCTCGACCTCTCCCTGGTCGGTCCTTAGGTCCAACTGCACACATGCCAGAGGGATGTCCGAGCGCTGGCCCCCAGCAAGGGTGATGCTCACTTGGCGGCCAGGTAAATGACGTTCTGTGGGAACAATATCTGGGCTGACCAGGGTGATAGAAGATCCAGTGTCTCGAAGTCCCTGAGCCTGTATATCACCGACCTTGACCGTCTGGATGTGGGGATGGAGGTTGGCTGGTGTACGGTGTCCGGCCTGCCGTAGGGTGTGGACTGGGTAAACCACTTCCTCAGCTATTGGTGTTTCTCAGGAGTAGCATTCCTCAGGTGTCGTTGGTTCATCTCGACATATGTTGACTGGTTGGACTGGCAGACGGGCTCCAAGCATGCGGCCTCTGTTTTGGAGACAGTCTTTATCGATATGTCCATAGTGCCCACATGTATAACAGCGCCGTAGATTGGGCAAGTCACAGGCCCTGTTTGTAGACCTTTGTTTCGGTGCAGCTTCTGCTGGGTAGCGGGACCATCCTTCTCGAGCGGCTGGTGTTAGCAGTACGGCAGCTGGAACTCCATAAACATATTCCAGAACACAAGCCCTCTCTTCTCTTGAGGATTTAGGCCCCAATGCAGCCAACAACGCTGTGGCTTGGGCCATTTGGGACCAAGTTGATTCCCGATTGTCACTAGATCCATGATGTGGCACATAGTTTAAATCCTCTGGGCCAATGTTGGTGGGATCCTCATCATCCTCTGCATCATTCTGGGCATTCCAACGGACTAATTTCCGGATCAAGTCCGACCGAGTGTCAGCGTTCCTGTAGTCAATCTTTCGCCTGTGGCACAGATCCTGTAGCATCTATTTACTGCTTCGGTCGTAACTCCTCTCTGGTCCTTGTCCCATGGCTGAGCTGGTGGGGTTGGACATGGCAGCATCCGAAACCTGAATGCCTCCCCTATGGCCTGCTGGGTATGCTTATGTGCCTCCCTGGTTGTTGAGCCCTGGACAGTGTCCACGAACACCAGTCCTCTGCAGCTCCCCTGGATAACCCAGGCTGAGTAGTGTCCCACTGCTGCCACCAATTGTGGAAACACGAGGTCATTGGGTGCTCTCGTCCGCTGGTCCAGCCACCTTTAGAAAGACAGCATGGCCCAGGGCTCATCCCAAATGAACGTCGGCCTCCTTAACCATGGGCGGAACACTACTCAGACAACACAGGATGAGTAAATCACAATATAAAGGTTTTATTGGATCCCCAAAATATTAACGCCACATAACCAGCAAAACACACAAATGTAACAGGCAACAGAGTCTCACCCTTCCGCTGGCTCACCAGGGATTTATAATGTCCGTGCTTCAAAGCTTCCAGGGCTACTTACTCCAATCCAGCAGCACCCCGCTTTTAGCGGGCACCCACCGAGAATGGAATAACACCAGATTTAGGAAGCTGGCTGAGGTCCTTAAAGTCTGAAGCCAGGTGACTGGATTGTCCCAACCTGGGTTTCCTTCTTAAGTAGTCTCTAGTATGATGATATAATCCTGGCAGCCGAAGTCGAAATCCCTAGACTGTAAATATGGTCTCCAATCGGAATCGAAGTCCCTAGATTGAAGCCATGTAGCCAAGTGATCCTGTAGTCGGAGCCAAAGTCCCTAGACCGAGTCCACAAGGCATCCTGGTTCTGGTGCCCTAGCCAGCTCCTAAGAGCTTAGACTGGATCATGCACATCCATCAACAACTGGTGACTTAAGGAAGTCCCCTTTTTACAGCCATAGCCTTCCCTTTGGATATACTGTGCCCTTATCGGATTGCTTGTACAAGGTTGCTTCTCTTATTGGATGAATTTCAAGCTGCATGGATAATGTTCATTTAAATGATGTGGATAGAAAGACTGAGGATATCTACATGAAGTCTGCAAGTCACAAACTAGACAATGGCTACTAAGGTAATTTACATTAGATTAGCAATACACAACTACATTACAATGATTGCTTGGAAGGGTCTTGTCCCAAACAATAGTTTAGCAAACATGAGTTAACACACAGAAGAACAATACGTCTGGCTGAATTTTAAGAAACTTTAACCCATGCTAGGCATTGGGTGTCCATGTCGTCACAGACCTGTGTAATTAAACGCGAGTCCCTCCATTCTTTGATAGTAGATAAAGCGAAAGCAAATTTTTCTAAATGCCGTCGCCATTAATATGAGCTTGGTAATCAAAGTGGAAAGTCACTAGCTAGGTCTTTAAGGTCCTGTGCGGTTTTTGAATTTGTTTTTTATGCGTTTTTTGAAAATCTGCATCAAAATATGCATGTCATACACTGTGTTTTTTTCAGTGCGGGTTCGTTGCGTTTTTCGATGCAGAAAAAAATCTGCAGCATGTCAATTAAAGGTCCGGTTTAGCAACGTTATTTCAGACATTGATCTCAATGTTGTAATGAAATAATGCGGATAAACCAAAGGTGCGTTCACAGTGAGAAGTTTTCCTGATGGTATCACAGCGTTATTTCCATACGACCAGATCATGGTCAGTCTCTCTCTCTCTCTCTCTCTCACTCTCACTCTCACTCTCACTCCACAAGACAAAAAGCTTACTTTAAGTCTCACATCCAAACATTTATAAGAGAGTCCGGTTTACTCACTTTGCCAGAAGCCGTCACGGAATTCCTGTAGTTCCCTTTCAGTGAAGGGCAACTATGTGCAGCTGCATAGAGGCATTTATGTTTTCGACCTTCCAGCTACTCCTCTTAAACCAGACAGGATCACTCAATGCCCAAAATGCAAAACTCCCTCTACCAATTTGCTACATGGCTTATGGTCGTGCCCACGGTCAACAGAATTTTGGGAGTTGATTACTAAATTTTTTGAAACTATATGATCCCTCAAGCTTACTCTAATGCATACCTTGGTTCTGTTTTATTATTGGTCGAAAATTAATAAGAGAATGAGTGGCCAACATTTTTCGTCTCCTCATGTGGTGCTGTTCCTCTCAAAAATTCTATTACTTATCCACTAGCTGGATCTTTGCTTAACGAATTATTAGAACAGATTAAACATTTATTGCACCTGGAGAAGTGGGATGCTGAAAAAAGAAAGGATCGGATATCTAAATATTTCAAAAATTGAAAGGCCTTTATTGAGACATATTGTATTGCAGATGAGATATTTCACATAGTCACACCTTTTAAAGATTCAACATGGTACCACATGGAAAAGTTGAGTGGATCACTAGGAAAACTGGAGATTGATGCCTCTTAGGTTGAAACTTGTTTTATTATGGAATGACTTGGTGAGATGTACAGTATATTTCAGCATATACATACATACATACATTCTGCAAATGACTACTTTTTTTAATTTATATGTTTGTAAATGTTTGTAAATTTTTGTTTTATTGAATCAATACTTGTACCGCTATTTTAAAACAAAAAAAACAATAAAAATATTTAAAAAAAAGAGTCCAAATAGGGGAAACCTCCTGGCCCAGACGTGTTCTCATTATCCTGTTACAAACAGTTCTTAGTCACTCTCACCTCATTTCCCATTTCAAAGCGATATCTAAGGGCTCCTCTTGCCCTGATGACTCCCTACGAGCTCATATATTGTTAATTAGGAGGGAAATATCCATCTCAAAGTGCAAGCTATAGACCTATCTCACTTCTTAATGTAGCTATTACGGTAAATTGTTTGCAAAAATTGTTTCCAGACTCTTTCCTCTCTAAGGCTATGTGTCCACGTTGCTTTTTACCTGCTTTTTCAACTGCAGCGTTTAATGCCAAAATGGATGTGTTATGCTTTTCAAGCAAAGTCTATGGGAATTTGGGTTTCTTGTGCACACTGACATGTCAATTGTTTTTGCCATTTGAGTTTTGAACTGCAAAGCTGAGTTTTTGCCCAAATTTCTGCCACAAAAAGGCACCTTTTTGAACAGCATAGTGTGCACAAGAAACCCAAATTCCCATAGACTTTGCTTGAAAAGCAGAACACATCCATTTTGGCATTAAACGCTGCAGTTGAAAAAGCAGGTAAAAAGCAACGTGGACACATAGCCTTAATGGATATTATCTACTCAGATCAGGTGGGGTTCATGAGAGATAGAGTGGCTAGATAAAATACAACAAGGTCATTAAACCTTATCCATGGAACCAAACTGAAGTTGCAGTCCCTTATGTTTTTATCTACTGATGCAGAAAAGGACTTTGATAGGGTAAATTGGTCCTTTATAAATGAGAAACTCTGTGGCCTAGGACTAAAATCTACCATGCTACGTCGGATTTCTGCCTTACATACAAAACTGAACACCAGTCTAAAGGTAAATGGTGTTTTATCACAGGAGTTTTCTGTACATAGTGGGACGCATCAGGGGTGCTTGCTCACTCCTCTAGCTTTTACACTTGCTCTGGAACCTTACCAAGGAGAATCTGGTCCATTCCTAACATTATGGGGCCTTCTATTCGTGGTTCTCCTTAAAATATTTCAGCCTATGCAGATATTTTGCTTTTTTTTCATTACTGGTTATCTCACTTATAAATTTGATGGCATAAATATTTTTATACAAGGGCCTAACTAATTTTAAAATTAATTTTTCAAAATCAGAAGCCCAAAATATTAACACTTCCTCCTGCTTTATGGCATCCTGGAAAGCTGCCTTTAATTTCAAATGGACTAACTCAGCTGGGAAATATTTAGGCATCTTTTTACCAAGAGACATCAAACTAACATACTCGCTTAACTTTACTAAACTATTCCAATCGGTACAGTAGAACTGCTCAAGATGGACAGAATGCTTTAAACAGTTTGGTAAAAGTGCATTCTTTAAAATGAACATTCTCCTTTGCATCCTATATGATATACAAGATTTTGAAGACCCTGTGTCTTTCTTTAGTAGTCTTGCATTGGTTCAAACCAAGTTAACATAGTTTGATAAACCTCCTCATCAGAATAGCCAATTTATTAGTAGTGATTCACTACTAACATTTAAGCAGAGCCTGGATGCCTTTCTTGAAAAATTTAATATAACCAGTTATGTATATTAGATTTTATGACAGGGTATTGATCCAGGGAACTAGTCTGATTGCCGGATGTGGAGTCAGGAAAAAATTTTTTTCCCCATTGGAACTTGTTTGCCACATTGGGGTTTTTTGCCTTCCTCTGGATCAACATGTTAGGCTACGGGTTGAACTAGATGGACTTAGAGTCTCCCTTCAACCTTAAAACTATGATACTATGATATCATTCTAAATTCTCAGGAGATTACCTTTGCTTGTTTTCAGATCTTATAAATATAGGCTCTCACCTTTCTAGAATCCTGCAATGGTGTCGGAATGGTGCGGGATAATCTTAAGTCGGGATTGAGCATAGCTTTGCAAATTCCCTCTTACTGCTGTTACCTCTCTGGACTTGTCTTTGGTTAAATTACATAAAAAACACCCCACAATTGGGGCTAGCCTTACCTGTTTTGTCAATCCTGTGGTCCATGCACATATCATACCGCAATCTATTTCTATGTACCCCATTTTGGGTAATCCACTTTTTCCCCCCTGACTTTAAATGACAATGTTTTCTGTACCTGACTAAACAGTGGCTAATTCAGAATATCTCATTTTGGCAGATGACATGATTGTCGTTCAAAGGAACACCTGCTCAGAGTCTCTATTCCATCCTCCCTGGTAATCTGGAGTCAGCTTACTCATTTTTTTTCACTACACACTGTTGCATGTTCGAGTACGGGTCATCTAAGACTTAATCTATCCTTCTCATACTCCTTACTGATGGAACCACCAGACCAATCCGCCAACTATTTTTAAACCCTATGGGAAGGTGACTTTGGTCTCTGTTGAAGGAACAGTGGAAACATATATAATTGTATTACACAATCATCTATTGGCTCTCATTTTAATGAGGTTCAGACGTGTGGGCAGCGCTGGCTTGTGTTCAGTCATCGCTTTGTGTATGGAGAGCGGCGACTCTAACCACGCCCTCTACACTGACTGAATTAGCCACTCAGCATTAGAACCAACTGTTGGTCAGGGTACATGGATACATCCTCTGCTCTAGAGTCACAGAGCAGTGAATAAACATGCGCCGGCCCTTCCCCATGACTGAAACAAGAACACTGCTGTGGGGAGTACAGTTCTTTTCCTCCCAGCAGCGGTATTTAATATGCAGGTGCAGGCAGGTTTAGAATGCTAATAACTTATAGATTAACCTCATATCTCCTTGTTAACCTATTCACAACCAAACATACTTTTACATCATTGGTCGTATCCCCACGGTTTTCACGGGCTTCAGCGGGCTTCAGCACTAATGCCTGCACATTTCTGCGAATGTGATCAGCAGACATGTGCGGCTAACAAGCACGGGTGGATTAGAGATCCATCCGCGCCTGTTGACCCCTTAGATCGCGCAATCAAACATTGACAGCACAATTTAAAGCGCCGCAGTGGGGATCACGCTGGTCCCCGTCACCCTTGGCAGCCCTGTAACGTGATCACGGGATGACAGTCTGTTACCATGGCAGCACTGGGTCAGCTGATGACCACTGATGCTGCCATGACTCACTTCCTGTGAATGCTTGCAGAGTGCAATCGCTCACAAGAGATCAACATTTTGTACTGATCAGAGCAATGCTTCAGCATCGCTCTGATCAGGAGAAGCAATTGGACTGTGTATTGCTAAAGTCCCCTGGGGGAATTAGTAAAATAAATAAAGAATGGAAAAACAAAAGTTTTAAAAAGTATGAAACACCCCCCCAGTTCAAATCACCCCCCTTAAAAAGAAAACAATTAAAAAAATAAAAAATACACATATTTGGTATCACCGTGTTCAGAAATGCCCAATCTATTAAAATATAAAATCAGTTCATCTGATCGGTTCACGGCTTAGCCAGAAAAAATTCCAAACGTCAAAATTAAGTTTTTTTTGGTAATCACAATATTGCATTAAGATACAATAACAGGTGATCAAAACATCGCATTTATCCAAAAATTATATAATTAAAAACGCCAGTTCAAGATGGAAAAGATAAGCCATCACTGAGTTCCAGATCCTGAAAAATGAGAACGCTACAGGTGTTGGAAAATGACAACAAAAGTGTTATTCTTTTGTTGGACAAACTTCAGATTTTTTTTCACCACTTACAGTTAGGTCCAGAAATATTTGGACAGTGACACAATTCTCGCGAGTTGGGCTCTGCATGCCACCACATTGGATTTGAAATGAAACCTCTACAACAGAATTCAAGTGCAGATTGTAACGTTTAATTTGAAGGTTTGAACAAAAATATCTGATAGAAATTGTAGGAATTGTACACATTTCTTTACAAACACTCCACATTTTAGGAGGTCAAAAGTAATTGGACAAAAAAAACAAACCCAAACAAAATATTTTTATTTTCAATATTTTGTTGCGAATCCTTTGGAGGCAATCACTGCCTTAAGTCTGGAACCCATGGACATCACCAAACGCTGGGTTTCCTCCTTCTTAATGCTTTGCCAGGCCTTTACAGCCGCAGCCTTCAGGTCTTGCTTGTTTGTGGGTCTTTCCGTCTTAAGTCTGGATTTGAGCAAGTGAAATGCATGCTCAATTGGGTTAAGATCTGGTGATTGACTTGGCCATTGCAGAATGTTCCACTTTTTTGCACTCATGAACTCCTGGGTAGCTTTGGCTGTATGCTTGGGGTCATTGTCCATCTGTACTATGAAGCGCCGTCCGATCAACTTTGCGGCATTTGGCTGAATCTGGGCTGAAAGTATATCCCGGTACACTTCAGAATTCATCCGGCTACTGTTGTCTGCTGTTATGTCATCAATAAACACAAGTGACCCAGTGCCATTGAAAGCCATTCATGCCCATGCCATCACGTTGCCTCCACCATGTTTTACAGAGGATGTGGTGTGCCTTGGATCATGTGCCGTTCCCTTTCTTCTCCAAAATTTTTTCTTCCCATCATTCTGGTACAGGTTGATCTTTGTCTCATCTGTCCATAGAATACTTTTCCAGAACTGAGCTGGCTTCATGAGGTGTTTTTCAGCAAATTTAACTCTGGCCTGTCTATTTTTCGAATTGATGAATGGTTTGCATCTAGATGTGAACCCTTTGTATTTACTTTCATGGAGTCTTCTCTTTACTGTTGACTTAGAGACAGATACACCTACTTCACTGAGAGTGTTCTGGACTTCAGTTGATGTTGTGAACGGGTTCTTCTTCACCAAAGAAAGTATGCGGCGATCATCCACCACTGTTGTCATCCGTGGACGCCTCTTACAAACTGGAAAATACGGTACATGTTTGTTATCTATGAACTCGTATCGACGTGATACAACGGAATGACACGTCATATATCATATACTGTAGTGAACATGGTGAATAAAAAAAAACAAATTTTTTCACAATTTCTCCACGATTTGTAATTTTTTTCCCTTTTTGTAGAATTTTGTCCTGCAAAAAATAAGCCCTCATATGGCAATATTGACGGAAAATTAAGAGGAAGAAGGGGAGGAAAAAAGGAAAATGAAAAGCGGAAAATCGCCCTGGGGTGAAAGGGTTATTAGCATTGTTCCATGTTATAAGTTCTGTCACGAACCGGGACGGGGGGGTCACTCGGGATCCCTCTGCACGGTCATGGAACTGTCAATCTGTGATGAAACCACATCTCGCAGCCCCACCCTGATGTTTCTAATACATATGAGCCACGCAACATGACAGTCACTTTCGCCAACATGCAACGTTCCGCACCCCCAAGGGGTACGTAAGGTCCACTTGGCACAATGCAGCACTGACACCTCCTGTGCCCATGAGCACAGGGAGTCACAGTAAGGGAACCGAGTATGCCACGCACCTTCAGCGCAGCACCCAGATTTCGTACAACCCCGACAGGAACTTTTCACTAGCCCCAGAGGAACAGAATTCTGCGAGGCTAGTACAGTGCGGTAGATTAATCCAGATCCTCATTACATATGGTCTGCCTGGTCTATTAACAGGACTATATAAGGCCAGAAACCAACACAGGTATAGCGTGTAAAACTAAGCCGAACTCACAGACATGGGATTCGGTAATCGACATAAAAGCAACAGCCCAAGATTAAATTTTACATTTAATCGCCTTAAGAGCACACTAGATAATACACTATATACAAGATGGGATTTACAGTGTATATGTTAGAAGTACAGTTGCAGATAAGATGTGATTACTGTTATGATTCAGGGACCGAGGAGGATCAAAAAATGCAGAAACCCAAAAAGTAACCAGAGTGGCTGGGACCTAATCCTGACACACAACTAGAAGTAGCCGTGGGACGAGCCTACGATGACCTTGTCGTCTCGACACAGCATTAGAACTAAATATTCTTACAGTTAGAAATATAAGAAAAGCTAATCTGCCTTAGAGCAATCCCCAAAGATATAGATAGCCCCCCACATGTGAAGACTACGGTGATATAGGAAAACACAATACAAAGCTAGAAAACAGATTCAGCAAAGATGAGGCCCAAACTATCTTTATAGGAATGGATAGGAAAGAGCACTGTGTGCATCCGTAAAAACCCTAAAAAATCTCAACACGCCTGACATGGAAAAACCCTGAGACCACACAACCTCTCCCCCACTATATCAGTACTCTGATGTTACTGGGATCCAAAAACACTAAAATAGATGAGGGACTGAATTTAATACCAAGCATAATAAAACACAATACATTGCAGAATCATGGAGCTAAATATACAGACACTCCCACTATTGAATGATCCAATTCCACCAGGAACTCCACACAGGCAAAATAGGAATCAAGCAATCAAAACAGTAAAAACAACAAGAAAGTGGAAACAATAAGCAAAGGTACAAAGACCAACTTATCTTGAAAGGAGTTCTTGTGGAGAGCAGGACTGGTTTCAGAATGGCCTAAACACACAGGAAATCAATTGAGCACCAGCAAGTAACAGGAGAAAACTACTTAGTTATATAGTCCCAATCTGAAAGGCCTGATTGCCAGTCATCTACAGGTGTGTGGCTCTCATTCCACAAGTCAACTGCACCGCCGGCATTGACCACAAGAGGGAGCCCCAAACTGGAAAATGTATTCACAACAGGTTACAAACAGATACACAGATAGATCAGTTACCTTGTTCCTCATGAATATGCCTGTTGTTGGCTTGCACAGGGAAGGCTTTGTGGATCCACAAGTTCCTGGAACTTCTTACACCCGTGTCACATGTGACCTCTCAGAGAAGAACACCCATAAGATTTCCGCACTGATGTTATGAATTTCTGCACATTCCATGTCTCCTTCCACCTGGTGACCTAAGACTGGGCTGGACATGAGTGTGCCTTTTACCTTCCCAGGAAATATAGATTTTAAGTTTTCCCCATATCTCCACTCATGAGTGTCTCACACTGAAGATATGACCATTATATTTCCCATCAAGATTTTATCTATCCGTAGATTGGAAACTTGGGGTGCCGATGGTCTTCCTATGTCCAGTTATTAATTATCGACTGCTACGCACATCTCACAATTTAGCAGAAAAATGGGTTACACTTTGCCAATAAAACACATTAACTTGTTTAAAGAGAATTGGTGCAACATTCTATGCACAGATGAGAGCAAGATTGTTCTTATTGTGTCTAAAGACTGCAGACAGCTTGTGAGATGACCCATTAACACTGAATTCAAGCCACTGTACACTGTGAAGACTAAAACATGGAGGTGCAAGTGTAAAGCTTTGGGGATCTTTCTTATACTCTGAAGGTTATCGCATGCCAGGCAACATGGACTACTTTGAATATATTATAATACTGGTAGATGTTAAAATGCCTTATGCTAAAGAATAAACACCCTTGAACTGGGTGTTTCAGCAGGACAACGAACCCAAACACACCAGCAAGTGGGCAACATCCTCATTATAGTCTTTCAGACCCATAAACATTGACTTCAAGGCAAAGTACACTGTGAATATGGTAAAACATGAAGGTGCACGCTTAAAGGTTTGGGGATGTTTGTCATACACTGGAGTTGGGCTCTTTATTGCATACCAGGCACCATAGACTAGTTTGAATATATCAAAATACTGGAAGAGGTTGTGCTGCCTTATGCTGGAGAAGAAATGCCCCTGAAATTGCTATTTCAGCAGGATAATGACCCCAAACACACCAGCCAGTGAGCAACATCCTGGTTTCAGACCAACAAGATTGATGTTATGAAATGACCAGCTCAATCCCCAGACCTCAATCTGATAAAGTGACAACAAAAATGCTATTTTTGACACAAAACCTAAGAATGCAAAATAACTCTGGAATGTAGTCCAGCCAGCTTTGGCTGGAATATCTGTTTGTAGGTATCAGATGTTAGTTGACTCCATGCCACACATATGTAAAGCAGTTATGAAAAATATAGGTTATACAACTAAATAATAATTAGTGATTAACAGAAAAACTAAGTATGTTAACAAATTTCAATTCAAACTGTAAATATTAGAGTTTCTAGATAGAGATGAGCAAACCCCAAGTGTCGATGTTCGGACTGAACACAGAGTTTACATAAAAAAACAGAGTTCGTAGTTCAGGTGCCTTACGTATGAAAACCACTCACACGAGTATTGCTGTGCACAGGTACGCTGGGTCATCAGCCCAGTGTGAGCTGCTTTCAGTGTTTGAACGACACGCACTGGTGGTAACAACAGCATTATCGGCTGTAGTGTGTGTGGAGACACGGGCGTCAGTGGGTGCTCTCGTCCGCTGAACCGGCCGCCTTTAGAAAGACAGCATGGCCAAGGGCTCATCCCAACTGAACGCCAACCTCCTTAACCGTGGGCGTAACACTACTCAGACAACACAGGGTGAGGGAATCACAATATTAAGACTTTATAGGATCCCCAAAATATTAACGGCACATAGCACATAACCAGCAAAACACACAAATGAAACAGGCAACAGAGTTTCAGCCTTCCGCTGGCTCACCAGGGATTTAGAATGTCCGTGCCTCAAATCTTCCAGGGTTACTTACTCCAATCCAGCAGCACCCCGCTTTTGGCAGGCACCCACCGAGAATGGAATAACGCCAGATTTAGGAAGCTGGCTGAGGTCCTTAAAGTCTGTAGCCAGGTGACTGGATTGTCCCAACCTGGGTTTCCTCCTTAAGTAGTCTCTGGTATGATGATATAATCCTGGCAGCCGGAGTCGAAATCCCTAGACTGCGGATATGGTCTCCAATCGGAATCGAAGTCACTAGATTGAAGCCATGTAGCTAAGTGATCCTGTAGTCGGAGACAAAGTCCCTAGACCGAGTCCACAAGGCATCCTGGTTCTGATCCCCTAACCAGCTCCTAAGAGCTTAGACTGGATCATCTAACATCCATCAACAACCAGGTGACTCCAAGAAGTCCCCTTTTATAGCCATAATCTTCCCTTAGGATATACTGTGCCCTTATCGGATTGGTTGTACAAGTTTGCTTTTCTTTTTGGATGAATTTCAAGCTATATTCAAATATCCAGAGACAAGGGTGAGACAGGTAAGTTACATCACATCTAGCAATTCACTTAGTAATACAATGGGAAGTTTGCATAATTGAGTAATACAATGGGAAGTTTGCATAATTGAATTATCTGGGTGTCTGGCCTTCAGTGGACAAAACAATTAAGAGTCAACAAAAACTTCAATACTAAACTCCCAAGAGTCTTGTAGAACAATGAGGGATTATACCCCATCTATAAACAAAGTATCTTCATGTCTGGCTGAATTTTAAGAACATTAACCCATGCTAGGTATTGAGAGTCCATGTCTTCACAGTGTGCACCCCCCCAAAAAAATTGAAAAACCCTCCCTAGGAAGTGATCTGTATATGGCTGGCTGCATGTGGACGGAGACCTTAACTACTCAACCAGTGACTTCTATTGGGGTATAGGTCAAGCCCAGGTCCCAAACCAAAATTTAAAGTTTGGCTGAAGCCCTCAAACCGAACTTCCACAGGTCCGCGCATCTCTATTTTTGAATAATAATGCAGACTGGGTTTTTTTTATCAGCCTATTGTTCCTTTTTCTACATTTTTTTTATTTTTATATATTATTATTATATATATATATTTTATATTTTTCAAATATTAATATTCTGTTCATGTTTTCATTTGAAATTGCATGTGCAGTGCTCCCAGAGCCTTTGTATATATGGAAATATACACTGTTATGAGGACCAAGCTTTCTCAGTTTTTTAAAAACACTGCTATTATTTTGCACATAACTGTAACTGCAGATTAACTGTATATCTGCAGGAATACAGTGTTTATGGAAGTGAAAGGTTCTCCTTAAGGTCATATTTGTCTTTTGTGTTTCTCTGACAGTGCCCAATGGAGCCATTCAATTAAAAAATCTATGAAGTCACTGTGTACACTGTCTAGCCTGCGTTCTGGCTGTCAGTTTCTGTTCTTTAAGCATTTATTTTTAAATTACACAGGCTTTGATTTTGGAGTTCGCCAGAATGGAGAACGCGTAAATCATGTTAATCTTCCAACATGGGCTCGAAATGATCCTCGACTTTTCATCTTGATTCACCGACAAGCCCTTGAATCAGACTATGTTTCTCAAACTATTTGTCATTGGATTGATCTGGTATTCGGTTATAAACAAAAAGGACGTGCTGCTGTTCAAGCTATCAATGTGTTTCATCCAGCTGTGAGTCTAATATTGATTACATATTTACCTGTTAATGTCTACATTATCAGTAGTGGAATTTTAATATATGTTTTATCCAAAGCCTTAAAATTAGAATTCAGTCATAAACATCTGTTCCTGTGATGCCAACAGATGGTGTCTCCAGTTTGAATCATGTCTGTATAATGTTCGAGTATTGTCGCTTGACACATTTATCACATATAAACTGCATAGGTGATACGTGCTATATTGAGGGGAAATTTATTTTGCTTATTTATATAGCGCTGTCATATTCCACAGCGCTTCACAACCATCATTATCACTGTCCCCATTGAGGCTCACAATCTAAATTCCCTATTTTAGTATAGCATTTGGAGTGTGGGAGGACACCCAGGCAGACAAGGGGAGGACATACAAATGCCTTGCAGATATTGTCTTTCATAGAATTTGAACCCAGGATCCCAATGCTCTAAAGCAAGCTTGCCAAACACTGAGCCACCGAATTCCCTTTCCTATAACAATTATTGTAGATTGTTTTAATTTTTCATTATGCACAGTACTTTTACTAGCAAAGTGTCAGATTCAGTTATTGAGAATTAAATCTTTCATTGAGAACCCAAAAATTGGTAAGTCAAGAAAAATGTGCATTCACTTACATTGGGGCGGCACATTTAATTGTCTTTTTTTCACTTTGTTCCCATTAGTTCTCAGAATGCCCCTGCAGTCTTGCAATTGTAGAGAATTTATTAATTTCTCATCCTAGCAATAGGTCATCCTTGTTTTTGCTGAGATAACCTTATTAATACACAGCAATCACGTTAGATAAAAATAATTATGCTTCGTATTTTCCTCTAGACTTATTTTGGAATGGATGTTTCAGCAGTTGAAGACCCCGTACAGAGGCGGGCATTAGAAACTATGATAAAAACATATGGGCAAACACCACTTCAACTTTTCCACTCAGCCCATGTGAGTCGCACAGGATCAAAGCTTCTGATAGAAGGAGAACTCCCTGCAGCCATGGGATTGCTAGTTCAATTTGCCTTCCGGGAAAGCAAAGAGAACACCAAAGAATCTACATTCCCTGTATGTAAAAATAGCCATTTACTTTATTTGAATGGTTTTAAATAATACCTCTTACGAAAACAGTTGTTTTAACAATTCATTATAATTAGTGTCCTTTTAAATATTTTTTGATTTTGTAATTACTAGCTATTGTGATAGGATAGTCCATAACTATATCTTAGTCCACTGTATTTTCTGTTATCTAACAACCACGAAAAATATTGTGCTATTTATGTAGAAGTATTGTCTTCAGTACTACACTGCCTTTTAACTGGCTTACACTGTATAAGATCAAGAAAAATCGACTTTCAATGAGTGAGATTAATCAGAACCGCTTACTGATGGTTAGATGTGCTTGTAGATTGGTATGAGTGAACCCGAACTATAAAGTTCATGGTTCATGCCAGACACTTAATGTCCGGGGCTCGAACTCAAGCACAGACTTTTCATGGAAGTCCATGTCGAAGTTCGGGTGCTCTTTGTATACTAAAGGTGAGTCCACATGTCCTGTAATGATGTGATAGAACCTGTTGGGAATAAAGTTCTGTAAATACAACGTTTTTGTATGTTAACGGATTGCTATTTAGCCATCCTTTTTTCTTGCATTTGTAACTGATCCGTTTTTCTCTTACAGGAACCGTAAATAGCTATCAGTTAATGAATCCGTTCTCCATAGACTCCTATGAAACCCTAGAACGCATATTGGGGGCCTTTTAGGCCCCCATGCTTACATTTTTGCTATTATCTGCAAAATTACTTTAGTTTGAATTTTGAAACTCCAGGTGTTCCTCAAGTATGTCGTTCTTGATAACATCCAGTTGTTCATATAATTTTTTTCATAGGCATTTTGGTGTAACAATGCTTGTTTGGTGAAAACTACATCTATACGGATTGGGGGCCTTTTAGGCCCCCGCTATTTTACCATGTTCTCAGTGTCTCAAGTTACTTTATTTGTACTCAGTAATGCTGGTAGAGGGGCCAGGTTGTGGATAACAACATGTGAGGATGTCATGTGATTTTTGGAGGGAGTGATAAGGGCATATATGATAAGAGGAAATTAGAAGAATCATTCACTTTGATGATAAGCGAACTCGTGCAGCGAGGTTTGAAACAGACAAATTAGCCCCTATCTGTTATATCTGGAACATATTTATCAAAAATTGCACAAAACTTTACAATCCTAGTACTAATGTTACTGTAGATGAGCAACTTGTACCGTTCAGAGGACGCTGCAAGTTCCTACAATACATGTCCAGCAAGCCAGCCAAGTACAGAATAAAAATCTTCTGGATGTGTGATTCTGCAAATTATTATGGCATAAATGGCGTAATCTACTGTGGCAAAGAGGTTGGTGCACCAGTACAGAAGGATCTGGGGTCTGAAATAGTCAAAACCCTTGCTGTTCCAATATTCAATTCAGATAGAAACATCACCATGGACAATTATTTCACCAATGTTGATCTAGGCAATTTTCTGCTTGCAAAAGCTATTACACTTGTTGGTACTATAATGCAAAACAGTTGAGAAATTCCAGCAGCATTCAAACACCATCATCAGCGAGCACTTTATGAGACTGTCTTTGGATTCAATAACAAAGCGACTTTAGTATCTTACAAGGCGAAGAAGGAGAAATCTGTGATTTTACTCAGTACCATGTATCACGATTGCAATGTTGACAGCAATGACAAAAAACTGAAACCAGAAATCATCCTGCATTACAATACAACAAAAGGAGGTGTATATAAAATGGATGAGATGGTGGGAGAATATTCGTGTAATAGGCAAACAAAACGATGGCCTGTAGTACTATTTTTAAATATGCTTGATGTAGCAGCCCTAAATTAATTCATTATTTATAGAGAAACTCATCCGGAATTTCATGCAAAGAGGAAGGATAGGAGACGCATATTCTTGAATGACCTTTGTCATGAACTTGTAATGCCTCACATGATAGAGCGAAGCAACTTGAAATGCTTGCCAAAGCAAACTAAAGAAGCAATGAAACAGTGTGGCGTACAGTTTCAGATTATTCCACAGCCAGGAGAAAGAAAACGAAAGCGTTGTTTCATGTGTCCACGAAACATAGAGAGGAAAACTGAGTGATATTGTTCCACTTGTAAGGAAAGATGTTTGCAAAGAACATTCTTCTGAAAAAATAACATGTCAGAATTGTTTGGAAGACTAATATAATAGAAAAGAAAGTTAGAATGCAAATGTAGCTGCAGCTAGTTTGCTATAGATTTCTATGCATTTTTGTGTGTTTTCATATCTTTGTGTGAAATTTGGAAAAAAAATGATTTTTTTGGTGTTTCCTGTGAAAAATTATAATTACAATTTTGTCCACTATTCACTATTTTATTTAGCAATTTTGAAATAAACTTGTGAAAGTTATTTAAGTGTGTTTTCCTATATTATTTGCATGGGGGCCTAAAAGGCCCCCAATACGTTAATATGTATATTTTTAACGTCATGCATTCTAGAAAACGGTAGAAATTATTTTGCAAATGAATCTCTACATGATCCTTTCTAATGGATGATTACTGGACATGTGAACTTAGCCTAATAAAGTTTGTTGAAAGGCAGCAGAACAGCCAATCAGCAAGTTTTTAAGCATGGGAAGATGCCTGTACACTGCTAAGAAAAAATATCTTAAACAATTATGTGGGATCCCACCTATTTTGATAACCAGCCCTCAGCTGTCTGCTCTACCTTGGCTGATGTCACCCTAGGTTTGGAGAAGTACCACACAGATGGCACTAGGGAAGTGGGAGATACTGACCCCTGACCAAACCTTCCGCTGGCTCCCTTGACTACCCTAGGAAGGTTCCGCACCTATGCACCGAGCAGGATACCTGGCCCTGGCTGACCCCTAACTGTTTCTTCATATGAATGCAAGCTGACAGCTTACATCCAAGGCCTGTATAGGAATATAACTCTATGGCTGTGTGCGCACGTTGTATCGTGTCACTGCAGAAAATTCTGCGGTGATTTGACAACTCATGTGTGATTCAAATCGCTGCAGAAACACTGCATAATGGATGCAGTGTTTCTGCAGAAAAAATGCCGATTTCATGCTCTCTGGATGCTGCCTCTCCCATTGACAGAGTGGGAGCTGCATCCAAAGTGCACGAAAGAAGTGACATGCTGCATTTTTAAACGCACCGATTTGGATCAAAATTTCAGCATCCAAATCGCTGCGTTCAAAAAAGCATCTTGGGAGAGATAAAGCTACTGGATAGGGATATACTGTAAGTGATAGTATTAGTAATAGCTAGGTAACCCAGCGAAAATAACACGCCTAAAATATAACTTTTAATGTGATATAAATAAAAAAGACCAACAAACACTTATCGCGCAAGGAGCGCCTAAAAATGTCACTACCTGTGATGTCCTATATAACTTGTTAGTAGGAATACTCTTTCACAGAAAGACAATATTAAAATGATCAGCAGCAAACAATCCCTAGTCATAAATTGCAAGATAGGGAACTAGTGGCGCAGCACTAGTTCATGCCATGTGTCGGGACCCTGTGGCTGATTTGCCGGTCCTATGAAGGACACTTAACATTTCTTTGGATTTGTGTCTGGACCTTGTGGCTGATATGCCGGTTCCGTTGAAGGACACTGAATACTTCCTTTCGATTCTTATTCTACTCTCCTGAGGATATGATGAAACGCGTTGAGAGAAAAATCCCATATTTATACATTTCGGAGTTGATTTTGAGTGGATCCTTGGAATACCTGGTGGAACCAGGGGATCTCTTTGATTTTGGGTAGCTCCGTTTTTGACAAATCTATTTGATTGAGGAACATTCATCCACAGTGACCTGAAGACGGGTGAGACTGTTCCTTTTCATTCCCTATCTTGCAATTTATGACTAGGGATTGTTTGCTGCTGATCATTTTAATATTGTCTTTCTGTGAAAGAGTATTCCTACTAACAAGTTATATAGGACATCACAGGTAGTGACATTTTTAGGCACTCCTTGCGCTATAAGTGTTTGTTGGTCTTTTTTATTTATATCACATTAAAAGTTATATTTTAGGCGTGTTATTTTCGCTGGGTTACCTAGCTATTACTAATCCAAAAAAGCATCTTGCACAAGGATTATGCACAATCTTCATAGATTGTGCAGGGTATGCAGGACGCATGCATTTACGCTGCAGTGCTAGATGCAGCGTAAATGCATGCAATACGCATACGTGCGCACTGCGCACATGCCTTATCACAAGCAAATGCCAAGAGGAAATGTGGGTACTTAAGGACACCAGGGGAAGTGATGATGATTAACAGCTGAAAGGTGAGGATATGATCAGGGTCCTAAAAGGAACAAGATTAACCCCAAGCAGAGAATATACATAGGCTACCATTTACACCACAGAACGAAGAATAGAATGTCAGGGAGCAGTTGGTGTAGCCAAAGGCTGTGACCTTCTATAACTAGCCACCACTGGACTGTCTGTCAGATGTGACACACCCGTGACAGCTGGTTATCAAAATTGAGGGGATCCCACATCTATTTAAAAAAATATTTATTTAAATAGTTTAAGAAAAAAAACTGTGGTGCCCCCCTATTTATGATAACCAGCCAAGGTAAAGCAGACTGCTGTGGATTGGTATTATCAGGCTGGAAAGGTTATTTGGCACTTCCCTGTCTTAAAATAGCAGCCTGCAGCCACCCTACAAGTGGCGCATTCATTTGATGTGACAATTTGGGCTCTTTGCCCAGCTCTTCTCGATTGCCTTGGTGTGGTGGAAATTGGGGTAATACTTTTGGGGTTGATATCAGCTGTGAATTGACAGCTGACATCAAACCCAAGGGTTATTAATAGAGCGTCTCCTACCTATAAGTGTAAAATTAAAAATCACATTAATTTAAAAGAATCCTCAAAGTTCCAACCTAATCCATTTGATGCAATGTCTCACAACGCCCATTGAATCTAATGGAAGCAATGTTTGTTCTTATGCTGCCAATAGAAAATACCAATTGTATGTTTCATATGGTGGCAGCCGCACCATTGATTTCTTCACTAACTATGATTGCCATCATTTAGTATATTGTATTCAATGCACCATCTGCAATGCATGATATACTGTATATATTGGATACACTACTTACAAGTAGAGACGAGCAAACCTAAGGTTCGATGTTCGGCATTTGGGTTCGGAAACCGACTACCAAAAATACAAAGATTGGATTCAAAGTTCAAGTGAGTTCCGAGTGCAAACCACTCAAGCGAGCAGCACTGTGCTGGGGTATGAGTGATGCGCATCCTTGTACAAGATTTTTGCAGTGTTTGAACGTTTTGCACTTGGGTTAAATTCTGCATGGTCAAATGTAATGTGCACACACAAAAAAAAAAATGAAAACCCTGCCTCCCCTCCCCCTGAAGTGCAATGCTAATGACTGGCAGCATGTAGATCGAGCCACGAACTGCCCAACTACAGAATTCTATTGAGGTTCGGATCAAATCGGGGTTACAAACTGAACTTTTTTAAGGTTCAACTGTACCTGCCAAACCGAACTTCCAAAGGTTCACTCATCTCTACCCGCAAGCTCAAAAGATGGATTGCAGACTATCTTTCCAACATTAATAACAAGAATAGTTCTTATACAAGTGCAGTCAGACATTATGTTACTGTATACAATACTGACTTATCTAGTTTTCGTTTTTATGGTCTTGAGAAAGTGAGATGTCGAAATAGAGGAGGAACCTAGCAAAAACAATTAATGAGGCGGGAGGCTTTTGGGAATCTTACTTTAGACACTAAATTCCCTAATGGAATGAACTTTAAAAATAATTTATTTTACATTTATTAGTTTATTTGCCTGATTCTTTTTGGAGACTGCATTCAGTTATATTAGTTAATTCTAGTGTTTATTCGATTGAAATGGTACACAGGTTTAGTGATCACTCCAGGTTGTGCATATACTCAAGCTTATTACAGGTTAACGTGATTGGTTTTGATTAGGGATGAGCGAATGTATTTGCCACTATTCGGTATCCGACGGCTATTATGGTATTCGCTGCAATACTTTCCTTTTCATTTCTGGACTTCCTGGCGCCTTTTCCAGCCAATGAACACATCTGATGTTGCTTGCCCTCACAGTAACGCCGCAGCCATCTTTGTTGTGGTGTTACTATGATTGGCGTGGCCGCACAGCGTCATAGAGGCTATATAAGCCAGCGGCCATTTTGGTCAGTCGGTCTCTCCCTCTCTCTTTCTTACTCACCAATCACGGGCGCTGTGCTGCACAGCTGTCACACTGTGGCAGGTTCTCCGGCTTTTGAAAATGCCGGCCGCACATTATTCCATCTCGTATTCCCTGCTTCCCTCGCCCACCAGTCAGACATGCCCCCACGCTGAGTGACAGCTGTCTTACTGCAACCAATCACAGCCGCCGGTGGGCGGGTCTATATCGTGTAGTAAAATAAATAAATAATTTAAAATGACGTGCGTTCCCCCCCAAATGATACCCAGCCGAGGTAAGCACACAGCAGCGGGCTGGTAATCTCAGGCTGGGGAGGGCGAGGGCTATAGTTATGGCCCCCCCTCTCGCAGCCGAGAATATCAGCCCGCTGCTGCCCCGAGAATGTCACATCCATTAGATGTGACAGTGCCGGCATGTCACCGGCCCTTCCCGATTGCCGCGATGCGGTGGCAATCGGGGTAATAAGCAGTTAATAGCGACCCATAGCTGCCACTAAAGGGTGCTTTACACGATGCGACATCACTAGCGATCTCGTTAGCGATGTAACACGCCAGATCGCACATACGTTTTGCCGAGATCGCACATGTGTCCGGCGCTTCAAATAATGACCTATGTGCGATCTCAGCAAATCTTATCTGTGATCTGGCATGTCACATCGCTAACGATATCGCTAGCAATGTCGCAGCGTGTAAAGCACCCTTAAGTTCAAGATTAGTAATGGCAGCGTCTATGACACGCCATCACTAATCTGTAAGTAAAGTAATTAAACACACACCGAAAAATCCTTTATTTGAAATAAAACACCAAAAAGCCCCTCTGTCACCACTTTATTAACCCCCCCCAAATATCCAGGTCCGGCATAATCCACACTGATTCAGCGACGTTTGTGAGCGAGTGCTCAATGCAGCCTCATTCCGTGAACGATGCTGCAGGGGTAACTCCAGGTCATTTCTCACGGTTGGTGATGTCAACACATTACCGCTCGCGAGAACTTCAGTGCTGCTTTAAAGCGCAACTCAGAGTGCCATCACTGACCGGCAGTGACCCTGCGAAAACTCAGATCCAAGCTCCCGCAGGGTCACTGCTCTATCAACATACTGTTGGGGGGGGAACACATACATCACAAATAAAAGCTGTAATATCTATCTATCTATCCCACTATCGATCTATCTATCCATCTATCTCTTTCTCTATCTGTCTGTCTATCTATCTATTTATTATCCATCTATCTATATGTCTATCTATCTACAGTATCTATCTATCCATCTATCCATCCCTCTATCTATCCATCTATCTATCTATCCCTCTCTCTATCTGTCTGTTTGTCTATCTATCTATCCCTCTATCTATCTATCTATCTATCCATCTATTGGATAGATGGATAGATAGATAGACAGATGGATAGATAGAGGGATAGATTGATGGATGGATAGATACATAGAAGGAGAGATAGATGGATGGATAGATAGATAGAGGAATAGATATAGGGATAGAGAGATAATGGATAGATAGAGGGATAGAGAGATAAATAATTGTAATACTATTGTATGTACTGAGGATTTCGATTGCGTTAGGGCAATGACAACCAGAGACGGGTTCTTGGTGCAAAGACATTTTATAATATGTAACCACAATATGTACACAGAACAGAATATACACAGTAGAACATAAACACAGTAAATACCTGCCGGGTTCGGAGCAAAGGGGAATTCCCGGGACCGCGCACCGGACTCCCCCAGGGAGACCACCAGGAGCGAACCCCTATACAGGGGCTGTCTGGCAATTACCCCAGAAGGCCTAAATGCGCAGCAGCCGGGACACGAAAGGGCAACAGGTATAGTCCAAAAATGTCCGTATGTGATGTGAGTCCTAGGGTGGATATGAAACGGAAGGGACCGGGCAGAAGTGCCGACCAGAGACGGCAGACAGAGTCCGAGCACAGCTTGATGAGACAGGTGAAGTCCAGAGCTGGTGTCGGGTGTTTCAACAGGATCCAAACAGCAATCAGGAGATGAGAGCAGCAGGGCAGGAGTACACAGGAAGCAGTATACTCAGGCAACTAGACTAAGCTTAGGGGCGGGCTTTTAAACAGATGAACAGGAAGTAGGGCAACAGAACAGAAAACTCCATGTTAACAAAGGGCAAGATCCTTCAGAAGAAAACTGGAAATCCGGGAACTCTGACAATAATGCATAGATAGAGGGATATATAGAGGGATAGATGGATAGATAGAGGGATAGATAATGGATAGCTAGATAGATAATGGATAGATAGCGTGATAGAGAGATATAAAAATGGATAGATAGATGGATAGATAAAGGGATAGATAGATAATGGATAGATAAACAGAGCGATAGATAGACAATGGATAGAGAGATAGAGAGATAGATAATGGATAGATAGAGGGATAGATAATGGGTAGATAGAAAGATGTATAGATAGATAAAAAAGGATAGATGGATAGTTAGATAGATAGGCAGACCGATATCAAACACATATATAATGTCCCACCTCCCTGCATATTCTAAGCTGGCACTCTTTAGTGACTTTCATGTGGCACTAAAGGGTGCCTAGTCTTGTATTTAGCCAAAAAAATAAATAATTAAAAAAAAAGTGATGTGGGGTTCCCCGATTTTTAATAGCCAGCTAGGGTTAAGCAGATGGCTTCAGCCTGTAGACCACAACTGGCAGCTTTACCTTGGTTGGGGATCCAATTTGAAGGGCCCCCCAGACTCTTTTTTTATAATTATTTATAAATAATAAAAAATCGTGTTCCCCCCAAATTGGTTCACCAGCCAAGGTAAAGCGGACGGCTGTGGTCTGGTATTCTCAGGGTGGGAAGGTCCATAGTTATTGGCCCTTCCCAGCCTAAAAATAGCAGGCCGCAGCCACTCCAGAAGTGGCGCATCTATTAGATGTGCAAATCCTGGCGCTTCGCCCCAGCTCATCCCGTAATAAATGGGGTTGATACCAGATGTGTAATGTCACCTGACATCAAGCCCAGCAGTTGGTGATGTTATGGCATCTATCATATACCCGACATCACCCACTGTCAGTACTAACCATTCTCTCTTTCACCAATTTATTGTAAAGATAAAAAAATCCCCTGTTACCCATTTTGGAAGTCCCTTGATAACTCTGGACCTTCTAGAATATGGGGGGCTTGCTCAGGGAACGTGTCCCCCATTTTCTAGGAGTGCAGACCGTCCATGTGAGGAGTGTGGGTGCAAAGAATCTGCACCTACCCTCCCCGGGTCAGAGCAGCAGTGTCTGTGCAGCCAGCGCAGCTCACACAACACAGCAAGCTGAGCTGACAGACGCGCTCTGCGCATGCGCCTAGCGTTTATTGTGAAGGAGGAGGGATGCGGGGGATCAACGCTGCAAAAAGGTAGAAACACCGGGAAACTCCGGGGGATATGGGGGGGTGACTTAGCTGGACCTGGGGAGGAGTTTTCAGATGCATGTGTCATGGAACATGCAACAGAAATCAGAGGAAGAGGGTGAATGCGGGTGGCGCGTTAGTCTGCATCCTGTCATCTTGGATGAATCGGGAGGGGGCAGAAATGCAGTGAGGCACCTTCTACAGGCTGTGCCTTTTCCCATTCATTTCAGCCTCTTCCTCAGTCACCACAGGTCACCGACAGGTCCATGCGTCCCACCGAGCGCTGATCAGGGATGCAAATAGCGTATCTGCATCCGTGGTCAATTTTCGGCGGGACTTTTTTTTTTTGTCCGTATTTTGCGTCGTTTTTTGCATCTCATCCGTGTGTGCTTTCTGCAGCGGCCGAGCGCTGCTCAGGGATGCACATAACGGATCGGCATCCCTGCTCAATTTTTGACGTGACTTTTTTTTTCCGTATCCCCGACGCATTTTGTATCTCATCCGACCGTGCGTCTTGCAGCGGCCGATCAGTGCACGGCGTCTGTGCGTTTGAAAAGTCGAATGGTGTTCCTTCTCTTCCAAATCCTGCCATGCGCCCAAACAATTGCTTTCAACCACATATGAGGTATCTGCGTACTCGGGAAAAATTGCACAATACATTTTATGGTGTATTTTTTCCTAGTACTGTTGTAAGAAAAAAAAAAAGCTACCTGGTTGAAGCAAAAATTTTGTGTTAAAAAAAAAAAAATATTTCACGGTTCAACGTTATCAACTTCTGTGGAGCCCCTGGGGGTACAAGGGGCTCACCAAACATCTAGATAAATTCCTTGAGGGGTCTAGTTCCAAAATGGGGTCATTTGTGGGGGAGCTCTACTTTTTAGGCACCATAGGGGGTCTCCAAACATGACATGGCGTCCGCTAATGATTCCAACCAATTTTGCTGTCAAATGGTGCTCCTTCTCTCCTGAGTAGAGATGAGCCACCCCCCCTAGAGTTCAAGTTCGGTTCGGTTCATCGGACGAGCCATTCGACGAACCTCTCGAATCCCATTGAAAACAATGGGAGGCAATCACAAACACCTAAAACACCTGGAAAACACCCTCAAAGGTGTCCAAAAGGTGACAAACAACTCCCAAGACAACACAAACACATGGGAAAGTGACAAGGACATATACTCATGCGAAAACAAAACAGCTGGACAAGGAAAAAGAGGAGACACAGATATGAGTATATGCAAGGAAACATCGATGCCATTACTGTGCAACTTGAGCCTTGCTCATTTTAGGCTTCTAATCTGGATAAATTGCCTGAGCTCGCCACGTACGCCTTGGGGATCTTGTCGTGTCCCACAGCCAGCATCCTCTCGGAATGTGTTTTCACTGCTGCTGGGGGCGTGCTGACGGATAAGCACACGCGTCTGTCCACTGACACTGTGGACTGTGGACATACTAACGTTCACCAAGATGAGGAAGTTATGGATCACAGAGGACTTTTCTACCCCTGTGTCAGCCAGGGGAGGCGAAAGGCTGGTGTATTTTTGAGAGTGCTTCATGCAAAGCATCTTTGTAAGCTTGAAAATGGGGGGCAACTGATGCCAGTCAAGTGGGGTGTGTGTGGCCCAATTAGTGGAAACGAGGGAGATTGTGGTTGGAGTCCCCTCGCTGTGTTTTACATGATTTTCGAAGGGCATGACATGCCTAAGAGGTTGAGTTTCAGCATCTGCAACTTGTTGGCTACAGAAAGGCTGCCTTTACACCTTTTTGAGACTGAGGATTTTCGAGACCTTATGCCCATCGCAGTGCCCCAAGAGCCGATGCCCAGTCGCCACTCCTTCTCCAAGAAAGGGGTGCCCGCGCTACCACAGCAGGTCGCACACAACATCACTGCTTCCTTGAGAAACTCTGTGTGTGACAGGGTGCATTTCACCACAGATACTTGGACCAGTTAGCATGGACTGGGGAGTTAAATGTCGCTGACTGGGCACTGGGTAACTATGGTGAGAGATGGAGAAGGGTCTGCTGTACAAGTCTTGCCGTCCCCACGAGTTGCATGTCAATCCTTCCTCTGTATGTAGAAGTTCCTACACTGCTTCTGCCTCCTCAACCTCGTGTGAGTCCTCCACCTCGGCCCAAATGCTGTGTGGTCAGGCCACCCGCGTTGTAACTACGCACAAGGAATCCCACACACCTCCTTACTATGCTGGCAGCAGAGCTCAGCAGCATGAGGCGGTCGACTCTTTTCTTTGAAATGTCTGTGAATTGTGAATCACACCGCTGAGGAGTTGTGGACGGTAAGCTCTGGAGAGTGAGACCGAGTTTCATCAATGGTTGTCTCCACTCAACCAGCAGCCAGGGAAGGCCGGGTGCGACCATGATGCAAACCTGGGTGCGGCCCTTCGCCGTGACAATGCGACACACGTGCCTTGTGTGGCTCACGTGTTGAACCTGGTTGTCCAGCAATTTTGAAAGCACTATCCTGGCCTACATGGCCTCCTTCAGAGAGCATGGTGTAACGCCTTCCTTGATCTACACACTCAGACGGGCTATAAAGGATAGGCTAGAGGGAAGCCACTCACCAAGCAGGACCCCCCAGAACCCTGAAACCCTTTAACCTCTATATAGGGATTTGGAATTACACAGGGCCCAAGGTGATCATTACCTGTGGAAGGCTACAGTTCCAGAGAATAGTAGTCAGGCAGGGTCAAAACATTAATTGAGGAACAGAATGGGACGGCCAGGACTTAATCAGAAAACAAGCAGAGGTGAAATGCAGATCAGCCAACAAGGTACATAAACAGCAGGCAGGAAAAGTAGTCAGGAAACAAGCACACAAAATCACAAAACAGAACTGGGGGTAACAGTAACCAGAGGTTCATAGATATGTTTGGCAGTGGTTAGCAGACAGGATGGGCCTAAAAAAGGGTGTGGTGTCTTCCAATTGTTTGTAGCTGAATGATGGTACTTCATCTGTGAGACACCTACCACCTACATTCAGCCTGTGGTTCTCCATCTGTCAAGGTAACGCATCCCAGTGGGTGAGTATAACCTGCGTCCACCTGCGCCGCTGGCATCGACTTCTCTCCCATCATCAGCACTATGCACGAAAGGAACACGTTGTCACCTGGCGACCGGAGTACAAATTGATGGAGCGGACTCCGGTCGTGACTTAACAGCCGTGTTCGGCAATGATGCAAACCTGGCTGCGGGCCTTCGTCAGGGCAATGTGACACACCTGCCTTGTATGGCTCACGTGTTGAATCTGAATCTCCAGCAATTTTTAAACCACCATCCCGGCCTACATGGCCTTGTGCAGCGGGCACGCTCGCTATGTGCTCACTTCCATCGTTCGCACCCAGCAGCTTAACAACTTTCATCGCTCCAGAAGTATTTTGGTCTGGCGGTTCAACGCCTGAAATGCGATGTGCCGACATGCAGGAATTTGAATCTGCCCATGTTGCAGTGTCTGTGGCAGCACCGCCGAGCCCTGCTGAAATACGTTATGACGTATACCCTGGGCTAACCTGATCCAGAAGTGGTGCAGATCACTCTGTTGGAGTGGTGTCTGATTAAGGACCTATGCACCCTTCTACACAGTTTACAAATGTTGACGAAGATGTTTAGCACTGGCGATGCTATTCTCAGCGTCACAATTCTGGTCATCTACATGATGGAGCACACTGTAAGCATTATTCGGAGTCAGGTGTTGGGACAAGAGGAAGAGGAGGAAGTACAGGAGGAGTCATATGCGGAAGATTTAATGAGATCTACAAGGTCCAGACGGTCAGCGGCACCTAGGCGGCAGTCATGGGACGGTGGGGGAGAGGGATTAACAAGGGCGCATAGTATCAGCAAAACTGTTGAGGAAGGTGCAGGAGCCCATGAAGAAATAGATGACGAACTGGCGATAGGCATGCAAGACTCAGCAGATGAGTGAGAGCTTGCTCACATTTCGGTGATTGGGGGGAGAGGGCAGAGGAAGGAGGCACGATTTTCACCTCTCCACCACCAACACACCAAGGACTTGGTCATCCTGGATGCACAAGACACATGAGCGCCTTCTTGCTGGACTACCTACAACATGACCCTCGGATTGTACGAATTCGAAGTAATGCTGACTACTGGGTTGCCACACTTTTAGATCCCCGGTACAACACAAAATTTTGAGAATTCCTGCCATAGAAAGGGACGCACGTATGCAGGAGTATCAGCAGAAGGTGGTACGCAATCTTAGATCTGCTTTTCCACTAAACACCTGTGCTGCACAGAGTGAATCTCAACACTTTTTCATGGATAGGAAGAAATGGTCTTTTACTTGTCCACATCTGAGGGACCGAGAGCTGGCTGCTGGGCTGAGACGGCATTGAGTACGGTGTCCCCGCAGAGTTGCACTTTTGGTCATATACAAAATGAGTTGAAAAAGGACAGATGCTGGTGGAAAGGGGAACAGGTGTGTTGGAAAGGGGAAAAAAGTTTGTGTCTGTGGGTTTGGTGGTTAAGCAACAGTAACATTTGCTGAAGAAACAACCTGTTATGGTGGGAATGGCAGATTTGGATAAGGTGGTATATACTATGTTACCGCTATATAAAAAAATGAAGAAAAAAAGAAAGAGAAAGGTATATATCCCCATCGCCAGACGGTGTCCACTGTGCTCCCAGATGGAAAAGGAGAGGCTGGCAACTGGAAGGTTAGGTGGAGGATACAGAGCTGGGTGGCTCTGAAACAAATAGTAGCCTGAACCGAGTTAGACGACACTCTGATCTGGAGACTGAGAGCCCTCTTAGTGTAACAGGGTCCACACGCCCACCCAGCCCAGGAACTCCCTGTTAACAACACAGGGGCCATTGGGTAAGCTGTTTGTGTGCGTAGGGGCCACACCTGTGGACAGCAGGCACATCAGCAGCAGCAGGCCTGTTAATGCCACTGGGCTGCACTAGCAGGACTGGTAGGACAGGAGCTGGTCTTAACCGTTCAGCGTTACCAACTGTGGTGGCGGCCTGCATCGACGCCCTATCCCTGCCTACCTCTGGCCTAAAGCCGCAATGGGTTCAACACATGAAGGTGTGCTCTTTCGGAGCATGATAGAAGACTGCACACCTCCTTGTTGGCTCCAGCCCCTTTTATAACTTGATTCCGCCCCAAACCAGGGTAGACCACAATGCACCTCCTGGAGACAAAAGCAGAGTGACACGTCATGAGTGGCATAACTAGCGTCCTATTCGGAACCGGAACTTCAATGATGACCTCATGGCTGCCACGACCCAAACACCTCACCAGTTATCGTCTGACCAACAATAATGAGGTGACAAGTCATAGGGGCGGGCCTCTGCAAGCCAGTTGGGAGTGGCCTGACCACATCGTCAGGACACCTGATGCCCTGTGGTCTATATGGGCCCCTCACATCAGGGGCAGGTCCAAAGAGTTCATTACCGGACCTAGTCTCTGATGCAGTAAGTACCTGAGCATGCTCAGTAGCATGAAATACAGTCTCTGAAAAAAGACTATCACTTCAGCATGCTGTCTAGGCACAACACAGGACTTAGACCCGGAACGGAGTGCAAGTACCTGTGCAAAGAGGCTTTTCCCACTAAGTGTGAAGCCCCACAGGTGTTGTGTCAGTGCATTACCTTCAGGGACTCCACGTGGAGGAACAGTCTGGTCACAGGTAGGTTGCTTCTTTATATTTAGTTTCGGGACGCCACTCTCGGTATTGCGGTCAGTGGGGACCGCCACCGCAGTGTAAGGGGACACCTGGGGCTGATGTTGGGTGCAGTTAGTTGTAGTGGCCTCCCGAGAGTGAGGCAAGCCCCAGGGCCCTGTGTAAGTGTGTGGGACCACAGGTCGCAGAATGACTCAGGCACAGTCCAAACAAGCATACGCTGTAGCCCGAAATGAAGACTTAGCCTCAGGAATTGCATACTCAGCCTGAGCATACTCAGTAGGCGAAACACTGGAGTTAGGCTGCGGCTGGGGTAAATTGGCACATACATGCGCACTAGCCGCCTCTCCACACTTAGACGTGGAGGAGAGAGCAGCCAGCTGGACAACCCGAGGCACAGCCCTAAATGGCAGCTGACGCCTAGGCGCAACTAGAACCGCAGCAGGTTACTTGCGTTTACGGCGGCACCGATTCGTAACAACAAATAACAGCCAAAATAACAGGTGTACTTCTTCCCATGGATAATCTGATATGGTCCTTTTTTCACGGACACGACCAGCGCTAAGAAATGTAGATGAGGCACCAAAACAGCAGCTGCTTCAATGGATCTCAAGTGCGCCATAAAGTGGCCTCTCCTCTACCTCAAGTTCAATATCACAAATACTTCATTCCACTGTGGTGTCAACCCAATCGCACTTGCTTCCTAACAACTCTCAAGTTTCCACCAGCCCTGCGGAGTATGGGGTAACAGAGATGGTTGAGTCTGCAGAGCTGTTCAGCCACACTATAGCCTGTGAATCAGAGGTCTGCTCAAAAGCTGCAGTGAGTATAGACAAAGAAGTTATTATTTATTTATAGAGCACCATTGATTCCATGGTGTTGTACATGAGAAGGGGGTTACATACACAATACATATACAAGTAACAATAGACAGACTGGTACAGAGGGAAGAGGGCCCAGCCCTTGCGGGATTACATTGTAAAGTATTTTGGGGAGGAGACAGTAGGTGTGGTGTAGGTTGTGCGGCAGCTATGCACGGTGGTGGTGTCATTGAAGGTTATAGTCATTTCTGAACAGATGATTTTTCAGGTTCCGTTTGAAGCTTGCGGGTGTAGGCAGATAATCTGACATGTTGAGGCAGCGAGTTCCTGGAGACAGGGAAAATGATCTGCACAGATGGCCAGAAGCTTTGTGAGTCAGATCCAGGCCCCGATGAAGAAGGTGATGAGCATAATGTACACCCTCATTTCCAAACCATACATCATCCTGGTGGAGACAATGGGGAACATGATGAGGAGACTCAGATACCTGATTGTAACGACAACTTTCCTATTCGGTCAGGGTAGGAAGAGGTTGTCAAGGAGGACTCAGGACGAGGGGAATAAAAACACACAGGGTGATGATGAGGTTGGAGACCCCACTTACTGTCAAACCAAAGTCAGCCAGTCGATGACGTCAGTAGAGGAGGTGGAGGAGGATGCTACTGACGACGAGTTTACGTTGTGTCTTCCTGGACAGAGACAAAGTACTGGAAGCACATCAACAACTGAATCCTCGGCCACAACTCTGCCTCTGAGCATAAGTCATGTTGGCTATGCAGGTCGCATGGGCTGTAAGCCTTGCCTAGCCTGGGACTTTTTGGACATTGCAAAGGATCACCCAAGTCATGTAATCTGTAAGATTTGTCAACAATCTCTAAGTAGAAGGCAAAAACTCACAACTTTGAGTACTTCCACCATGAAGTGTCACATAGATATGAATTGATAGCGTGATGGTGTATTGCTCAGCTTTAGCCACTGTCAATGCAACATGCTTATTTGCCGTTCATCCTGTGCCAGCATCCTGTGCCACAGCATCCTGTGCCACAGACCAACATTCGTCCGGTGCTGTCTATACTGTTTACCGTGAGAGGAGCGTAAAGTCTGTATTTATGGCAACTGGACATCACAGTACCCGAGTACGGTAGGCTGTGCCCAGACAGTAATGCGTGCACGCAACACTTTGTTTTATTATAAAAACACATATCTGTTCTGGGTAAGCCGACTGTATAGACAATAAGACTTGCTGCCTCTGCACTGTCAAATTGTCACGTACAGTTTAAATCATAGAGGGACAGCAACACATTTGCATTGACTGTTGCTTTTCAAGATTTCCATGACTGTGTTGCAGAGCTGTGTGGTTTGCATTCACACTGTTATCATCTGCCTTATCTGTGAGGCTTCAGCTATCAAGGGTATTCAGGGGGGGTAATGTGTTTTGTCTATGTTTAGGTAGATAACTTTGAAGCTCTTGTGATGCGCCACTGGTAAGTCGTGTTCGCGCACACACACACACACACGCACAAACACACAATTACTGCTGCAACGCAGAGGGATTAGTAGGTAGTAGGCAACTTAATAGATTGTTCTATTATTTCAATTTTATGCATAGTTCTTATTGTTTGTTTTGGGAAAGCTAAACAATCATTTATCAACCCAACTGCCTAGAGTCCTTTTTCTGTTGTGTGGTTTTGCTGCATACTGTGGAGCCCACCAAGTACAATACTTAAAATGAAGCATAAGTCGCAATGGGAATTTCACTGTGCTACAATGCGGCCCAGCGGGGCTGTGCAACCACCGCCTGCCCCATCAAGTGCATCTGCATGCTCTTCATCCTCTGTGACTGTGAGGACAGCAGTCACACATGCTTTTTCACGCTGAACTTGCACCCCTTTACCCGTAAGCGGGAGTGTGATTGGCAGGTCGTCACTTGTTTTGGAAGTGGAAACAGATGGTATAGTTGAGCTGTCAGACATCGAGAGAACCACCATTGGATGAAGGCAACATTATATCCACGCCTGCACCTTCGTCACAGATTGGCTGGACTACCTGCAGTTAATAATTGCGTTCCAGAAATGGGAAGGAGTGTAGAATGCACATGTGTTGTACGTTGGTTGGCAGCAAAGGAACTCTAGCTTAGTATTCCAGACAATTTTAGGATGGCAGAAAAAGTGTCAGCTCTTTGGGCAAATTAAATAGCGTGGCAAAAGTGGGCAGGTGGGTACAGTGGCCGTGTTCTGTGTGTACCAGGACAGTAAAGGAAGCCTCACTTTCTATCCCTCCTAATGATGAAATGCAGCAAGGAATTCCCTGAGTTTGCTATTAAAATAGCGTAGCAAAATGTGCATGAGGGTAGAATGCAGAGGTGGTGGGACTTGCTTGGCACAAGAGGGACACTAAATTAGTATAGCAGACACTTTGTGGATGCCACTAATTTTCAGCACTGTTTGCTATAAAAACAGCGTAGCAAAATGTGCATGAGGGTTGAATGCAGAGGTGCTGGAACTTGCTTGGCACCAGTAGGACACTAAATTAGTATAGCAGACACTTTGTGGATGCCACTAATTTTCAGCACGGTTTGCCATTAAAATAGCATAGCAAAATGTGTATGAGGGTAGAATGCAGAGGTGGTGGGACTTGCTTGGCCCAAGTGGGACACTAAATTAGTATAGCAGACACTTTGTGGATGCCACTAATTTTCAGCACTGTTTGCTATAAAAATAGCGTAGCAAAATGTGCATGAGGGTAGAATGCAGAGGTCTTGGACTTGCTTGGCACCAGTGGGACACTAAATTAGTATAGCAGACACTTTGTGGATGCCAATAATTTTCAGCATGGTTTGCTATAAAAATAGCGTAGCAAAATGTGCATGAGGGTAGAATGCAGAGGTGCTGGAACTTGCTTGGCACCAGTGGGACACTAAATTAGTATAGCAGACACTTTGTGGATGTCAATAATTTTCAGCACTGTTTACTATATAAATAGCGTAGCAAAATATGCATGAGGGTTGAATGCAGAGGTGATGGGACTTGCTTGGCACAAGTGGGACACAAAATTTGTATAGCAGACACTTTTTGGATGCCACTTATGTTCAGCACTGTTTACTATAAGAAGTGCGTAGCAAAATGTGTATGAGGGTTGAATGCAGAGGTGCTGGGACTTGCTTGGCACCAGTGGGACACTAAATTAGTATAAATAAACAAAAACGCAAGTCTGGAAACATATATGCGGCAATCTTGTGACCGCATAGAGCACGTCCTTAAAATACAATCTATTGAGCACAAAAGAAAAAGGACTCGGCGTGCAAGGAAATAATATAAACAGTCAAGACCACAACCTCAAATACTGCATATAAAAATGATCTTTATTTATAAGATCAGATAAAAGACAGGTTGGATTATCATTATTATAATTTAGTACAAAAAAATATATATGTATAGGGATCATAGAGAAAATTGAGGACAAGGAGAAGTAGCACATTAACCCAATCATGGAAAAAGGGCTGGTCATCAAATCACAAATGGGACATTAAAATTACTCATATAACAATCAGAGCGATGTCCCATGGGGAGGGCAAGGTAGACTAGGCAGCTTAGATGAACCAAAAAATGGAGTTAATCTCATCCATGCAGATGAGGGCTCCGTGTATCAGATCATATATTCAAGGTAATGGACCCACCAAGACACAAGGATATCAAATGGAATATATTTCAAATACATCTAATCAGCCAAGTCACACTTACCCATATATATCAAAATGTGCCAGCCAGGTCGCAGAGTCGTGTGCCCCTACGCGTCTCGCCTAAAGCTTCATAAGGGGGATGTGTAAAGGAAAAAGTGCCAGTGAAAATTACCCAGCCAGGTGAGGCTTTTAAATCAGATCGCCAGAGTTGATAGGTGAATGGAACTATCAATCAAGCCCAGGTTATGATGCGAGTGCTCAGCAACCCGCCCACGCCCGCATCATTTCCGGCACTCCAGCTAATAGGTGAACCAAAATGTCACTTATGTCCAGATGACAGCGCGCGTGTTCATGTCTCCGCCCCCGCCCGCATCACTTCCGGCCCTCCAGCAATGACATAAGTTGTCAGCGTTAAGGAGGCCATCGGGAGCGGGCGCAGGGAAGGAAAAAAACGAAAGCGCTCGCACAGGACAACGTCATGTCATAGAAGTAACGAGGGAGTGGATGAGCGCATGCGCATTTGCGTAATCAACCACGCCAACGATCATCTTAATGACAAAAAATAACATAACCATATTGCTGGACAGGGCTCTATATATGACATGTCTCAATATAGAATTATAAAGATGTACATAAAAATTAACAATAAGGAGATATGCCCAAAGGAGAGAACAACAAAAAAAAATAAATATTAAAGAATGGCAAAGAACAATAGTGGAGGATAGACAGTAATACATATATCTCTGCACATACATGTTCATACCAGGAGAGAGAGGGAGGCCATACGACCATCAATCCTCCCAACGTACAAATATACAGTTCGTGCATAACTCCAAAAAATATCCCACAATTAGAACAACCACTAGAGTCTCTCCAAGATACTAAATTAGTATAGCAGACACTTTGTGGATCCCACTAATTTTCAGCACTGTTTGCTATAAAAATAGCGTAGCAAAATGTGCATGAGGGTTGAATGCAGAGGTGATGTGACTTGCTTGGCACAAGTAGGACAGCAACGGAGTATAGCAGCAACTTTTTGGATGCCACTAAGTTTCAGCACTGTTTGCTATAAAAATAGCATAGCAAAATGTGCATGAGGGTTAAATGCAGAGGTGCTGGAAATTGCTTGGCACCAGTGGGACAAAAATGGAGTATAGCAGCCACTTTTTGGATGCCACTAAGTTTCAGCACTGTTTGCTATAAAAATAGCGTAGCAAAAGTGGGCAGGTGGTTAAAGTGGCTGGGTTCTCTAGGTCAGTGGACAGTAAAGGAAGCTTCACTTTCTATCCCTCCTAATGGTGAAATGCAGCAAGGAATTCCGTGAGCTTAGGTACACAGACGCTGTTATCTGAAGCTGTATACAGCGTTTCCACAGACCTGCCTGTCACCTATGGCTCTGAGCCCGAGGAAATCAGCCCTGAAATAAACTTCTGTCTCTAATCTGTAGAGCGCTGTGTGTATAGCATACACAGACGGAGCGGCGACTGTCACCTACACGCAGAAAGCAGATAATGGCGCCGTGAGGGAAAATGGCCGTATTTATAATGCAAGGACGTGACATTCACAGCATATGACACATGCCCTTGCTTGTCTGGCAAAAAAGACCACTTAGCTGTGTGTGTGTCTGTGATTAGCTGACATGCTGGCCCGCCCCACTGCATGCGCGCTTAGGGAAAAAAAAAAAAGGTGATCGCCATTATCCCAGCAGCACTGATCTAAACAAGCCGCCCCTGCACACTATACGCTGAAATTTGCTAACCGTGTGAATCACAGAGTGACTCACAATATTACAGTGAAAAGCCAGCTAGTAACTAGCTAGGCTTTTTGCTGATTGAACCGTTCTCGAACATAACTCGAGCTGTCGAGCTTTTAGCAAAAAGCTCGCGTTCGAGTTCGATCTTGAGCACCCCCAAAATCACTCGAACATGAAATTGGCGAACCTCGAACATCGCTCAACTCTACTCCTGAGCCCCGCCATGCGCCCAAACAATTTCTTTCCACCACATATGAGGTATCTGCGTACTCAGGAGAACATGCACAATACATTTTATGGTGCATTTTTTTCCTGATACCCTTGTGAAAAAAAAGCTACCTAGTTGAAACAACGGTTTTGTGGTAAAAAAAAAATAATTTTCTTTTCACGGCTCAACGTTATAAACTTCCATTAAGCCTCCAATGGTTCAAAGTGCTCACCAAACATCTAGAAAAAATATTTGAGGGGTCTAGTTTCCAAAATGGGGTCAATTGTGGGGGAGCTCCATTGTTTAGGCACCTCAGGGGGTCTTCAAATCCGATATGGCGTCCGCTAATGAGTGCAGCTAATTTTGCGTTCAAAAATTCAAATGGCGCTCCTTCCCTTCCAACCTCTGCCATGTACCCAAACAATTGATTTTTACCACATATGGGGTATCAGTGTACTCAGAAGAAAATGCACAATAAATTGTGTGGTGCATTTTCTCTTTTCTCCCTTGTGAAAATGAAAATTTTATGGCTAAAGTAACATTTTTGTGTTTAAAAAGTAAAATTTTCATTTTTTCCTTCCACATTGCTTTGGTTCCTGTGAAGCACCTAAAGGTTTAATAAACTTCTTGGATGTTGTTTTGAGCAGTGTGAGGGGTGCAGTTTTTAGAATGGGGTCACTTTTGGGTATTTTCTGTTCCTTAGGCCCCTCAAAGTCACTTCAAATGTGATGTAGTCCCTAAAAAAATGATTTTGTAAATTTTGTTGGAAAAATGAGAAATTGCTGATGAAGTTTGACCCCTTCTAACATCCTAACGAAAAAAAAATTTGTTTCGAAAATTGCGCTGATGTAAAGTAGACAAGCGGGAAATTTTATTTAGTAACTATTTTGTGTAACATATCTCTCAGATTTATAAGCATACATTTTCAAAGTTTGAAATTTGCAAAATTTTAAAACTTTTTGCAAAATTTCTGAAATTTTCACAAATAAACGCAAAAAAAATTGGCCTAAATTTATCACTGACGTGAAGTACAATATGCCACGAAAAAACAATGTCAGAATCTCCAGGATCCGTTGAAGCGTTCCAGAGTTATAACCTGTCAAAGTGACACTGGTCAGAATTGCAAAAAATGGCCCGGTCATTAGGGTGTTTTAGTAGCCGGGGGTGAAGGGGTTAATACTAATTGTATCACTTTAAGTTGAGCAGAATTAAAGGGGTTATTCCATGAACAATTTTGATTTTAATCAATAGATCTTAGAATAATAATTATAATAATTGCCAAAATGGGATGTACAGTGCTGGCCAAAAACATTGGCACCCCTGCAATTCTGTCAGATAATACTCAGTTTATTCTTGAAAATGATTGCAATCACAAATTCTTTGGTATTATTATCTTAATTTAATTTGTCTTCAATGAAAAGAAAAAAAAAATTGTCATAAAGCCAAACTTGATATAATTCCACACCAAACATAAAAAAGGGGGTGGACAAAAGTATTGGCACTGTTTGAAAAATCATGTGATGCTTCTCTAATTTGTGTAATTAACAGCACCTGTAACTTACCTGTGGCACCTAACAGGTGTTGGCAATAACTATATCACACTTGCAGCCAGTTGACAAGGATTAAAGTTGACTCAACCTCTGTACTGTGTCCTTGTGTGTACCACATTGAGCATGGAGAAAAGAAAGAAGACCAAAGAACTGTCTGAGGACTTGAGAATCCAAATTGTGAGGAAGCATGAGCAATCTCAAGGTTACAAGTCCATCTCCAAAGACCTGAAAGTTCCTGTGTCTACGGTGCGCAGTGTCATCAAGAAGTTTAAATCCCATGGCACTGTGGCTAACCTCCCTAGATGTGGAAGGAAAAGAATAATTGACGAGAGATTTCAACGCAAGATTGTGCGGTTGGTGGATAAAGAACCTCGACTAAGGCGGGCTTTGCACACCACGACATCGCAGCCCGATGCTGCGATGCCGAGTGCGATAGTGCCCGCCCCCGTCGCAGCAGCGATATGTGGTGATAGCTGGCGTAGCGAAAGTTATCGCTACGCCAGCTTCACACACACACTCACCTGCCGTGCGACGTCCCTGTGGCCGGCGACCCGCCTCCTTGTTAAGGGAGCGGGTCGTGCGGCGTCACTGCGACGTCACACGGCAGGCGGCCAATCAGAGCGGAGGGGCGGAGATGAGCAGGATGTCAACATCCTGCCCACCTCCTTCCTTCCGCATATCCTACGGAAGCCGCAGTGAGGCCGGTAGGAGACGTTCCTCGCTCCTGCGACTTCACACACAGCGATGTGTGCAGCCGCAGGAGCGAGGAACAACATCGGACCGTCGCGTCAGCGTAATCATGGATTACGCCGACGCTGCACCGATGATACGATAACGACGCTTTTGCGCTCGTTAATCGTATCATCCAGCCTTTACACACTGCGATGTCGCATGCGATGCCGGAAGTGCGTCATTTTCAATTTGACCCCACCGACATCGCACCTGCGATGTCGCAGTGTGCAAAGTGCCCCTAACATCCAAACAAGTTCAAGCTGCCCTGCAGTCCGAGGATACAACAGTTTAAACCCATACTATCCGTCGGCGTCTGAATGAAAAGGGACTGTATGGTAAGATATCCAGGAAGACCCCACTTCTTACCCCGAGACATAAAAAAGCCAGGCTGGAGTTTGCCAAAACTTACCTGAGAAAGCCTAAAATGTTTTGGAAGAATGTTCTCTGGTCAGATGAGAAAAAAGTAGAGCTTTTTGGGGAAAGCCATCAAATTTTGAAGGATAATGTAGGGCCCAGTGGGAGAAAGCTGGGTCTTCCTCAGAGGTCATGGGTCTTCCAGCAGGACAATGACCCAAAACACACTTCAGAAAGCACTAGAAAATGGTTTGATAGAAAGCACTGGAGACTACTAAAGTGGCCAGCAATGAGTCCAGACCTGAACCCCATAGAACACCTGTGGAGAGATCTCAAAATGGCAGTTTGGAGAAGGCACCCTTCAAATCTCAGGGACCTAGAGCAGTTTGCCAAAGAAGAATGGTCTAAAATTCCAGCAGAGCATTGTAAGAAACTCATTGATGGTTACCGGAAGCGATTGTTCGCAGTTATTTTGGCTAAAGGTTGTGCAACCAAGTATTAGGCTAAAGGTGCCAATACTTTTGTCTGGCCCATTTTTGGAGTTTTGTGTGAAATGATCAATGATTTGATTTTTGTTTCATTCTCTTTTGTGTTTTCTCATTGCAAGCAAAATAAATGAAGATAATAATACCTAAGAATTTGTGATTGCAATCATTTTCAAGAAGAAACTGAGTATTATCTGACAGAATTACAGGGGTGCCAATACTTTTGGCCAGCACTGTATTTAAAAAAAAATTCCTGTGCTGAAATAATCTTATACAGTCATATGAAAAAGTTTGGGCACCCCTATTAATGTTAACCTTTTTTCTTTATAACAATTTGGGTTTTTGCAACAGCTATTTCAGTTTCATATATCTAATAACTGATGGACTGAGTAATATTTCTGGATTGAAATGAGGTTTAATGTACTAACAGAAAATATGCAATCCGCATTTAAACAAAATTTGACCGGTGCAAACGTATGGGCACCCTTATCTACTTCTTGATTTGAACACTCCTAACTACTTTTTACTGACTTACTAAAGCACTAAATTGGTTTTGTAACCTCATTGAGCTTAGAACTTCATAGGCAGGTGTATCCAATCATGAGAAAAGGTATTTAAGGGGGCCACTTGCAAGTTGTTCTCCAATTTGAATCTCCTATGAAGAGTGGCATCATGGACTCCTCAACACAACTCTCAAATTATCTGAAAACAAAGATTATTCAGCATAGTTGTTCAGGGGAAGGATACAAAAAGTTGTCTCAGAGATTTAAACTGTCAGTTTCCACTGTGAGGAAAATAGTGAGGAAGTGGAAGAACACAGGTACAGTTTTTGTTAAGCCCAGAAGTGGCAGGCCAAGAAAAATATCAGAAAGGCAGAGAAGAAGAATGGTGAGAACAGTCAAGGACAATCCACAGACCACCTCCAAAGACCTGCAGCTTCATCTTGCTGCAGATGGTGTCACTGTGCATCGGTCAGCAATACAGCGCACGTTGCACAAGGAGAAGCTGTATGAGAGAGTGATGCAAAAGAAGCCGTTTCTGCAAGCACGCCACAAACAGAGTCGCCTGAGGTATGCAAAAGCACATTTGGACAAGCCAGTTACATTTTGGAAGAAGGTCCTGTCGACTGATAAAACAAAGATTGAATTGTTTGGTCATACAAAAAGGCGTTCTGCATGGAGGCCAAAAAAACACTTGCTACCCACAGTAAAATTTGGTGGAGGTTCCATCATGCTTTGGGACTGTGTGGCCAATGCCGGCACCGGGAATCTTGTTAAAGCTGAGGGTCGCATGGATTTAACTCAGTATCAGCAGATTCTTGACAATAATGTGCAAGAATCAGTGACGAAGTTGAAGTTACACAGGGGATGGATATTTCAGCAAGACAAAGATCCAAGACACCGCTCCAAATCTACTCAGGCATTCATGCAGAGGAACAGTTACAATGTTCTGGAATGGCCATCCCAGTCCCCAGACCTGAATATCATTGAACATCTGTGGGATGATTTGAAGCGGGCTGTCCATGCTTGACGACCATCAAACTTAACTGAACTGGAATTGTTTTGTAAACAGGAATGGTCAAATATACCTTCATGCAGGGTCCAGGAACTCATTAAAAGCTATAGGAAGAGACTAGAGGCTGTTATTTTTGCAAAAGGAGGATCTACAAAATATTAATGTGACTTTTATGTTGAGGTGCCCATACTTTTGCACCTGTCAAATTTTGTTTAAATGCGGATTGCACATTTTCTGTTAGTACAATAACAATCCAAAACGCATCTATTTTGGATGCGTTTTGCATGCATTTTACATAAGTTTTGGATGCATTTTTGTTAGTGCGATCCCCCAGCTCTGCTACATGCCCGCTGACAGCAGACACAGACAGAGCCGAGCGATGAGAATGAACTCGGATGAACTGCACCCGACTTCATTGTCATCCCGCGGCTCTGTCTCTGTGTGCTGTCATGAACTCGGATGAACCTCTGAGGTCAGTGCCAGGACACAGGAGTCCGCAGCAGTGACGTCAGAGCTTCACCCGATTTCACTGACATCGCGCGGCTCTCTCTTTGTGTCGCAGCCTGATTTGCGGTCACACGTGACTGACTTACCTATGACCGCAAATCTCCTGAGTGACTGAAGTGAGCAGCGCGATCAGCGGTGTCATCACTCAGGTGACCCGCGGCCACAGCTGGAGTCCTCCACCTGAGAGCGGTGGCCGCGAGTAATCTGAGTGACGTCATCGCTGATCGCGCGGCTCACTTCAGTTGTTGTGTGGAGCTGACATAGAGCGGTCGTGGTCTGTGGCTGCTTGCTGTCAGTTTTATGTAGCAGAGCTGAAAGCATCGTGGGACCTCATGTTGATTACATCGGAACTGGAGGGGTATTTGGAAATTAATAAAGTGGTGAAAGAGGGTGTTTTTTGTCTTTAATTCCAAATAAAGGATTTTTTGGATGTGTGTGTTTATTTTCTTTAACTTACTGGTTAATCATGGAAAGTATCTCAGGGAGACGCCTGCTATGATTAACCTAGGACTTTGTAGCAGCTATGGGTTGCTGCCATTACCTCCTTATTACTCCGTTTGCCACCGCACCAGGGCAATTCGGGATGAGCCGGGTAGAGTCCCGGGACTGTCGCATCTAATGGATGCAGCAATTCCGGGTGGCTGCTGGCTTATATTGTTAGGCTGGGGGGCTCCCCATAACGTGGAGCTCCCCATCCTGAGAATACCAGCCTTCAGCCTTGTGGCTTTACCCTGGCTGGTATCCAAATTGGGGGGGACCGCACGTTTTTTTTTTAATATTTTTTTTTTTACTGCACAATATAGACACGCCCACCGGCGGCTGTGATTGGTTGCATTGAGAAAGCTGTCACTCAGCGTGGGGGCATGTTTGACTGCAACCAATCATAGGCACCGGTTGGTGGGGGAAACAGGGAACACGAGATGGAATAATGAGATGCCAGCATTTTCAAAAGAGAAGAAGCCGCCACAATGTGAATGCCGTGCAGTGCTGCGCCGGTGATCGTGGATCGGAGTATGAGAGAGGGGGTGGGAGGGAGAGATTGACATTGACAGAGACAGAGAGACCGAAAGACCTGCGTTTGTTATGTCAAAAAACCATGCGGATCGCAACAAAAATGCATTGCAAACGCACTGCTTAGCATTTTGGTAGCATTTTTCTACAACTCATTGATTTCAATGGGTGTAGAATGCTGCCAAAACGGACAAAAGAATTGACATGCTGCTTTTTTAAACGCAGAGATTTTGTCGAATTTTTGACAATCAAAACGCTGCGTTTAAAGAAGCATTGTGTGCACGAATGCTCATGGACTTTGCTGGTGAAGCAGAACGCATGAATTTTGACAATGTGACGCTGCAGCTTAAAACTCTGCAGAAATGCAAAAAAAAAAGCAACGTGCGCATGAGCCCTAATAGCTGTTTCTGACTGTACAGGAACATGGTCTGATCATACCTCATCTCCTTGGCTGTGGAGGAAGTAATATAGTATACAGACATTACAGTTTAGGATCACAAATTATTCTTTCTATGAGATAAAATATTTTTAAAAAAACACTCAGGGAAATGCTTTACCTCAAAAAAGAGTAAGATATATTACGATCCCATGCTGTGCTATCTGTATACTGTCTCTTAGGGGTACTTCTCACATAGCGAGATCTCTAGCGAGATCGGTGCTGAGTCACAGGTTTTGTGACGTACCAGTGACCTCATCAGCGGTCTCACTGTGTGTGACACTAAGCAGCGACCTGGCCCCTGCTGTGAAATCGCTGATCATTAAACACTGTTCTGGTTCATTTTTTGCTCGTTGTTTTCCCGCTGTGTAACACGCATCGGCGTGTTTGATTGCGGGAGAGCAAAGAGCACCGACTCTGTGTAAGCAGCGTATGCTGGTAACCAGGGTAAATATCAGGTAACTAAGTAAAGCGCTTTGCTTAGTAACCCGATGTGTACCCTAGCTATGTATACAGGGAGCCAGCGCTGGCAGCCTGTAAGCGGTGTACGCTGGTAACCAGGGTAAATATCTGGTAACCAAGCAAAGCACTTTGTTTAGTTACCCGATATTTACCCTGGTTACCAAGCGCAGCATCGTTACATGAGTAACGCTGGTCGCTGGTGAGATCTGCCTGATTGACAGCTCACCAGCGACCATGTAGCGACGCACCAACGATCCCTGTCAGGTCGGATCGCTGGTGGGATCGTTGGTGCGTCGCTACGTGTGACCCCCAGCCTTACTTCCTCTGCTGCCCAGGAGATGTGGCATGATCACACCACGTCGCTGAATGGTCAGACGCAGCCATTATACAGTACAGAGCAGGGACTTTTTTTAAACTCATCTAATTGTGGAACTTATTATAAGATCTAATGATTGTAGAATAAAATCTGGAGAAGACAAAGGTGCAAATGGTGTATTATCCCAATGGAACGGAGAAAAAGGTGCTTGGAAAAACTTACCTTGAGGAATTGTGAGGGTCACAACTACCATTAAAGCATAATATTGCACCACATAGGCTTCCGCGTACCCAGTAAATACAAGGTAAAAGCATAAGGGAGAAAAGGGGTAACCTTGCTGCCGTGGAGATAAACGGGAAATTAATCCAAGAGTTAATCTTCATCATTTATTATTATTACACGCGTTTCAGAGTCTAAATAAAATGACTCCTTAATCAGGAATTAAAACCACTGATGTACATCAAGATACAGTGCACAAGACATCCTTATATACAAGATGCAGGATTTAAGAAAAGGCGCGCAGGTAACTGACGGTCACCTGATATGTTTGAAAAAAATAATAGATAAAGAGATGCACAAATTCATGTGGAAACCAGTGAGAATGCTTAAAAACATTTAAAAAGATTAATGGGGAGAAAAAATGATTGTAATGAAAACGAATTGTAAGTAAAAATATGTACAGAAGAATATTGAATAGCATTTCCTGAGTATCAAATCGTCATTTTACCATTGTCATGCAAATAAAATATAATAAGTGAATGGTGAACTCCATCTTATTCAGGAAGTCTGTGTTATTGTTCAGATTCTGCCACCTGAGTAAAAAAAAAAGAAAGGACAAAATGGGGATTAAAGCAGGATAATTATACTTACCGAGTCAACCGTACGGCTGTTACATTTGCTTCCGGGTCCGCCCATTAAAACTCTCGAATATTTACTTCTCCCACCTACCATCTGTGACAGCATCTGTGATTGGTTGCTCTCCCAGTATCTGTCTGGATCCTGGAAGGGGAGTGTAAAAATAAATAATTGTAAAAAATAGCGTAGTGTTATGATTCGGTAACCGTGGAAGATTACAAAAAACTCCCATTGGTGAAAATTCACCAAGAAACAGGAGTAGTTGGAACCTGGGCTGACCAAAATCCCCCTAAAAACCTAGACGCCACGTCACAGCCTGAGAAACTAGCTACGCCTCACAGAATGAAATGAGGAAATCTACCTTGCCTCAGAGTAGTCCCCAAAGGAATAGGTAGCCTCCCACATACAATGATTACGGTGATATAGGAAAACACAATACTCAGATAGGAAAAATAGAATTCGCAAAGGCGAGGCCCAACTAACTTGGTACAAAGAAAAGTAGAGGAACTGATTGTGGTCAGTACAAAATCGCTGTAGAAAATACCAAACTTCTGATAGTAAAAATGGCCCTGGTCAGACCTCACCCCCACTATATCAGGAACTCCTGTAAATAATGGGAGAACAAAATACCAAAAAAGAACACAGAAATACAGAAGAGCAAATAAATCAGACAAGGATAAAATCCCTTTTCCTACAGGAGAGCTAGCACAGGGGAACCCCCATGCTCACAACACAATTGAAACAAAACTTCACCTGCAAGGAAACAGACTCAAAGCAAAACATGGAAAAACAACACCCTAAGGTGTAAACCAGGAAGCAAGGCAAAATCTGAAAACTTATCTGGAGAAGTCTTGCTCAGGGATACAGGGAAGGACAAAGCTCCAGGCTAGGAACAGAGACCAAGGAATATACAATTATAACCAGGCGCCAGCTGGGCAAAAAGTGTTCTCGTATATAGACCAAACATATCTGCAATAGGTTTTCCCCAATTCCCAATTAACTCCGACACCTGTCTGAGTCACAGGCTCAGATTCAGCTCTACTACAATTCCCGGCCACCAGAGGGAGCTTCAGAACAGCACCCACACAGACGACGTTCACAAAAGTACCCCCCACTTGAGGAGGGGTCACCGAACCCTCACTTGAACCACCGGATCTGTCAGGATGGGCATGGTGGAAGGCACGAACCAATCTGTCAGCGTGAATGTCAGAAGAAAAGACTTATGAAAGACAGTGAATTTTAAATGACTCAGGAAGAGCCAAACGAATTGATACGGGATTAATAATCGCAGAAATCTTTATAGGGCGCTATAAATCTAGGCTTAAATTTAGGTGAGGAAACTCTCATAGGAACATTCCTGGAGCTCAACCAAACCATGTCCCCCACTTTAAACCGGGGACCAACTGTTCTACATCGGTTGGCAAACCTTTAAGCATTCTCCTGGGACTGAAACAATTTGTCCACTATTTGAGCTCAAATCTGCTGCATTCTCTCCATCACAGAATCAACACCCGGGCAAGACAAAGCAGCAACCTGCCCTGAAGAGAACCTAGGATGAAATCCAAAATTGCAGAAAAAAAGGCTACGTCAAAGTAGCAGAGCTCACCCTATTATTGAGAGCAAACTCTGCCAAGGACAAAAAAGAAACCCAGTCATCTTGATCAACAGATACAAAACATCTCAAATATGTTTTCAAGCTCTGATTAGCTCTCTGTCTGGCCATTGGTCTGGGGATGAAAAGCAGAAGAAAAAGACAGTTCAATGCCTAATCTAGAATAAAATGCTCTCCAAAATCAAGACACAAACTGAACTCCTCTGTCTGACACACTATTCTCAGGAATACCATGTAAACAAACCACCTGTTGAAAAAACAAGGGCACCAACTCTGAAGAAAACGGCAACTTCGGTAATGGTACCAAATGGACCATCTTAGAGAATCTGTCACAAATATCCCAAATAACCACCATCCTTTAAGAGACAGGAAGATCCGAAATCCATGGCAATATGAGTCCAGGGTCTCTTAGGCACAGGTAATGGTACAACAACCCACTAGAACGTGCACAAGAAGGTTTGGATCTGGAACAAATCCCACAAGATTGCACAAAACGCCTGATATCCCAAGACAAAGAAGACCACCAAAAAGGCCTACTCACAAGATCCCTAGTACCAAAAATCCCAGGATGACCAGCCGATACGGAGCAATGAATCTCAGACATAACTCTAGTTCTCCATTGATCAGGAACATAAAGCTTCCCCACACGACATCTCTCAGGTTTGTCCCCCTGAAATCTCTCAAGTGCTAACTGTGGAGACACGGGGCTCAGTGGATGCTGTCGTCCGCTAAAACCAGCCGCCTTTAGAAAAACAGCGTGGCCCAGGGCTCATCTCAACTGAACGCACGAGCTCCTTAACCGTGGGCGGAACACTACGCAGACAACACAGGGTGAGGGAATCACAATAGTAAGACTTTATTGGATCCCCAAAATATTAACGGCACATAACACATAACCAGCAAAACACAGAAATGTAACAGGCAACAGAGTCTCACCCTTCCGCTGGCTCACCAGGGATTTAGAATGTCCATGCCTCAGAGCTTCGAGGGCCACTTACTCTAATCCAGCAGCACCCCGCTTTCGGCGGGCACCCACGGAGAAAGGAATAGCGCCAAATTTAGGAAGCTGTGTGAGGTCTGCAAAGTCTGTAGCCAGGTGACCAAATTGTCCCAACCTGGGTTACTTCCTTAAGTAGTCTCTGGTATGATGATATAATCCTGGCAGCCGAGTCGAAATCCCTAGATTGTGGATATGGTCTCCAATCGGAACCTGAGTCCCTAGATTGAAGCCATAAGGTATCCTGATCATCTAGCCAGCTCCTAAGAGCTTAGACTGGATCATGCACATCCATCAACAACAACCTGGGGACTTAAAGAAATCCCTTTTATAGCCACAGCCTTCCCCTTGGATACACTGCGCCCTCATTGGATTGGTTGGACAAGATTGCTTCTCCCATTGGATGAATTTCAAGCTGCATGGATAATGTTCATTTAAATGATGTGGGTAGGAAGACTGAGGATATCTACATGGAGTCTGCAAGTCACCGACTATACAATGGCTACTAAGGTAATTACATTAGCAATACACAACTACATTACAATGATTACTGGAAGGGTCTGGAGAAACAATAGCTAAGCAAACATGAGGTAATATATAAAAGAACAATACGTCTGGCTGAATGTTAAGAAACTTTAACCCATGAGAGTCCATGTCTTCACACTAACCTCAAATCAGGCAAAATGGCGGAGAGGACCACACCTTCATTCCGGACGGTAGATGGCTCAGCAACATCAAGAGTATCATCAAATAAACTTCTAGAGAGGGAAACTGCTTTAATATTCTTGGTGCCTGGTAGAAAAGAGACCACAAAATCGAAATGTCTAAAAAATAGAGCTCACCTGGCCTGCCTAGTATTCAGTCTCTTGGCAGATTCAAGGTAGATCAGATTCTTATGATCAGTGAGCACCACAATTTGATGTCTAGCCCCCTCCAACCAATGTCTTCATTCTTCAAAAGCCTACTTCATAGCCAATAATTCCCGATTACCCACATCATAGTTTCATTCAGATGGAGAAAATTTACGAGAGAAGAAGGCGCAAGGCTTCAGTTTCAAAGTTATAGGGTCTCTTTGAGACAAAACTGCACCTGCTCCAATCTCTGAGGCATCTATCTCTACTTAAAATGGAAGAGAAACATCAGGTTGCTGCAGGATTGGGGCAGAAGTGAACCTCTTTTTAAGCTCTTGGAAAGCCATAATTACTTCTGAAGTCCAATTCTCAACATCAGCTCCCTTTTTGGTCAAATCAGACAAAGGCTTAACCACACTCGAGAAATTGCCTATAAATTTACGATAGAAATTGGCAAAGCCCAGAAATTTTTTATGAGATTTCAAAGAGGTTGGCTGAACCCAGTCATGACTCATGACCGGCCTGAACCTTGCCTGGATCCATTTCAATAGAAGCCGGGGACAAAATAAACCCCAAAAAGGAAATTTTCTGCATGCAAAAGAGACATTTAGATCCCTTAATGAACAATGAATGTTCCCCAAGTATCTGAAAAAACTTTCCGGACCTGCTGCACATGAGCATCCCAATCATCAGAAAAAATCAAGATATCATCCATATAGACAATCAGGAATTTGCCAATTAGCTCCCGAAAAATATCATTCATGAATGATTGAAAGACTGCGGGGGCATTAGTGAGCCCAAAAGACATCACTAAGTACTCAAAATGCCCCTCAGGGGTGTTCAAGGCCGTCTTCCATTCATCACTCTCCTTCATTCAAATAAGATTTTACGCTCCCCTAAGATCAAGTTTCATAAACCACTTAGCTCCCTTTACTCTGGAAAACAGATCCGACATCAAGGGTAATGGATACTGATATTTAATAGTGATTTTATTAAGGAGACGATAGTCAATACAAGGTCTCAATGATCCATCCTTCTTGGACACAAAGAAAAAACCGGCACCCATAGGTGACGAGGAGGGTCTATAACTTTTCTCCAATGACTCCTTAATATAGGTTCTCATAGCATCATGTTCAGAAACAAATAGATTGAAGATCCGTCCCTTAGGAAACTTGCAACCTGGCATCAAATCAATGGCACAATCACAATCCCTGTGGAGGGGCAAATAATCAGAAACAGTCTCATTAAACAGGCCAGGAACAGAGAACAAGGAATATACAATTATAACCGGCGCCAGCCGGGCAAAAAATGCTCTCCTATAAAGACTAGACTAGACTTGTCAGCAATAGGACTTCCCCAATTCCCAACTAACACCGACACCTGTCTGAGTCACAGGCTCAGATTCAGCTATACTTCCATTCCTGGCCACCAGAGGGATCTTCAGAACAGCACCCACACAGACAACGTTCACAACAGCGTAGGGTCCCTTGAATTTTCATACCCAGTGCAGACAAAGCGTAGAGCTGGAGGCTGCAGACCCCAGCTATATGTGTTATATTAGCTGTATCTCAAAATTCGAGGGACCCCATGTGGCTTTTTTAAGTAAACATTCAAAAAAGACGTTGGATTCTCCACAATTTTTATACCCAACCAAGATGAAGCAGAGAGCTGGTGGCTGGTATTCTCAGGCTAGGGAGGTCCATGGTTATTGGGCTCTCCCCAGCCCAAAAAATAGCAGCCCAAGCCGCCCCAGAATTGGCACATCTTTTATGAACTGGTAACCGTGGACAATCACAAAAAATCCCATTAATCAGGAAAAAACAAAACCACAAGAGTAGTTGGAAACTAAGCTGACCGCAATCTCCTATCTATCAGACAACACTAGAAGTAGCAGTGGGATGTTCCTAACACACCTAGACACCTTGTCATTGCTAGAGAAACTTGCTACACTTTAAAGATAGAAATGAGGAATTCTAACTTGCCTCGAAGCAAAAAATAGCAAGCCCCCAACATGCAAAAACGGTGATGTAAGAATGCACAATACACAGAAAATATAGATTAGCAAAGGTGAGGCCCGACTTACTACATACAGCAGAACAGGACAGATAACTGATTGTGGCCAGCAAAAAAAACCTGCAAAAAATACCAAACTCCTTATAGGAAAAAAATACTAAGTCCACTTGGTCTTCCACCGCTATATCAGGTACTCTTGCGTCAGACACTTTAAAGTGAACTGCAAATATAATGGGAAGAAACAAAATCACAGCACAAACAATATTCTAAAGTGCAAATAATCCAAAGAAGAAGAATGCTCCCTTTCTTGCTGGAAGAACTGGCCTGCTACAAAAGCAGAGAGACAGATTCTCGCATACAAGAAACCAAAACACAGAACAAAATGGAATAAGCAGAAACAAGCTTAAGTGCAATTTCAGCAATCAAGCACAGAAACCAGCAAACTTATATGGAGTAGATTCAGGCACAGAAGAAATGGGAGAAACTGAAGGGAAAACTCCCAGCCATCTTCAGAAGCAGCAGGAAACATCCATTACTGGCGGCCGCCTGACAGAAACCGCTCTCTTAAATACACTAGGCTGATTTGCAATAGGATTTCCTGGATTCCTAATTAATTACATGACCTGTCTGAGTTACAGATTCAGACTCTGCTTCATTACCATTCCAGGCCACCAGAGGAGCTCCACACCAGCACCCACTCGGATGACATTCACAACAGTACCCCCCCTTGAGGATGGGTCACCGAACCCTCACCAGAGCCACCGGGTCTGTCAGCATGGGCATGATGAACGGTACGAAACAACCTGTCAGCGTGAATGTCAGAAGCAAAAACCCAAGAATTGTCCTCCTGACTATAATACACTTAACAAGGTACTGAAGCTTTCGTCTATTAAGGCAGGATTCCAAAATTTTATGTAGTTCATACTCTGGATCCCCATCTACCAACACAGGATCAGGAGGTGCCGCCGTGGGAACTGCTGGTTCCACATGTTTCTTCAACAAAGACTTATGAAAAACATTGTGAGTTTTAAAAGACTCAGGAAAAGTGTGATACCAATGTGATATGACTGAAGAATGAGTGTGATTAGTTAGGGATCCTAATCATAAGATAGTGATCACAGGTATTATTGATCCATCCAAAATTCAGTATCAGAGAGATGTCCTCTGGCTGACCCTATTTCACTATGACCAAGCGTACATGTTAGGCAGGTCTTGAACAAACCACTATTATGAGGAAGGAACGCTTACAGTTCAACTTACAGGAAACTCGTTGCTAGCCAGAAACATGTGTAGGAAACTGGCATGTAAAATTCACGGCTCATTGCAATATCTCCAGGAAACTGTGGTCGGCCAGTGGTCAACTAACAAAATGTGCAGTAAGCTACTGGTGCCCACAGCAGCGTGTGGTCAGGTTACATGACCATGACTCAGCAATCACATGCTGGTCACAATTGCAATGCTCGGTGCACACAACGTACAAATTTTTGGTATAAAAATACAGGATTCGCTTAGTGAGATTAGGGACATTTCCAGGATGCTCAAGTGGACGCACTGCTCCTGTGATGCAGAGGCCGAGTTGTTTTCCTTCTCACTAATCGAGTCCCTCCGATGAGAAAAGGAATGCTACAACATACGGTAATGTTAATGCATATTTCTATTATTGTATAAGATTCTATGACTATAAGTAGTTCTAATGCCTATGCACCATTGTTTATTCATGTGCTATTAAAATAAATAATATCTTGCTATAAAGAATCTTAGTATTCGTGCCTGATTAGGATATCAGTGAGCGCTTCATAAGTACGGGCTTTCAGCCCCCTTTTTAGGAGAATGTAGCAAGACAAAGAGCCAAACAAAATGATACAGGATTAATAATCTCTGAAATCTTATAAGACCCAATAAATCTTGGCTTAAATTTAGGAGAAGAAACTCTCGTAGGAATATTTTTGGAGGACAACTAAACGCCGGTTGGCAAACCTTTGGGCATTCTTCTGGGCCTGAAACAATTTGTCCACTGCCTGACCCCAAATATGCTGCATTCACCACAGAATCAACTCTCGTACAGGCCGATGCCTCAACCTGCCCGGAAGAAAACCTAGGATGAAACCTAAAATTGCAAAAAAACTGAGACATCAATTAGCAGAGCTAGCCCTTTTATTGAGAGCAAACTCTGCCAATGGCAGAAACGAAACCCAGTCATCCTGATCCGCAAATTCAAAACACCTCAAATAGGTTTCCAAGGTTTTTTTGCTCTCTGTCTGACCATTGGTCTGAGGATAAAATGCAGAAGAAAAAGACAACCCAATTCCTAATTTAGAACAAAACGCTCTCCAAAATCTGGACATAGACTGAACTCCTCTGTCTGACACAATATTTTCAGGAATACCATGTAAACGAACCACCTGTTGAAAAAACAAGGGCACCAAGTCTGATGAAGATGGCAACTTAGGCAAGGGTACCAAATGGACCATTTTAGAAAATCTATCACAAATAACCCAAATAACCATCATCCTCTGAGAGACAGGAAGATCCGAAATAAAATCCATAGCGATATGAGTCCAAGGCCTCTTAGGTACAGCCAATGGCAATAACAACCCACTAGAACGTGAACAACAAGGCTTGGATCTAAAACAAACCCCACAAGATTGCACAAAACTCCTGACACATCCCAAGATAAAGAAGGCCACCAAAAAGACCTACTCACTAGATCCCCAGTACCAAAAATCCCAGGATGACTAGCCAAGACGGAACAATGAATCTCGGACATAAGTCTACTCCTCCATTGATTAGGAACATACAGATTCCCCACAGGATATTTCTCAGGTTTGTCCCCCTGAAATCTTTCAAGTGCTAACCTCAAATCGGGCGAAATGGCGGAGAGAACTATACCTTCATTGAAGATGGTAAATGGCTCAGCAACATCAAGAGAATCAGCAAAGAAACGTCTAGAGAGGGCATCTGCTCTAATATTCTTGGTGCCTGGTAGAAAAGAGACCACAATATCGAAACGCGTAAAAAATAGAGCCCACCTAGCCTACCTAGTATTCAGTCTCTTGGCAGATTCAAGGTAGGTCAGATTCTTATGATCAGTGAGCACCACAATTTGATGTCTAGCCCCCTCCAACCAATATCTCCATTCTTCAAAAGCCCACTTCATAGCCAATAATTCCCGATTACCCACATCATAGTTTCGTTCAGATGGAGAAAATTTCCGAGAGAAGAAGGCACAAGGCTTCAGTTTGGAAGTTAGAGGATCTCTTTGAGACAAAACAGCTCCTTCTCCAATCTCTGAGGCATCTATCTCCACCTTAAACGGAAGAGAAACATCAAATTGCTGCAGGACTGGGGCAGAAGTGAACCTCTTTTTAAGCTTCTGAAAGGCCATCATGGCCCCTGGGGTCCAATTCTCAACATCCGCTCCCTTTTTTTGTCAAATCCGTCAAAAGGCTTAACAATACTAGAGAAATTGCCTATAAATTTACTGTAGAAATTTGCAAAACCCAAAGATTTCTGAAGGGATTTCAAAGAAGTAGGCTGAACTCAGTCATAAATGGCTTGAACCTTGACCGGATCCATTTCAATAGATGACGGGGTTAACATAAACCCCAAAAAGGAAATTATTTTGTGAGCCAAAGAGATATTTTTACCCCTTAACATACAATGCATTTTTCTAAAGAACATGAAAAACAGTAAGAACTTGCTTAACATGAGAGTCCCAATCATCAGAAAAAATCAAAATATCATTCAAATAGACGATCAGAAATGTAACAATTAGTTCCCGGAAAATATCATTCATGAATGACTAGAAGATATAGGGGGCATTAGTGAGCCCAAAAGGTATCACTAGGTACTCAAAATGCCCCTCAGGGGTATTAAAAGCCATCTTCCATTCATCACCCCCCCTTAATTCGAATGAGATTGTACGCCCCCTTAAGATTAAGTTTAGTAAACCATTTAGCCCTCTTAACTGTGGAAAACAGATCTGACATCAGGGGCAAAGAATACTGATATTTAACAGTGATTTTATTAAGGAGGTGATAGTCAATGCAAGGTCTCAATGACCCATTCTTTTTGGACACAAAGAAAAAAACGGCACCCAGGGGTGAAGATGACGGTCTAATATCACCTTTTTCCAATGACTCCTTAATATAAGTTCCATAGCATCATGTTCGGGCACAGACAAATTGAAAATCCGTCCCTTAGAAAATTTGAAACCTGGCACTAATTCAATGGCACAAGCACACTCCCTATGGGGAGGCAAGGAATCAGATCCAGTCTCATTAAACACATCAAAGAAGTCCGACAAATATTCAGGTACATCATGTGTCTGAGCAGAAATAGACAACACAGAGAGGTCACTATGCACACATTGACAACCCCAACTAACCACAGACAATGATCTCCAATCTAGAACTAGATAATGGGTCTGCAGCCAAGGGAATCCCAGTAACAAAATATCATGCAAGTTTTGTAGTACCAAAAATTTACAATTCTCCTGATGGGCGGCCCCTGAATCAAGAAAAGCCATAGCAGATTACGAGGATAATGAGTAAATTAAAGTGACTGACAAAAGAAATTTAGGTTGCACAGTACTCACAGTAAGGCCTCTGCCACATTCACGTGAAAATCACGCACGTGCCGAGAGACACGTATTTCCCCTGCGTGTTGCGTGCAGGTAAGTACGTGTCTCTGGTACGTGCGGGCCTCGTGTGTTCTACATGTGCTATCCGTGATAGCACACGTAGAACCGGTAATTTACATACTCACCTGGTCCTTCCTGCTGTCCGTGGTGCTGATCCTCGGTCTCCAGCCCTCCCGTCTCCCCGCTGCTGCTGCCAGGCAGTGAAGTGAATATTAAATGAGAATAATGAGCGGCGGTCGGCAGCAAGAGGCAGCAGCGGCAGAGACAGGAGGGCAGGAGAAGGTGAGTTAATGTTTTGGTTTTTTTTCACTGACACGTGTGTTTTCTCCAGCGCGTGTCACACGGGACCGCATCCACACTACACCCGTGTGGTACGGGTGCGGGCCGTGTAACACCTGTGCTGCGGGAGAAAACACTGACATGTCAGCGCTTTTAAAAACGTACAGACGCACACGGACACACGTTCCGTGTGGTTTTACGTGTGTGTGCCTGCTACAATAGGGTAGCATTGCTTAACGTGTCTCTGTGCCGCCGGTATGTGTAAAAAATGACAAACACGTGCCGGCGGCACGGATGTGTGTCACAGGCCTAAATGAATGAGCAAATCTCTTTTCTCCTTTAGGGCAGACATAGATAGTTTGAGAAGCGTCTCCACAATAGAAACATAGCTTGTTTCTCCATCTAAAACCCTGCCGCTCAGTGTTAGAGAGAACCCTATCACATTGCATAGGCTGCGAAGACTGTTACGCAAGCAATACATCAGCATGTATTGTTTGCGCTCGAGTAAACGTCTATCAATCTGAATGGCTAAGGTCATAGAGGCATCAATACCAGAAGGGATAGGAAATCGCACCATAACATCTTTCATAGTATCCGCAAGACCCTTCCGAAAAAGTGCCAAAAGAGCATCATCATTCCATTTGGTAAGGACCGCCCACTTTCTGAATCTCTGACGACAAAATTCCAGCGGAATCCTGACCCTGGATCAATGCCATCAAGGCCTTCTCAGCTTGATCTACAACATGAGGTTTATCATACAACAATCCCAGGACCTGAAAAAAGGAATCCACATCATCAAAAATCAGATCACCAGGTACCAAGGAAAAGGCCCAGTCCTGAGGGTCACCACGCAACAAGGAGATGACAATCCTAACCTGCTGCACGGGACTCCATGAGGACTTAGGTCTTAAGGCAAAAAATAATTTACAATTATTTTTAAAGTTCAGAAATTTAAACCAATCCCCCAAGAACAATTCAGGAACGGGAATTTCAGGTTCTACAACAGGAGTTTGTCTAAAATAAGCCGATATACCCTGAACCTGAGAAGCAAAATGCTCAACACGATCAGACAACTGGTTAATATCCATGCCAGCAAAAGATCTTCCATGTCACCCAAAGACTAAGGCGTGCTTTGCACGTTGCGACATCGCAAGCCGATGCTGCGATGTCGCACGCGATAGTCCCCGCCCCCGTTGCAGCTGCGATAAGCGTTAATCGCTCCTTGATTGTTGTTTTACCTTCACATTATACAATTGCTCTTGCGATGTAACTGACCATAAATGCCAAACCTTGCTTTTAACGATCGCACAAATGTTTGTATATGTCGTTACTAATCATACCCTCTCACATGAGTATCCTGTTGTTTTTTTTTACAATCAAGTCTACCACATTTACTTGTGATCATGTTACTGCCGTCATAGTAGCAATTCTGAAATACTACACACACATACTACTACTCGTATAATGTTCATGTGTGCTCCACATTTTTGATTGGTGTTGTTGTGAATAAAAAGGCTCAGATGCGAGATCCACAACTGCATGTGTGAGTTCCAGTTCGGTCGCATGTGTGGTAAGTCTGTTTGTTATTAAACTATGTATGATAAAGCCACTTTTTGTGGTGTGTCAATTGACTTCAGCATATTTAGCTTTATATCATAGCTTACAATGTGGTAGATCCGAGATGTCATTTTTTTAACGTTTTTTTTTAAAAAGGTTTTTTTTTATATTTGGTTAAATTTCTTATTCATTGAAAATCAAAAGTATGATATATTTTAAAAGGTCATTATTATAAATGTTTGTTTGCGTTTATCTGATGTGTAAATATTTAGGCTTCATACTCAACAAAGATGTTATTTTACAATTTTTTTTTATTTTTTATCTTAGCTGCCTTTTCATTTGAGAGATTTCATAACATTATCAATATTATACTAAATGCAGAGGATGGCTCATATGAAGGAGGAATTTATACGAAAATTTATAGCAGAGTACAGAGAGAATCCATGTTTGTGGCGAATAAAATCTGCTGACTACAGCAATCGAAATATGAAAAAAGCTGCATATGTGAAGTTAATTTCTGTATATGATCGCCATAACGATCCAGAATAGGGCACAGAAGAAATAGTCCGGAAAAAATTGCAAGCACTACGCCCAATGTTTAAAAAAGAACTGAACAAGGTTGAGGAGTCAAAAAAATCTGGCTCGGGCATGGGGGACATATATACCCCTAAACTGTGGTATTATGAGCTTATGATGTTTACTCGGGACCATGAGCTCCCCTGTGCCTCCACTACTCTCTTGCCTCCCCTGCCACTTTCCACTGAAGATAAAGAGTCTGGCTCTTCCTTGTCAGAGGTAATTATTTTTATATTTCATGTCACCATAATAGAAAAAACAGGGTTTGCGATTGGGTTATTTTTTTTATGTTTTTTGTCTTAACTATGTTATATATTTTTTTTATTTTAAAATGTAATTCTATAATGGCTAATATTTTTACATTTTTTCCAATGTGAAATTTTGTAATATATTTTTGTTTCTAAAACATAATAGTTTAAAACCATTGATCAATGTAACGAGAATCAAATCAATAATTGACACTCCGATAATTTAACTCAATCTCTTTTTCTCTGCCAGATTCGTAATCCAGTCACCACAACAACAATAGCAGATCTTGAACCCAGTACAGAAGAAATCTCAGCCACCCCAGACAATACTTCATCAGCTGTAGATGACGAAGTTCCGGGTCCATCATCTCGTTATCGCAAACAATTGTTTAATAAAAAAAAATGCTATGCATCCAATTGCTGGTGTTTCACAGCTGGTTGGCATAGCCAAAACCCTTTTGGAACGCAATAATAGACCCCCAATTTCAGCGTTTGGACAGTTGGTATCAGAAAAAATGCTTGGTTTAGATCGGGATACCCAAAACTTGGCTGAACACTGGATGCTCGAGGTCATCAATGCTGCCCACACAGGAAATTTAAGAAATTTCAATATCAACATTTAAAAAAAAAAGCCTGAACCCCAAATAGCGGTACCTAGAACAACACAAGAAGAACAAGCTGCAACCGCTCAGATGGAGGCTCAGGATATAGTAGATGTACCCGTGACTCCCATCAGCAAACGTTTGCGCCAAAATAATAGTGATTATCCTCCTTTTAAAAAAAGATTATGTAAACGTAAATTTTTTCGGAAATTATGTTTTGGATCCATGATGTTATTCATCAAATTTTGAATCTTACTTGTATATGTTTTTGTGTTTAAATCTAATCATTATATTGTAAAAGTTACAAACTGTTAACATTTTTTTAATTTAATATAGTTGTGCCTATTAATTATGCAGAGAATGAGATTGAACATGCTCAATATATGTTCTGAATTTTGTGTTGAACGTATAACATAGATGGATTTTTATAAATGTTATTTTGAAAATTATTAACAGTGTCATTGGTCCAGCAAAATATCTGGTTCAATAGGCATTAGGTAGCAGCTTTGAAGTTGTTTATTTTTGTTTTAATTATTGTTTAATATCATCTTGCTTTTTAATCTTGAAGTTATATTCTTCACAAAATGCTTAAACACACTGTTTGAACTTAAAATAATTAATATGTGTCTTAGGCACCTGTTATATTGTGTGACTTATGTTTATGAACGTGAACACATAAAATTATTCATTTTTTGGACAACAAATATCACATTTGTCAATTAATGTTCGAGAAACCTCGTGAACAGCTAATCTTTATAGATACTTAAGTTTGTTTAATTTTTTAAATGTTTTTTATTACTTACAAATTTTCAAAGTATAAATTTGAAAATAACTTTACATTTACATACATAATACAAACTTTACTTTAAAATTATTAATACGCATCGCCAAAAAATATTTAAAATATTAAAATATACAGAACTTACAATTTTAATAATCTATATAGGATGATTGATAATTTTAACACACATAATAAAAAATGTAACAAAAAAAACCAAAAATTTGCAAAAATTTTTAAAAACATATGGCATTATTTTGCATAACTTCAAACATCATACAAACATTAGGCTTGTATAAGATTTTGAATGAGCTGCTCCATTTTTTCTGTAGGCTGACGAATCGTAGAAACACACTCCAAAATCTCTTGTAAGTTGTTTGTTGAGACGGGTCCTTTTTTGTTTAACAATATGTTGTTGAACGAAATAAATGGTACATGAAAAAAAGAAAAATCAAATTTATAAAAAAATAAACACATCTCAACTAACCAAAAATATGACATTACCAAAAGTCTGATTTACCATCTTCATACACACACCTGATTCAGCAGGCACATGATCATCTCCTTCAGATACTGAGGGACTTATAGCCCAGCCTAATCTCTCTGCTCCACCTGTTTAGAAAGAGGTTTTCTGTTAGTTGTTAAATAAAGCAATAATCACTAAACTAACAATCACAATTAGAACTTGTTTATAAAATTGATTTACAAACAACCAAAAGATTTTTGGAAGTTTATAAAAAAAACATGCCTAAACCTGAGGGATACAAAGGTATTTACATTAAAAAAATATATTCTGTTTGTTGCAGCTATATGTTATAACTTATTTTTACATATTTAAAACAAAAAGATGTAATATAGTTATTACAATACTGTTGCAGTGATTCACACCTGCATTTCTGTCTCTGTTGTCCTCTGGGATATTTCGACTTGGTGTAGGCTCATTGGAAACCCTATATTCATCCAAAACCGCTTGGGAGCCTATACAGGGAATATCAATTAACATAACAAAGAGAGGGTATGTTAGCAACATGCATTATTGCAAGTTTTTTTTTTCAAAATTTTTTTTTGGTTGGAAACATGACAGATGTAATGGATGTTTCTGTTATGTTGAGCTATATCTTACCATTTACTTTTTGTGTATTGTACACAATGATAATAAAACAAAAACAAAAAAAAAACCAAGAATTAAAAACACATTTAATTTTTTATTAACTTTTTTTGTTTTTTAAAAAAAAAAGCAAAACATATGTTGAATACCTTTTTTTTATAAATAAAAAAAATCAACATGAACGAGTAACAATTAGGTAAAATAATAGGTATTTGGATATACATGTTTACCTACATGACTTAATAAAAAAAAATATAATTTAATAAAATTTCTACAAATAACTTACATTTTTTATAAAGATTCTTATTAAAAGACACTTACCAGATTCATAACCCATTTCCATTCGTAATCTTTGGATTCTGTTTGAGCTTCTATACTGCAAATCGGACCATTTTTTTTACGAATTTGTTGTAGTGACCTTTTTATCCCAAAGCGAATACATAATCCTCTTCGTATCCGTTTTAATATTTTTTTTTTGCCTCGCCTTGTCTTCGATATTCCTCTATTACCAGCATAATCCAGGCTGTCTAGTTGGTGGATGAGGAATGATACCTCGGCCTCACCCCAGACGGGAGCCCGGCAATGTCTTTCCATATTTTAAATCACAACTACTGTATTCTGCTACCCAGGTCTGCGTTTACTATCATTATCATTACCCACAATGCCAAGCATGAATCCTTGTGTCTGCCTATCAATTTATATCCCTGTTATGTGTCTAAATGTTACATAGTTTATGTTCCTTTTTTTATATATTCAATAACATTAGTTTATGTATGCTAACACTATCTTTACATTAAATAAATTAGCTTATGGTTTGTTTCCAACTATAGTATATGTTAATGTGTGTTTTTTACATGTTTTCAATAATGATGCAAACCCATTTAGATAGTAAGGAAACTTACATCACAATCTAAAACACACTGATTCACATGAAATAGCCAGGTAGAGAATGTTATTTAATATAGTATTATTTTTTATTTCTTTTCTTATTTTTTTAAATTAAAATAAGAAAGCAAACATAAAACAATATTCACTGCATATTGTTTTCAAAGAAAAATCAGTTTTATATGTTATGAAAAAAATCACACACTAAATGCATCAGTACTTTGATGTTATGTCCTAGGAACTAAAATAAATATATCTTGGTCATTTAAAACAAAATACCAAAAACAAATTCAAATAAATGTAAAAAAAAAAAAAAAGATTATTGAAAAAATAAACTACGTTGAAGGCTGCCAAGCCACAACACCAGGACCATTAAAAAAATCACAATATTGTTCACGGTTGGCGATAACATCATTGTGCATCCTGCCACTGCTGATTTGCGTGTTTAGGGACAACAAATGAGGATCATGAGCTCGCCACTCCCCCGCAACAAATTCCCCAGTGCTAGGATTGATGGTGTCAGCATAACCGGGAAGTATGTAATTTAGCCCCTCTCTTTTCCTGAGGAAGTTGTGCAGGATGCAGCAAGCCAAAACCACGCGATCTATTGAATCAATTTTTAGATTCATGGCAGTATGAAAAATTTGAAAGCGTGTCGCTAATATGCCGAAAGCACTTTCGACCACCCGTCTGGCTCTAGAAAGGCGATAATTAAATACACGGCGTTGAGGAGTTAATGATATTTGGTGATAAGGTCTTAATAGTTTTTTTCGTAAGGGAAAGGCCTCATCCGCCAAAAATACAAAAATCATATTGCCATAAGTTGCTGTATTATCTGGTAGTCCCAATTGAAATTGGGCGAGACGTTTTCCAAATTGGGTGTGCTCTAGTGCCCCACCATCAGATATACGACCATTTAATCCTACGTCGACCATTATGAATTCATAATTAGCATTAGCTAATACTAGAAGAATAATGCTGAAGAAGCCTTTATAGTTGTGGAAATATGAGCCACTATTGTGTGGCTGTGTTATACGGATGTGTTTTCCGTCGATGGCCCCTCCACAGTTGGGAAACTGCCACATTATGTCGAAATATTGGGCAATGTCTAGCCACTCGTTGACATTTTTAGGGAATGGCATAAAGTCCCTTAATGAATCAATAATTACCTGGCAAGTTTCTGGGATCAAAGTGCTTAACAGAGAAAGCGATATGGCTGAGGCATACTGCAAGTCAGTGAGAGATCTTCCAGTCACCAGAAAACGCAGGGTGACGCTGAGGCGGTCTGCACTGGGCACAGCAGCTCGCATAACGGTATTTTTGCGTGTGATATAGGGTGCAACTCTTTCGTGCAGGAGATTGAAAGATTTCTCCGACATGTGGAGATAATTATGAAAATCTTTAGGATTATTCTCCTGGAGATCTCGCACAAGATGCATATGTGTGTATCGTTCTCTTTGCAGCAGCCACTGGCGTGCCCATATGCGGCGTGTCTTTCATTAGCCAGCCCTCCGTCATTTGCTTCTTGTAGAGCCGATGCAGCTGTGGCAGCAATTGCAGCTCCAACAACACTATGCTCATTCTCCGCGTGCATTGGGACCCGAGTGAGAATCTAAAAAACATATTGTCCATTTTAACATATTTGACCTAATTTTTAAAAAATATAAAAAAAACATTTTGTACACATAACCCAAATAAGTATTTACGAAAAATTTATGCAGGCACCATTATTACATATTTAGTTTGGATGCAAAAAAAATGCAAGTGCTATATAACAAAATGCAAAGATATTTTAACATATAAATCAATTAAATTTTAACAAACAAAAAGGGCACATGCTCGAAAAACATGACAGAATAAACATTACTATTGTCTGAAAAATGCTCACCCACACGATGTGACCGACCAGCACAACATACCCCATAAAAACAGCTCTTTTAAAGCATAGGAACAACTACCATACGCAGATGAGTTAACCAATTATAACTGAGATAGGCAGCATGTCATTATAATACGTGTATTAACTTTGAGAGACTTTTTTTAATAATAAAAGGGAGCTTGCATGTCGTACGCACATACTTTACACACAAAACACAGGTGGAGGACACGTACGATTTGAAAGGAAATCGCATGATCACACTCCAAGATTATGCTTTGCCCCGACCCTGCACGGATCATACAATAACGACGTTTTTGCGATCGTTTCTCGTTGCAAATACGATTTACATGCTACGATGTCACATACGATGCCGAATGTGCGTCACTTTCAATTTGACCCCACCGACATCGCACCTGCGATGTCGCAACATGCAAAGTACCCCTAAGAGAAAAAATATACCGAATAAAAAATGTTTTTCTTCTTTTGAGTACTTTTTTGTTGTGTGGCCGGTGATATTGATATGAACTGGTAACCGTGGACAATCACAAAAAATCCCATTAATCAGGAAAAAACAAAACCATAATAGTAGTTGGAAACTAAGCTAACCGCAATCCCCTATCTCTCAGACAACACTAGAAGTAGCAGTGGGATGTTCCTAACACACCTATACACCTCATCACTGCCGGAGAAACTTGCTACACCTCAAAGATAGCTATGAGGAATCCTAACTTGCCTCAAAGCAGTCGCCAAAAAAATAGCAAGCGCCCAATATGCAACAACTATGATATAAGAATACACAATACACAGAAAATATAGATTAGCAAAGGTGAGGCCTGACTTACTAGATACAACAGAACAGGACAGATAACTGATTTCGGCCAACAAAAAACCCTGCAAAAAACAAACAATATTCTAAAGTGCAAATAATCCAAACATGAAATGGGAGCAAGCTCCCTTTCTTGCTGGAAGAACTGTCCTGCTACAAAAGCAGAGAAATTTCCAACTTATCAAACTATTATCAGGGTCATCAAATATCAGAAATTCCGAATAATTCAAATGACGCAAATTTTCATGAAACATTAAATTCTTTATTATTTTATTTAGACAAACACACAAGAAAAATATTAAAAAGATGGATAATGATATAAGAATATCCTGGGTTCAACAAGTGTTAATTTTTCTTTTTTTAATATTGTACATGATAAATTCACAGGTTCATCACATAATTTTTTTGAACAAATTTTTTGTACATATGTTTTTGTGAAGTTGGTCTCTTGCAAAAGTACTCAACCCCTAATCCGCCCGCATCAAGGTCAACTATAATATATAATTTGTGATCTATAGGAAAGTGCTAGTGCATTAGCATACAGCTAAAAAAGAATAAACAATTTGAGAGACCAAAGATACATTAGATGAATGAGGGGTTGAATAGTTTTGTTTAGGGGTGGAAATAATCTGCTTATTCCAATGAATCTATGCAGAGTTATTGTCTCTAAGGCAAGCCATAAAAAACTGCATCAGAAAAAAATTTCTCTATAAACATGTTGTCAAATAATTTGCTGTAAACAAATGCCCAATATACCTATGTATCTACTATATGTTAAGAGTTAACAGCGCAAAGTGTAATCTGCCATATGATTAACAGGAATAATATCACATCAGCATATTACCAGGCAGGCCACATAACATCATGAACACTGATGTGTATTAGAGCAATACTTCTCAAACAGGTATATTAAGGGTTAACAGAGCAAGATTTAATCTTGTTGCAGGAGTTAGATTACACCAGTGTGTTACTAGACAAGCCGCATAAAGCTGGTGTCACACACAGCGACAACGACAACGACGTCGCTGCTACGTCACCATTTTCTGTGACGTTGCAGCGACGTCCCGTCGCTGTCGCTGTGTGTGACATCCAGCAACGACCTGGCCCCTGCTGTGAGGTCGCCGGTCGTTGCTGAATGTCCAGCTTCATTTTTTGGTCGTCACTCTCCCGCTGTGACACACACATCGCTGTGTGTGACAGCGAGAGAGCGACGAAATGAAGCGAGCAGGAGCCGGCACTGGCAGCTGCGGTAAGCTGTAACCAGCGTAAACATCGGGTAACCAAGGGAAGACCTTTCCCTGGTTACCCGATGTTTACGCTGGTTACCAGCCTCCGCCGCCCTTGCTGCCAGTGCTGGCTCCTGCACTGTGACATGTGGCTGCAGTATGCATCGGGTAATTAACCCGATGTATACTGTAGCAAGGAGAGCAAGGAGCCAGCGCTAAGCAGTGCGCGCGGCTCCCTGCTCTCTGAACTGTGACATGTAGCTGCAGCACACATCGGGTTAATTAACCCGATGTGTGCTGCAGGAGAGCAAGGAGCCAGCGCTAAGCGCGGCTCCCTGCTCTCTGAACATGTAGCACAGCGACCTTATGATCGCTGCTTCTGCTGTGTTTGACAGCTAAGCAGCGATCATAACAGCGACTTACAAGGTCGCTGTTACGTCACCGAAAATGGTGACGTAACAGCGACGTCGTTGTCGCTGTCGTTTAGTGTGAACCCAGCTTAACAGTAAGCCATAGACACTGGTGTGGTCACAGCAATACTTATCAAGCAGGTACAAGGATCAAATCAACATTGTGTCAAACAGGTCATACAGAGCAGTGATGAACCAAAGCATAAATATAAGTCTTACATAAGAAACCCAAGATCCCCCTTAATGATCGTTTCGTCTCTTCCTCAGAAGGGGTCCTGTTAATGATATGGCAGATTACACTTTGCTCTGTTAACTCTTAACATATAGTAGATACATAGGTATATTGGGCATTTGTTTACAGCAATTCATGTGACAACGTGTTTATAGAGAATTTTTTTCTGATGCAGTTTTTATGGCTTGCCTTAGAGACAATAACTCTGCATAGATTCATTGGAATAAGCAAATTATTTCCACTCCTAAACAAAACTATTCAACCCCTCATTCATCTCATGTATCTTTAGTCTCTCAAATTGTTTATTCTTTTTTAGCTGTATGCTAATGCACTAGCACTTTCCTATAGATCACAAATTATATATTATAGTTGACCTAGATGCGGGCGGATTAGGGGTTGAGTACTTTTGCAAGAGACCAACTTCACAAAAACATATGTACAAAAAATTTGTTCAAAAAAATTATGTGATGAACCTGTGATTTTATCATGTACAATATTAAAAAAAGAAAAATTAACACTTGTTGAACCCAGGATATTCTTATATCATTATCCATCTTTTTAATATTTTTCTTGTGTGTTTGTCTAAATAAAATAATAAAGAATTTAATGTTTCATGAAAATTTGGGTCATTTGAATTATTCGGAATTACAAAAGCAGAGAGACTGATTCTCACATACAAGAAACCAAAACACAGAACAAAATGGAATAAGCAGAAACAACCTTAAGTGAAATTTCAGCAATGAAGCACAGAAACCAGCAAACTTATTTGGAGTAGATTCAGGCACAGAAAAAATGGGAGAAACTGCAGAAGCAGCAGGAAAACAGTGATCACCAGTGGCCGCCAGGCAGAAACTGCTCTCCTAAATACACTAGGTTGATTTGCAATAGGATTTCCTGGATTGTCAATTAACTCCAGCACCTGTTTGAGTCACAGATTCAGACTCCGCTTCATTTCCATTGCTGGCCACCAGAGGGAGCTCCACACAGCACCCACTCAGATGACATTCACAACACACATCCATTTGACGCGCCAATCCTGGTGCTCTACCCAGCTCATCCCAAATGTCCTGGATCGGGAGAAGCAGTGATTATTCATGAGATCTAATGACTGGTTCCGGAAACAGTGTGACAGCCACGCAGGAGACTCGGTAAGTATAATTGTCCTGCTTTCATCCACGTTTTGCTTACTTTTACAGCCCATAAGCCCTAACTACCACCATTAAGTTTCCTTATCAGGTCCCTTATAGAGATGACCAAACCTTTTTGGTAGAGGTTCGTCAATTTCAAATTCGGTGTGAGCCTTAGCATGTTCAGGATCGGCGACACAAGCATTTTCACTAAAAGTCGGTGATCCTCTGTTTTTCGTGCCAGAACACTGTTCCTGTTTCCGAAAATGCTTTTGTAATAACATTTTGTGCTTTTGTATAGGATTGTGGTGCTGTCTGATGAATGGGGGATGTGTACAATCAGTGGAGAGGGTGGGCACTAGGGACAAGCCTTTTATGCGTAGCGCCTTAATTTTTTTCTTAACTTTACTTCTAGATGTTCCTTCAGCCTTAGTCACATGTCCCTGTTCATATAAATTTCGGACATGTTGTGTCGTCGCCATTTTGTGAATGTGAAACATTAGGGAAGGTGCTGGTGCTCCCATCGGTGCTGCTAGACAGTTAGCTTAGCTAGGTGTTTACTGTTAGGTAGTTGAGACAGATAGGAGAGCAATAGTTTAGAATAGGGACGGGCAGTGTAGGAAAAGGTGTGTGTGCCATAAATCGGCACAATTCATGATAGAAATAGAGATTGGCACTTATAATGGTTTAACATAGCCAACAAACACGGACTGACCCGTGCCATAATGAATATATGGAAAAAGCCATATACAGAAAATACAGGGAGAAACAATGAAAAACCTGTACAACGACTTGTCAGAAAATAGTGTATAAATTTTATTATTTACTGAACAACAATTTATAAAAAAAAAGAGTACAGCAAAAAGATAAAATGGAACTTACTGGTGAAGACCAGCAGGTGGCGACCTCACATCACATTAGGTGTATACAAAATATATCAGAGAATTGCCGCAGGATCTCTCCCAGTTCTCGGATATATTTTGTATACAACTAATGTGATGTGCGGGTCGCCACCTGCTGGTCTTCACCAATAAGTTCCATTTTATCTTTTTGCTGTACTCTTTTTATAAATTGTTGTTCAGTAACTAATAAAATGTATTCACTATTCTCTGACAAGGGATTGGTACTTGTAGTTCTAAAGAGTTGCCAGTGAAGAATCTAAATAAGTATTGCTACGTATTACTGCCTGCTCAGAAGTACGCAAATACATTTATAGGTGTTGCTAGTTAGCAGTGCCTGGCCTAAAACGTTGCTAGGGAAGTATCTAAAAAGTGGTTCTTGGCCATTTTAATTGCCTTCTCAAAATCATGCAAACACATTTATCCTTATTGCTAGTTAGCAGTGCCTGGCCTAAAAAGTTGCTAGGGAAGTATGCAAAAAGTGATTCTTGGCAATTTTAATTACCTGCTCAAAAATTATGCAAACACATTTATAGGTATTGCTAGTTAGCAGTGCCTGGCCTAAAAACCTGCTAGTGAAGTATCAAAAAAGTGGTTCTTAGCAATTTTAATTGCCTGGTCAAAATTCTGCAAACACATTTATAGGTATTGCTAGTTAGCAATGCCTGGCTTATAAAGTTGCTAAGGAAGTATGTAAAAAGGGGTTCTTGCCAATTTTAATTGCCTTCTCAAAATTAGGTATTGCTAGTTAGCAGTTAGCCTACTGTAAATTTTCTAGGCAACTAGCTAAAAAGTTGTTCTTGGCAATTATTTGTTTGCTGAAAATTCCGCAGTGAAACACAGTTATAGGTATTGTTAGTAGGGCCTGCTGAAAATTTGCTATTGAACAAGCTAAAAAGGTCTTCTTTGCACTTTTCCATGTCTGCTCCAAATTATGCAGTGAAACACATTTGTAGGTAGTGGTACTTTCTAGTGCCTTCACAATATTGCCAACCCAGGCAGGAAATTAATAATTTATCTTTTGTGTCAGGTGTCTGACAGGTGTGGGCGTAGGTTTGTGAAACATGTGTTCAAAAGGGGAAGGGTACATCAACCATGAGTGGTAAATCAACCATGAGTGGTAAATCATGACAAGGTTGTAGTGGAAGGGGGAATAAGCAGGGTGTTGGAGGTGTTCATGTGGGAAGTTCTGTTAGTGAAAGGTCTAGTGAGCAAACACCACCTCATCCTATCCCAGGAGAAATGAAAACAACTTCCGTTACTGAACAGCTTACTACACTAGATTTCTTTGGCAGCCACACATCGCTTCAACTTCGAAATGAGGCTGATAAATAGCAGGTGCTAAAGTGGATGGCAACTGCTGCATCAACCACACATGGGCAAGTCTCAAGAGCTGTTCACACATTCTATTCCTTGAGCATGACAGGTCTGCTACAAAGATTCCTCCACTAAAGCGAAGGAAAGCATATGCACCGATGCCCAAAATCTTTGTGAGTTGGATCCTGGCCCGGACGAAGTAGGGTCCCAGCAGGATCCCGACCCTCATCAACTGATAACCACTGGGGGTGGAGAGGATGATGATGAGACTGATATCTAAGACTGCAAAAGATGACTCAACTTTTGTTATTTTCCAATATTGTAAGCAATGACTCAGTAGAGGGAAAAATTCAAATAATTTGACTACTACAAGCATAAACAGGCACATGCGCAACCAACATGCATTACTGTGGGAATCTCATTGTGCTAAAATGTGGACTTCCAGGCTAAAGCAACCACATCTGCTGCTTCTTCCTCCTTCTGCATCAACATTAAAATTATTCTAACACAGGTCTCCGACCGCAGAACCTCCTTTTGTTTACCTGCTACAGTCAGGGTGAGTGAGGGCCCGTCAGGTGTTATGGAAGGGACCATGCCTGCCAAGTGTTTTCGATCCATGTTAGACACTGAGCACACCACATGTTTCTGAATCCAGCATTACATATCCCCCTACTCTTCCCTCACAGTCCACCCGTCGGTCGTGTACACCTTACTGCACCCTCTCAGCACAGCAGCCTGCCCCCTGTACTGCAGTGTTAGTCATGTAAAAGACCATTTCCTCCAACGCATGGCAAAGCGAAGTGCTTGAACATCACCATATCGAAACTGTTGGTGACAGAAATGCTGCCTTTCCACCTGGTGGATACAGATGGTTTCCAAAACCTGATGGCCGTTGCAGTCCCCCAGTACTGATTACTCGGTTACCATTACCTCTCTCATAAAGCTGTGCCTTCTTAGACCATCTGTTGCAGCCAAGACTACCTTTTCCTTAAAGAACTGTGTGTCTAAAAGGGTGCATTTCACCACTGACACCTGGATGAGCAAACATGTTTACTCTGGTGGCTGCGGGAGCAGGCGGGAATGGGCTGCTTCCTAAGTCTTGAAATCCCCAAGCCTTCAACTTACTCCATCTCCACCCTCAACCTCTCCTTTAATGTAACACATGTTGCAAGAGTGCAAAGAGAATCCCCCCACCTACGTACAGCTCAGCCAGGGCTCAATGCAATCAGGCAGTGCTGAAATTAATATGCACTAGAGAACGCAGTCACACAGCTGCAGAGTTGCGGACATCACACATGTGCCTTGGATGGCTCACGTCCTAAACCTAGATGTGCAGAAATTTCTAGCCCACTCTCCTGGGCTGGATGCGCTTTTGCAGAAGGCACTGTCGGTGTGTGCTCACTTCTGCCATTCACACCCCGCAGTTAATCAACTTGCAACGCTACTAAGGACTTTCAGCCAACCTGTTAACCGATTTATATGAGAGATGCTGACACAGTGGAATTCCATTTTGCACATGTTGCAGCGACTGTGGCAGTAGCAGCAAGCCCTAGTGCACTATGCCATGATGCATAACCATGGACAACGCAGTACGGATGAGGGGCAAAATATGATTGCGGAGTGGGCACAGATGAAGGACTTCTGCACCATCCTAAACAGTTTCGAAATGGCTTTAAAGATGGTTAGCGCTGATGATGCCATCATCTCAGTATCACTATTCTTCTCATCTACATGTTGGAGTACACTTTGAATAGTCTGCGGGAAGAGGGGGGATCCCAGGGGAAGGGGACTGACGTGTGTCACGGGAAGGCGTAGTCTATCGATGGAGGCAGGCTCCTTGTAATATACAAACTATTAGTGAAGGTACAGAAGTCAAAGAACAAATGGAGGAGGAAGAGATGAAGAAGATATTGATCCTGTCTCTTTTGTCCATGGTTGGTGTGATGGAGGAGGCAAGCTTGAGCATTACCCACTACCAACACAACATGAACTTGGACCACATGAAAGCATCCAATGCATGAGCGCCTTCTTGCTGCAATATCTGCAACATGATGTCCATATCGTTAGTATTAGAAATAGTGCTGATGACTGGGTTGCCACTCTGTTAGATCCATGGCACAAGAGTCAATTTTAGTAGTTTTCCATAAGACAGCAGTGAGGCACACCGCGTGCATCACAGTTGTAGAATTCAAACTACGGTGACGTTGCTTCGTCAATGCATAAACATTAGCAGCAGTTCAAGTCCCAGAAGCAATTTCTGTGATTTTTGGGTCACAGTTGTTACACCATTGCTTGCACCAGCAGAACAGAGTAGAACTGTGACACATAGTGAACGACTGGAGAGGATGGTGCAGGAGTATCTAGAGCTCAATATCAACGCCATTAAGGGGAATTGGGCCGTTTTGGATTTAGATCTTAAAAAAATGGAAGAGTTGCTTGAGTTCGCCAGTCATGCCCAGTCATGCCTTGGACATTTTGGCCTGCCCGGCAGCCAGCGTTCTCGCAGAACATGTCTTCAGCACTGCTGGTGGTGTATTGACGGATAAGTGCATCTGGCTGTCCTCTGAATAGGCGTAGACTGCCTAATGTTCATAAAGATGATCAAGTCATGGATGTCCAGTGACTTTGCCACCCTAGTTCCCAGACTGTGCAGACTAGGCGATGGTGTAGTGCTAGGCTTCTGTATGCAAGAGGCCTATGCCTGTCTGTCATACAGCTCTTGATTTTTAATATTTAAATGCTAAGCCACATCCTGTATGTTGCATGGATCATACCTCCCTGCTGTGCAAAGACACTATGGTTAAATGGAGGGGGGGCAATTGATGTCACTTTTCTATTGTCTGCCTGAAATGCTTTTAAATCTCAACACTCCAAGTCAGATTTCAACATTCTCTTTTGACTGCAGTTTCAGTGGTCTGGGAGCAAAAGTCCTACCTGTCTGTCATCTTGCTGTCTCTGGTGAAGATAGAAATGCTGATTCAGGCCTTGTTTCAGGGCCAGTCTCACACAGCCACGTTGCTTTGTTGGCCTATTTGTAGTGTGTGCCAATTCATGCCACTTTTCCTGTTGTCTTACCTTAATTTTTGGAAATGTTGAGACTCCAAGCAGGGTCTCCAAGTGTGCTTTTGTCTGTAGTGCCAGTGGTCTGGGAGCAAGAGGCCTATACCTGTCATCTTGCTGTCTCTGGTGAAGGTAGAAATGCTGGCTCATGCCTTTTCCAGGGTTGGCCCCATGCAGCCATGTGGATTTGTTGAACTATTTGTATTGTGTGCCAATTGTTGCCACTTTTCCTGTTGCCTGACCTTAATTTTTGGAAATGTGGAGACTCCAAGTAGGGTCTCCAAGTAGGCTTTTGTTTGTAGTACCAGTCTTCTGAGAGCAAGAGACCTACGGCTGTCACTCATGAATCTGTTGTATTTTAAAATGCAAATACCCGGTCCTTTGTGTAAGTCCATGCAGTTAGGCAGTGCTTAAATTCATATGTTTCGGAGAACAAAGTCACACAGCTGTAGAGTTGTGAAACACTTTCCAGGACGAGTTTGATAATTGGCTGTCTTCACTGAACCTGGATCCAGGGAAGGCCATGTGTGATAAAAGGAAGGAAGGAAACTTCAGCATCAGTTTCTTTCTTAAAAGTCCTATCCAAATTTATTTAGAAAGTCATACGTGCAAAAAAATTTAAAAACTTTAGTCCCATGATACAGGCCAACACAGGGCCAACGCCTTACGTGTTTTGGATTGCTCCTTAATCATAGGCTTATGACTAAGGAGCAATCCGAAACACATAAGCGTGGGCGCTGTGTTGGCCTGTATCATGGGACTAATGTTTTTAAATTTTGCGCACGGATGACTTTCTGAATATATTTGGATACCACTTTTAAGAAAGAACCTGATGCTGGAGTTTCCTTCCTTCTTGCTGACATGTGGTGGCCAGCCACGTCCTTGCATTGGTGGGTTTTGCAGAGAACCTGGTGAGCTTTCCTCTCCTCTTTTCCCATACCATGTGGGATAACAGTGCAAACCCAGTGGTGGCACTACGCCTGGCCGACATCACATATGCACTGCATGGATCAACCTTGTTGTACAGACATTTCTAAGACACTATTATGTCCTGGATGCGCTGCTGCAGAAGTCACAGTCACTGTGTGCTCACTTTTGAATATTAAAATGTGCCACAGACTGTGTGTCAGTGGCGTACCGTCAATAGAGGCAGACTACGCCACTGCTTTGGGGCCCGAGAGCTGGAGGGGCCTGGGGCACCTCCCCGCGGTGTCTGTGTTTTTACACTTTCATGCATCATGCCCCTGGGCCGTCACCAAGCAGCTGATTAACGTCGCTGGGTGCTGGCACTGTTTGTATAACTGCAAGCTGGCCAATGCAGAGATGCAGACGCACCCACACTGCACACAGTGCGCGGCCTGTGCTGAAGAGGAGGGAATGGCCAGGCAGCTTCTTCCTCCAATCAGAGAGCTGTCAGAGATGCCAGGAGGAGAACAGCCAATCAGGAGAGGGGGCGGAGCTTGTTCAGTACAGCCTCGGGAAATGAAATGATGAAAAGGAAAACATTGCTGGAGTGGAGCAGGGGTAGAGACCAAAGAAAAGAGAGAAAAGCAAACAGAGCAGAAAAAACAGTGAGTAAGCAGCAGAGAACAGACAGAATACAAAGAAAAAGCAGAGTAGAGGAGGAGCAGCCAGGAGGACTGACAGTAAGTGTATGCAACAGGAAGGCCAGAGCCACTATCATCATCTCTCACAGCACATTAGCATGTGAGTATCATAATGTACAAATGTCTGTCTGTAACACTACAGAAAGAAACTGCCCTGTGTTGTGCCATCACTGTGTGTGTCTGTCTGTGTGTGTGTCTTTGTGTGTCTGTTGCCCCTGTGCTCTGCCATCACTTTGTGTGTGTTGCCCCGGTGCTGTGCCATCACTTTGTGTGTGTGTATCTGTTGCGCCTGTGCTGTGCCATCACTCTGTGTATGTGTTTGTGTGTCTGTTACCCCTGTGCTTTGCCATCATTGTGTGTGTGTCTGTTGTCCCTGTGCTGTGCCATCAGTCTGTGTGTGTGTCTGTTTCCCCTGTGCTGTGCCATCAGTGTGTGTGTTGCCCATGTACTGTGCCATCAGTGTGTGTGTGTGTATATTTTTGCCCATGTGATGTGCTGTGTCTGTGTGTGTGTTTTGCCCATGTGGTGTGCCATCAGTGTGTGTGTCTGTGTGTGTTTTGCCCATGTGCTGTGCCATAAGTGTGTGTATGTATATTTTTGCCCATGTGCTGTGCGGTGTCTGTGTGTGTGTTTTGCTCATGTGCTGTGCCGTGTGTGTATGTGTTTTGCCCATGTGCTGTGCCATCAGTGTGTGTGTTTTGCCCATGTGCTGTGCCATCAGTGTGTGTGTGTTTGTGTGTGTGTATTATCCCTGTACTTTGCAGAGTTTTACTATAGATCCTAAGGCTATGAAGAGGGTCATAATTGCTCCCATTATGTGGGGGAGACAGATGTGAAAATGTATATTGTGTGTGCGGTAAGGGTCACGTAGAAGGACATCCCTACTTTAGGCCAAGCTCAACTGTTGCAGATTTTTTGGGGATTTGCAGTGTGAACCCACTGTTCTTGGTGCAGTGGACTTTGCTCAGTAACAGAATGTGGTTATATTCAGACTCTATGTGGTGATATTTGGTCATGGTGTGGCAGCATTATTTTGCAATGTATTATTGTCCTTGGTATGGTGGGTGTTGTTCAGTAACACTATATAGTAGTATGTGTTATTTCTGACTATAAGCCGCCCCCAGTAACCTGTATGACAATTATTATGTTAATATTTTATTGTCATTTTTTTTTATCGGGGGAGGAAGGGCCCCATTCAGATTTTTGCTATGGGGCCCCATGATTTCTAGGTGCGCCCCTGCTGTGTGTTGCATGGACCGTACCTCCCTGCTGTGTAAAGACACTATCGAGGGGGACAATTGATGCTACTGTACTGCTGTCTGCCTGAAAGGTTTTTAAAGGTTGAGACTCCAAGATGAGACTCAAAGTTGTGTCTTTTGGGTAGTGCCAGTCTTCTGTGAACAACAATTCTACACCTGTCACTCATGCACGTCTGCCTTTTTAAAATTGAAATGCCGGGCCACATAGTGAACGACTGGAGAGGATGGTGCAGGAGTATCTAGAGCTCAATATCAACGCCATTAAGGGGAATTGGGCCGTTTTGGATTTAGGTCTTAAAAAAATGGAAGAGTGGCCTGAGTTCGCCAGTCATGCCTTGGACATTTTGGTCTGCCCGGCAGCCAGCGTTCTCGCAGAACATGTCTTCAGAAATGCTGGTGGTGTATTGACGGATAAATGCATCTGGCTGTCCTCTGAATTAGGCGTAGACTGCCTAATGTTCATAAAGATGATCAAGTCATGGATGTCCAGTGACTTTGCCACCCCAGTTCCCAGACTGTGCAGACTAGGCAATGGTGTAGTGCTAGGCTTCTGTATGCAAGAGGCCTATGCCTGTCTGTCATACAGCTCTTGATTTTTAATATTTAAATGCTAAGCATCCTGTATGTTGCATGGACCATACCTCCCTGCTGTGCAAAGACATTATGGGAAGGGGGGCAATTGATGCTACTGTACTGCTGTCTTCCAGAAAGGTTTTTAAATGTCAAGACTCCACGATGGGTCTCCAAGTTGTGTCTTGTACTGGCAGGGGTATGGGAGCACCAGCGCTACAACTGTCTTTCATCCACCTCTATATTTCTTATGTGGATAGTTTAGGAAGCTAATGGCTATGCCAAAACGTGGTGCTGGACTGTAAAAGGTATTTTTGCTGTTTTTTTAAGATTTTCAACACCCCTAAAAGTGTTTTCTCTGCCTTACGTTTGGCCTCCAACTCAATCCTATTGGGTTCGGTAATTCGACAACGGTTCGGATTCTGTTTGACGAACAGCTCCGCAAACGTATAGTTTGTTTGAGTGGGCTCGGAGAACCAAAGCTTGGGAGATTAGCTCATCTCTACTGGTAACAACTGATCAGTGGGGTAGCTGCTGTTATACCACCACTGATTAGACATTGATTACTTATCCTAAGGACAGCCCATCAATAAATAGTAGTGGCCTACCTGTTTAAGTTCCCACAACGAGTTTTTGATCCTGCATACTGTCACTGCGCAAATGACTCTGCATTTTACACTTTCAAAATAGATGGTATTTAAAGCTGCCATACTTTTTTTTTGAATCAGCAATATGTCAATTTCTCCTGGGTGTAAGGCGGGCTTTACACGTTGCGATATCGCTAGCAATTGCTAGCAATGTTGAGCGCGATAGCACCCGCCCCCGTCGTACATGCGATATCTGGTGCTTGCTGCCGTATCGAACATTATCACTACGGCAGCTTCACACGCACATACCTGATCGGCGATGTTGCTGTGACCGCCAAACAATCCCTCCCTCAAGGAGGAGTTGCGTTTGGCGTCACAGCGACGTCACTAAGCGGCCGGCCAATAAAAGCGGAGGGGTGGAGATGAGCGGGACATAACATCCCACCCACCTCCTTCCTTCCGCATTGCTGGTGGACGCAGGTAAGGAGATGTTTGTCGTTCCTGCGGTTTCACACACAGCGATGTGTGATGCTGCAGGAACGACAAACAACATCGTATCTGCAGCAGTAACGACATTATGGAAATGAACGACGTGACACAGATCAGCGATTTTTTCCGCTTTTGTGCTTGTTCATCTTCGCACCTTGGATTTACACGTTGCGATGTCACTACCGGCGCTGGATGTGCGTCACTAACAACGTGACCCCGACGATATATTGGTAGCGATGTCGCAACGTGTAAAGCCCGCCTTAGACAAGTTTTATGTGCATACTTTCCCAATAGAATTGCATTAGATGTGGAAAATCCACAGGTAAAAAATGCATATGCATTTTAAAAATGCAAGTAAACCACACATGAAGATGTCAAATTTTTGTCAAACTCAAATACCAGGAAGTATTAAAAACAAAGCAGCTTTATTTAAAAGTTGTAATTTAAATAATTGTAAAGTATTAAAGTATTTAAATTAAAACATGACATGCACAAAGTGAGACATGATAAAAAAGCTTGTAAAGAAACAAACACAAAGAAAAATATCAACCTAATTTATCTACCGTATGTTCTAATTCAAAAGTACAAAAAATAAACCTTCATATGTTTGTGGACAGAAAAATAAAAACGTTAGGCTGTGTGCCCACGATCAGTGTTTACAACATTTTGGATGCAACATGTTTCAGCTGCTTCCAAAACGCTGCAATGCACAGTACGAGCATAGTGGATGGGATTTCTAGAAATCCCATGCTCACTGTGCGTGCAGTGCGCACAAGTGTAAACTGACCTGCGGTGCGACCTTGCAAGCTGAAAGCATGTCAGTTCTTTGATGCTGAGTCGCAAGTGTTCTCGTAGGTTGAACAGAAGAGAAATACCTCAAGTGCACGGATCATGGGCATGAGCAGCTGTGTAGCCCCACAGGTCAGTACCCAACGAGTTTAACACGCAGCGAGTCCTGATCATGTGCACATATCCTTATGGTGCAGAGAAAAAGAGGAGGAAAAAAAACACAAAAACGAAAAAAGCCGCATTGCTTTGGGGTTCAATTTATGACTTTTTAAAAATAAATAATAACACATGTATCGTTGGCTTATTGAATAAACAGCCCACCGGCCCATCTGACATTTGCTAAAATTCCAGATTGCCAGTACAGTGGGAAACCATGTAAATGAAACATACTTGAGCATAATTATTAAGAAGAAACTGGAGAGGGTGCAGAGAAGAGCGACCAAGATTATTAGAGGAATGGGTGGGCTGCAATACCAAGACACGTTATTAAACTTGGGGTTATTTAGTTTGGAAAAACGAAGGCTTAGGGGGGATCTAATCACAATGTATAAATATATGAGGGGACAGTACAGAGACCTTTCCAAAGATCTTTTTACACCTAGGCCTGCGACTGGAACACGGGGGCATCTGCTACGTTTTGAGGAAAGAAGGTTTAATCATAATCACAGACGAGGATTCTCTACTGTACGAGCAGTGAGACTATGGAACTCTCTGCCGCATGATGTTGTAATGAGTTATTCACTACTAACATTTAAGCAGAGCCTGGACGCCTTTCTTGAAAAATTTAATGTTACCAGTTATGTATATTAGATTTTGTGACAGGATGTTGATCCATGGAACTAGTCTGATTGCCGTATGTGGAGTCAGGAAGGAATTTTTTTCCCTATTGGAGCTTGTTTGCAACATTGGGGTTTTTTTGCCTTCCTCTGGATCAACATGTTAGGCTACGGGTTGAACTAGATGGACTTAGAGTCTCCCTTCAACCTTAAAAACTATGATACTATGATAATTTAGGTACTGTATTGTGCATAAAAAATGGCACTATTATTCTAGATGTGTAAATATACAGTGGGGAAAAAAGGGATTTAGTCAGCCACCAATTTTGCAAGTTCTCCCGCTTAAAAAGATGAGAGAGGCCTGTAATTGACATCATAGGTAGACCACAACTATGAAAGACAAAGAAAACAAATCCAGAAAAGCACGTTGCCTGATTTGGCAAGATTTGTTTTCCATTATGGTGGAAAATAAGTATTTGGTCAATAACAAAAGTTCATCTCAATATTTTGTTCTATATCCTTTGTTGGCAATGACAGAGGTCAAGTAATTTCTGTAGGTCTTCACAAGGTTGGCACACACTGTTGGTGGTAGGTTGGCCCATTACTCCATGCAGATCTCCTCTACAGCAGTGATGTTTTGGGATTGTCGCTGGGCAATACGTACTTTCAATTCCTTGCATAGGTTTTCTATGGGGTTGAGATCTGGAGACTGGCTAGGCCACTCCAGGACCTTCATATGCTTCTTACGAAGCCACTCCTTTGTTGCCCTGGCGGTATGCTTGGGATCATTATCATGCTGAACCTAGCCACATTTCTTCTTAAGTGCTTTTGCTGATGGAAGGAGGTTTGCACTCAAAATCTCATGATACATGGCCCCATTCATTCTTGATGTACACGAATCAGTCGTCCTAGTCCTTTTATAGAGAAAGAGCCCCAAGCATGATGTTGCCACCCTCATGTTTCACAGTAGGTATGGTGTTCTTTGGCTGCAATTCAGCATTCTGTCTCCTCCAAATACGACGAGTTGTGTTTCTACCAAACAGTTCTACTTTGGTTTCATCAGACCATATGACATTCTCCCAATACATTTCTGGATTATCCAAATGCTCTCTAGCTAACTTCAGATGGGCCCAGTCATGTACTGATTTAAGCAGGGGAAGATGTCTGGCAATGCAGGATCTGAGTCCCTGGTGGCGTAGTGTGTTACTGATGGTAGCCTTTCTTATGGTGGTCCCAGCTCTATGCAGGTTTTTCACTTGGTCCCCCGTGTGGTTATGGGATATTTGCTCACCGTTCTTGTGATCATTTTGACCCCATGGGGTGCGATCTTGCGTGGAACCCAAGATCGAGGGAGATTATCAGTGGTCTAGTATGTCTTCCATTTTCTTATTATTGCTCCCACAGTGGATTTTATCACAGCAGACTGCTTGCCTATTGCAGATTCAGTCTTCCCAGCCTGGTGTAGGGCTACAATTTTGTTTCTGGTGTCCTTTTGACAACTCTTTGGTCTTCACCATAGTAAAGTTTAGAGTGTGACTGTTAGAGGTTGTGGACAGGTGTCTTTTTTATTGATAACAAGTTTAAGCAGGTGCCATTACTAGAAGTAATGAGTGGAGGACAGAGGAGCCTCTTAAAGAAGTTGTTACGGGTCTGTGAGAGCCAGAAATCCTGCATGTTTTTAGGTGACTAAATACTTATTTTCCAGCATAACTTAAAAAAAAAAAAAAAATCTTGCCAAATCAGACAAGGTGATTTTCTGGATTTGTTTTCTCATTTTGTCTCTCATAGTTGTGGTCTAATTATGATATCTATTACAGGCCTCTCTCATCTTTTTAAGTAGAGAAGGGTTTCACAGCCGCGCCAATGACCAATGGATCATGTAAGCTTAAGATTAATGTTGCTTTATTTCATGCATAGGTCAGGTCAACGCGTTTCAGGAAATACAGCTCCCTTCCTCAGGACAAACCAGTAAAGAACATCAAATTGTGATTTGATGTTCTTTACTGGTTTGTCCTGAGGAAGGGAGCTGTATCTCCTGAAACGCGTTGACCTGACCTATGCATGAAATAAAGCAACATTAATCTTAAGCTTACATGATCCGTTGGTCATTGGCGCAGCTGTGAAACCCTTCTCTACTACTCTCTGTTATCTGCCTTATGGGGACCGCTGCCGTGACTGGAGTTACATGCTATTGCTATTTTAGGAGTTGTGACTTTCACAACCCCCTTTGGTGAGTAGTATTGCTCATTGTCTCACCCTGTATATATTGGGGTAAGACCCTATTGCGCTTCTTTTTCCACAGTATTTACTCTGATTCATCTTTTTAAGTGGGAGAACTTGCACAATTCATGGCTGAGTAAATATTGTATTTCCCCAATGTAACTATTGATGCCTTTTCAGTAATCTGTGCTACCAAAGCTCCTTTTGGTAATTGAACAGTATGGATTAGTTTTTTCCCAATTCATCATTCAGCCTTGTTGCTTGTTCATTTGTTGGACTTCCTACAACCAATTTTGGTTGGTTGAACGAACATCACTTGTTTCTTAATCTACTATTCTTTGAGTGGTATGATTGTATTCTACCAAGATAATCAATATTTTATGTTATGGCTGATCTAGATAATGTATATGATTTATCTTTTACTTTTAGGTTATATATTTTTCTTTCACTTGTCATTTTTCATGTAAGAAATATAGCTTTCAACTGTGTATTAATGCTCAATTTCTTTAATTACAGAGTCCATTACCTTGGATAAGAGGACTGAAATGGGGGGAGTATGTTGGTTCCCCAAGTGCTCCGGATCCCACTGTCTGTTTCAGTCAGCCTCACGGAGAAATATTTGGATCATTACATGCTTTGCCCACCAGAGCCATATGTGGACTATCGAGAAAATTCTGCCTAATGATGAGTTACAGCAAAAAACAAGGTATAGAAAACAGGAACATAATTTTTGTATGTTTCATTCCAAATTTTATTTGTAGACTCAAGGAGCACCAATTGGTTAAAAATTATCCCCATTTCTAGCAATTCTATACATGTCATGGTGGGAGGAAAGAGATATTTTCAATAGTATTAATCCTTTTTCATAGGATGTGGTGTGGTACAGTAGCTATGTGGATGACCTGTTTTTTGTATGGTCTGGTCATATGGAGGCCACGCCAACCTTTGTCTCTTTTCTTAACAGTAAGGGTATGTGCACACGTTGCTTTTTTTTCCGCGCGGAAAAAAACGCACCCTCTGGCAGAGGGGAGAATTGTAAACAATGCTTTTTGAGAAACAACGCATCGAAAACGCATGCGTTTTTCATGCGTTTTTCATGCGTTTTTCATGCGTTTTTTTAGGTGCGTTTTTTAAGACTTGGGTACCGTCAGAAAACCCCCACAAGTGACCCCATTTTGGAATCTGCACCCCTCAAGGATTTTATTCAGGAGTATATTAATCATTTTGAATCCACAGCTACTTCCCCCAAAATGTAGCTGTAGCAACAATATTCTCACTGTTGGGCTATGTGGCCATGATCCAGCGACACGGCGTCTAGTACACAGTGTCAGCCTTCCTGCAGAGATGTGAGTGTTTCCCACAGGAGAACGCAGCTGGCCATGCCCACGATTTGGGTTCAGGCTGCTGTGGAGCTCTATGCTACCTGCAGAGAACACTCATCTACGCAGCATAAATTGACATGCTGAGGCTCGGGAAGCTGCTTCACAGGTCGGTTTATGCTGCAGAGAAAAGAAGCACAGTGGGCATGAGATTTCTAAAAATCCTCTCACTGTGCTTCTACTGCACAACGCAGCGTTATGGACGCAGGGAAAACACTCTGCGCCCAAAACGCTGCAAACCTCGATTGTGGGCATCCAGCCTAAAAAGCGTCAATGGAGGTCAAATATATATACAACGTCCCACCCCCCCTGCATATTCTAAGCTGGCACCTTTAGTACCTTTCATGTGGCACTAAAGGGTGCCTAGCCTAGTTTTTATCACAAAAACAAAAAAAAAAAAATGGCGTGGGGTCCCCCCTATTTTTGATAGCCAGTCAGGGTAAAGCAGACAGCTGTAGCCTGCAAACCACAGCTGGCAGCTTCATCTTGTCTGGTGATCAATTTGGAGGGCTCCCCAGGTATTTTTTTTTTTTATTTATAAATAAAAATAATAAAAAAAAATAACATGGGGTCCCCCCAAATTAGATCACCAGCCAAGGTGAAGCTGACAGCTGAGGTCTGGTATTCTCAGGGTGGGAAGAGCCATGGTTATTGGACTCTTCCCAGCCTAAAAATAGCAGGCCACAGCCGCCCCAGAAGTGGCGCATCCATTAGATGCGCCAATCCTGGCGCTTCGCCCCAACTCATCTCGCGCCCTGGTGCGTTGGCAAACGGGGTAATAAATGGGGTTGATACCAGATGTGTAATGTCACCTGGCATCAAGCCCAGCAATTAGTGATGTCACGGCGTCTATCAGACACCCGACATAACTAATTGACAGTAAACAAAAGCAAAAAAAGACAACAAAAAATTTTTTATTAGAAAAAACACTCCCCAAATCATTCCCTTGTTCTCCAATTTAATAAAAAAAATGGGTCCGCAGAAATCCATTTGGATGTCCCACGTCGGCTCTGGACCTTCTAGAATATGGGGGCATGTTCAGGGAACGTATCCCCCATTTTCTACGAGGGCAGACCCTCCATTTGAGGAGAGTGGGTGCAAAAATCTGCACCCACTCTCCCCGGGTCACAGCTGCAGAGTGCCGAGCAGCCAGCACAGCTCTCTGAACACAGTGCTGGCTGTCAGCTGCTCTGCACATGTGACCGGCCGGCGTCTGCTGTGAAGGAGGAGGGGGCCGCGGGGGATCAGCGCTGCGACCGGACAGGTATGTATGACACCGGGGGGAATTGGGGTGAACGGGCAGGGCCTGGGTGCATTTTTCTGTCGCATGTCTCAAGGCACATGCGACAGATAACATAGGATCTGGGCGGCCGGTGCGCTACTGTGCGCGCGGCCATGTTGGATTTTGTTGGGTCGGGGCGGGCACTTTGGCGACTTCGGGGGCTTTCCTGAACTTTGCCAGGAAGTGAGGTCAACAGGAAACCTCTTGACCTCACTTCCAGGTAAATGCCTGCATTCTGGCGTGCCGACAAAGCCCGCGGACCGCAACAAAAAAGCAGGTCACTGCGGTGTAGCTGCGTTCTGACCCCACATCATTGATTTAAATGGGGGAGAGAACGCAGCCACAACGCACAAAAGAAGTGACATGCTGCTTTTCTTTCCGCACCTATTTTTGGCATCAAAAACGCTGCGTTTAGAAACGCAGCATGTACACTGATTTTTCAGCTTTCCCATACACTTTGCTGGGAAAGCTGAACGCATGCAATTTGCCACTGAAACGCAGCGTTTCCGCGGTAAAAAACGCAACGTGTGCACACAGCCTGATGATTGCAATTTACATTTTCTTGTCCCAGTTCACAGATTCTGTTTCTGGAAATCTGTTTAACTGGTGATACAATCACAGGGAAGAAGGTTCAAGCTTCTTTACATATGAAAGATTTGTAGGGCAATAAAATTTTACAACCATTCAGTTACTATCCTCAACATATTATCAAAAGGATCCCCTATGGTAAATTCATTCATGCTAGGTGAGTGTGCTCTGATGATGACACTTTACTTTGGGAGGGTGCTGTCATAGAGAGCAGACTCTCTATTTGGGAATACAATAAACAACTGATTAAATCTACTTTTAAAAAGCCTATACTAGATCACGAGACATTTCCATGGGAATGGATATAATCTTTACTACCAAAATAAGGAGATCTAGAAGCTTATAGATGAATGGTGGTTTGATATCAATGCATTTCTGAGTCAGACTCCTTCCTCAAAACAACCACACGTAAAATGATAAATCGTAAACATGCAGTTAAATACATAAAGGGTTCAAGCAAAAAGAAAAAGGGCATTTAGTACATTTCATAAACCATATAATTATAAAATACAAAAACAAAAAATAAACACACAAACTTATTTTATTATTAAAATAACTAGTGATGGGTGGACCCGGATGGTAAAAGTCTGGATACGCACAAATTACCTAGTATCTCTTAGCGATTATCAAGGTCTAGCCACCCTAGTACTTAAAAAAAAAAAGGAAAAAGAAAAAAAATCGGAATAGAGGATGCACGTTATACTTACTAGTCACCCACGGGGCTGTAACACTACTACCGGGGCTACTCATTAACCTCATACTGTCACGTGTTTGGACCCAGGGACAGGCGCTTCTCTGACCCTGTAAGCTAGGGAACTCTGACTTGCCCTCAAGCCACGGGTACACTTGGAGGTAGCAAGGCGTGACCCTCCTACCTGTCCTTGTCTCCTACACGGACCCTGGTCTAGAGACCCCCTACCTGTTCAACAGGAAAACTCCAGGGAATAGCGCGAAAATAAAATAAGGAAAAACAACAAAATAACGTTGCTTCTGCAAACTAGACCTCATCTGCAGAAAGCTACAGGAACAAGCATATAGCACAACCAAACACACAGGCTGTCTCCTTCAACTGTGGAGAGAAAATAACCAGCTCTGTGTGAAGGATGCCTGGGACCTTTTAAAGGCCCAGCCTAATTAGTAACTTAGAGCACCTGAGGGAATGCCTTCAAGCAAACTTGCAAAAAAAGCATTAACCCCTCAGATGCTAAAAGGAAAAAATGTCCATTTAAATGTGGACGAGTCTCGCTGGAAAGAGACCAGCATGACACATACATATTCACTGCTTCCCCCTCCCACCGCCAGTCCCAGCATCTGTGGTTTGTTACAGTCAGACTGTGCCACCACCCTGTGTGACAGCGTGTTTGACTGCAACCAATCACAGACGCTGTGTGTCCCTATCGTGATGTAAAAATAACTAAAGAAAAAAACTGGCATAATGTCCCCCCATATTACAATAGCCAGCACAGATAAAGCATACGGCTATAGGCTGCAGCTAAGTATGTGCTTACTTTTGCTCTGTATCAAAATAAGAGGGACCCCATGTGGCTTTTGAAAAAATGATTTAAATAATTTTAAAAAATGGCATGCGGTCCCCCTTCATTTTGATACTCAGTCATGTTAAAGCGGACAGTTGGGGACTGGTATTTTCAGCCTGGGGAGGCAGTGCCTTCAGTATGTATTTAGCAGAGCCGGATTCGCAGTGGGACCTCGTGTGTATTGTGTCGGAACTGGGTGTTTGGAGTTAATAAAGGGGTGGAGGGTGGTTTTTTTTTGTATTCTATTTCAAATAAAGGATTTTTTCTGTTTGTGTATTTCTTTTCACTTACAGATTAGTAATAGGGGGGTCTCATGGATGCCTACCATTACTAATCTAGTGCTTACTGGCAGCTGTGAGCTGTCACTAATCCGTTATTACCCCCGATTGTCGACAGACCAGGGCAATCAGGATGAGCCGGGTAAAGTTCCAGGATTGTCGCATCTAATGGCTGCAACAATTCTGAGTGGTTGCCGGCTGCTATATTTAGGCTCGGGGGCCCAATAACCATGGGCCTTCTCAGTCTGAGAATACCAGCCCACAACTGTCGGCTTCGTCAATGGCTGCCTATCAAAATTGAGGGAGACCGCACGCAGGTTTTTAAATTATTTAATAAATAATTATAATAATTATTTAATTAATACTTTAAAAAAGCTGCGTACGGTCCCTCTTATTTTGATACATAGCCAAGATAAGTCAATCGCTGTGGGCAACAGCCTGTAGCCATATGCATTATCTGGGCTGGGTATCATCATATGGGGGGACCCTATGCCAATTTTTTAAATTTATTTATTCATTTTTACACAATGATAGGGACAAACACAGACTCTGTGATTGCAAGAAGACACGCTGTCACACAGAGTGGGAGCGCGGTCTAACTGCAACCAATTTCAGATTCTGGGACTGCCGGTGGATGGTGGAAGCAGTAGATACCCATGAGGTTAATGAGCGGCCCCAGAAGTAGTATTACAGCAGCACAGGAGACTGGTAAGTATAATACGCCTGCTCTAATCCCACTATCTCTTCTACCACTATTTTAAAGCTCCTGAATCAGGTCCCCATAGACTTATATGGGGCTAGGCATCCAGGTATCCAGATATCCAGGAATTATTCCGGGCCTGAACTGTTTTTTCTTTTTTTTAACTGTATTCATTGGGTCCAACGAGATTTATCTGCGGGTTTGCCCATCACTAACGGTGACGAAAAAAACTGTCAGTGTTAAAGGGCTGGCGGGGTGTGGGGTATTGCCGGGGGGAGGGGGGTTTAGGGCTTCCCCACACATCCAGACCCCTCTGTTGTGACTGTCGTCTGTGTGGGTGCTGTTCTGAAGCTCCCTCTGGTGGCCAGGAATGGTAGTGGATCTAAATCTGAGCCATTGACTCAGACAGGTGTCGGTGTTAATTGGGAATTGGGGAAGTCCTATTGCAGACAAGTCTAGTCTATATAGGAGAGAACTTTCTGCCCGGCTGATGCTGGTTATAATTGTATATTCCCTGTCTCTGTTCCTGGCCTGGAGATTTGTCCTTACCTGTATCCCTGAGCAAGACTTCTGCAGATAAGTTTCAGTTTCACCTTGCTTTCTTGTTTACACCTTAGGGTGTTGTTTTTCCTTGTTTTGCTCTGTATCTGTTTTCTTGCAGGTGAAGCTTTGTTTCAATTGTTGTGAGCATGGGGGTTTCCCCTGTGCTGGCTTTCCTGCAGGAAAAGGGATTTTTATTCCTGCTTGATTTGATTATTTGTTCTTCTGTATTTTTGTGTTCTTTTTTGGTATTTTGTGTCTCCCATTATTTACAGGATTACAGGGGTACAGGGGCTACCTGATCCTTTGGGGACTGCTCTGAGGCAAGGAAGATTTCCTCATTTCATTCTCTGAGACGTAGCTAGTTTCTCAGGCTGTGATGTGGTGTCTAGGTTTTTAGGAATGCTTCACGGCTTCTTCTAGTGTTGTGTGATAGTCAGGGGATTGCGGTCAGTCCAGGTTCCAACTACTCTTGTTTCTTGGTGTTTTTTCACCAATGGATGTTTTTTGGAATCTTCCATGGTTACCGGATCATAACACCCCCGGGTGGCAGTGTCAGTGTTAAAGGGATGAAGGTGTTCTGGGCACGGCCTCACACTTAAAGCCAGAGTGCAGTTCTCAGGTCACCAGAGGTCATACCATGGGAACCCGAGTATGACCTCCGGTGAACTGAGTGATGGCACTGCTGCCATCCATGTGTTGCTTGTCATTGTTTTCCGGAGCCTGGAGAGATTAAACATGTTTTTGGTCTCTCCAGGCTTGGATGTAGCAGAGCCAGGATCGTCGTAGGACATCGTGTGGATTACAGTAGAACTTTAAGGGTCTTTTTGGGGTTAATAAAGTGGGGAAAGAGGGTACTGTATTCTTTTCAAAAAAAGGTTTTTTCTCGGTGTTTGTGTTTTATTTCTTTTTACTTGTAGAAATAATGATTGGAGGTCTCATAGACCTCTACCATCATTAGTTCTGGACTTAGTGGCAGCTCAGAGCTGTCATTAACCCCTTATTAACTGATTGCCACTGCACCAGGGCAATCTGGAAGAGCCGGGTAAAGTGCCGGGATTGACACATCTAATGGATGCAACAATTCCGGGGCAGCTGCAGGCTACTATTCTTAGGCTGGGTGGTCCCAATAACCATGGGCCTCCCCAGCATGAGAATACCAGCCCCCATCTGTTTGTTTTATTTTGGTGGGGTATCAAAATTGGAGGGGACCGCATGTCATTTTTTTAAAAAAATTATTTAAATAATAAAAAAGCCACATGCGGTTCCTCTTATTTTGATACACAACCAAGATAAGCCCATGGCTTGGGGTGACAGCCTGTAGCCATGGCATTATCTGTGCTGGTATCACTATTAGGAGGACCGTACACCATTTATTTATTTATTTTACACGCCACTATAAGCACACAGACAATGCCGATGATTCCAAAAAATCACAGGCGTTATTAGAGAGGCGGGGGCATAGTCTATCGGTAGCCAATCAAACCTGCTGTTCGGTATGGCAGCCGGACTTTATAGTTAGGGTTCGCTCATCACTAGTCATCTAACCTCCCTAAAAATGTAATACTATCTAATCAAAGCATTTTTTCTACACAAAATTACTATCAACAAAAATGTTAGTTTACTGTCCAAAAAACAAGCCCTCAGTCAAACACATAAATAAGTAAATAAAAATGTTATGGGTGCTAAATGGATTAAAAGTTGGATTTTGTGTTTACTTTTGTTGCCTGTATGTTTTAATAAAATTAGTTGGATGAAAACATTATATGTGACAAATTAGCAAAAATTGGAGGGCAATAGTTGTAAGCATATCATGTAAACAAAAACGGGGAGCAAGCCCCCTCTTGTGTGAAACCTCAGAGCATATTAGTTAGTACTTTATTTACTTTATTTCCATCTGAAACATATCCACACAACTTTTTATCTCCTGGGTAAGAAGAGAAAAGAATAAGAAAATAATATTTTTAGCTGAATAATATTGCTGCAAAGGGTTCTACTTACTATTATAGTGGAGTTTTTTTTTATAACTTTGACTCCAATGCATATTTTTCCAAAAGCCAAAGGAAGAAACAAGGGTTAAACCTTACTTTATAATGTACTTTTTCTATCTTTTTGTTTTTATTTTTTATTAACAAAAGTCATATAACACTGTACAATCCAATGCTTCACAGTAAAACACTATCCTCTTTGTTTAGGTGTTCGAAGCATGCACAGCACCGATATACAGTGGTCTGCAATACTAAGCTGGGGGTATCCTGATAATATTCTGAGACTGAAAAGCCAACAGAGTGAGCCTCCTGTGAACTTCATTCAGTGTTCTGAATTGCACGAGGTAACATTTTTCATTTTTATTAACTTGTATAGAATAATCAGATTTTAAAGGAGTTGTCTGGTCTAAGCCTACAAGTCTGCAGTCAATCTATGTGTGCCGTGAGTATGCAATATTCCAGAATCTAGATGGATGTGGCCTTGCTTTGTGTAAATTTATTGAACGAGGCCGCAGCCCTCTAGTTAGATTTTGGCTGGGAACGTGCATATCACATACTCACAGCCATGTTACCACTGTTCTAGCGAATCCCCACAGTTCGTGTGATGGGAAGATTTATATGTCTGCAGTCACATATTTAGATTTGTGGATTTAGACTGCACAACCCCTTTTAAATGAATTAGAATTGGTAGTATGTATATGTCACTGAAAAAAATCCTAATAAATATGCCATGCTAAATGCTAGATTATTTGCACTTTATAATATGGCTTCAGGAATCTTTACAAATAATGTTACCCGAGGCACCCATTTTGATTATGCCTCAAATAGGTATTTTGAATGGATAGTTTTTAATGCTGTGTGAATTTTTAAAAGGCTAACACAAAGCCGAAAGGGGCCCTCTGGTTTTCACTCATGACCCAGCACAAGGAAATTATCTTGTAAGGTTTCACTGTTGCAGCAAGATGAACAAAACACAGGGGTCAGAATGTTAAAGGAATTGTCTGGTCTAAAATGAGAAGTCTGGAGCCCTGTTCTCGTATTTTCTAGGAGTCCAAGTGGTCATACCCTCAGTGATCAGAAAGGTATTTTCTCACAGAATGGAGTGGCTGCTGCCTTTGCGACAATATCACAGTTTAACTCCACTAAACTATATATCATCAACTATTAACTCTCCATCTGCAGTATCAGATGCATCTATAGCAGACTGTATCATCAATATTTTACAACCTTCTGCCTGTCTCCTTATGCAACAAGTTGGTTAAGATATTTTTTTTTTTAGAGACTCCATCTTTAATTTAAAAAGTCCATAGTTCACAGGTATTAACATTTTACAAATTTTAACCCTTTCACGACCGGCCGATTTTTCGCTTTCCGTTTTTTTTTTCGCCATTCTTTTTCTGAGAGACGTAACTTTTTTATTTTTCAGTCAATATGGTCATGTGAGGGCTCATTGTTTGCGGAACGAGCTGTACTTTTAAATGAAGCCATCAGTTTTACCATATTGTGTACTAGAAAATGGCAAAAAAATTCCAAATGCTGAAAAATTGCAAAAAAAGTGCGATAGCACTATGGTTTTTGAGATATTTTATTCACTGTGTTCACTATATGGTAAAACTGATGTGTGGGTGTGATGCCTCAGGTCAGTGCGAGTTCGTAGACACCAAACATGTATAGGTTTACTTTTATATAAGGGGTTAAAAAAAAATCGGAAGTTTGTCCGAAAAAAGTGGCGCACGTTTTACGCCATATTCCGTGACCCGTAGCGTTCTCATTTTTCGGGATCTTAGGCTCAATGACGGCTTATTTTTTGCGTCTCGAGCTGACGTTTTTAACGGTACCATTTTTGCGCAGATGCTACGTTTTGATCGCCTCTTATTGCATTTTGCGCAAAAGTTGTGGCGACAAAAAAACGTCGTTTTGGCGTTTGGAATTTTTTTGCCGCTACGCCATTTACTGATCAGATTAATTGATTTTATATTTTGATAGATCGGGCGTTTCTGAACGCGGCGATACCAAATGTGTGTATATTTTTTATTTTTTTAACCCTTTAATTTTCAATGGGGCGAATGGGGGGTGATTTGAACTTTTAGGTTTTTTTGTTTTTTTTTAATTTTTTAAAACTTATTTTTTTACTTTTTTTTTTATTTTACTAGTCCCCCTAGGGGGCTATTGCGATCAGCATTCCGATCGCTCTGCAGTATCTGCTGATCACAGCTGGAAGGCTGTAAACAGCAGATACGCTGTCTTTCTCTTTTGCTGTGCCCCGGGCACAGCGAAAGTGAAACCAATTCATGTGTAGTACAGGAGTCATCACATGACCCTGTACTACCATGACAACTATCGGGAGTCACGTGATCGCGTCACGTGACTTCCGGTTTCGGCGGTAAGTAAAACTTTACCGCGATTGCGCTTATAATGGCGCTGTCATGTATTGACAGCGCCATTATAAGGGGTTAATCGGCACGAGCAGATAACGATTCTGCTCGTGCCTAGCAGGCACACATCTCAGCTGTGAAAATCAGCTGAGATGTGTGCCGATCGCGGCATGCTGCCGCCGGAGGACCGCGGGCAGTAAGATTATGTCATTTAGGACGTAATTTTACGGCCCGCGGTCGTTAAGGGGTTAATACAAGAAATCCAAGGAATAATGAAGGAATTAGGGAAAGGGAAAACAGGAATAGACATAAAGGAAAAAAGGAAAAAAACAACAGTTAAGTGTCGCCTTTATGGCCAATGCTTCAAAAGTATTACCATCAAACGTTTTGTCACCAACGTACTTGGAACAACAAAAACAATAATATACATGAGAAATAATAATCATTACATGTCAGGAGGCTAAGTTATATGCAGACTAGGCATAAATGTTTCCGCCCATAAAGACCATCTCAATTTGTATCTCAAAAAGTTCTTTTCTTTCAATGCAAAACTAAACTCCTATGAATTATGTGAGGATATCCGTTCAATAATTTCTATTATGGAAGGTGCCTCTACCTGTCTCCAATTTGAAGCAATAAGATGTTTTACCACGAGTAGAATATGGCAAATTATGTGTCTGCATGGGTCTTTAAACTCTTCTATACCAATTAACAATAGTGCCAGTTGGGGGGAGAGAATGAAACTCTGTGATGCAACTTTATTTATTAGATCACACACATCTTCCCACATCTTTTTTAAAGCTGGACAACTCCAAAAAATATGCAAAATAGACCCATTTTCTCCACACTCTCTCCACCATGAAGGAGAGTTAGAGACGGACATTTTGTGTAGCTTTTGAGGAGTAAAATACCAGCGTGAAAGCACCTTAAAGTAAGTTTCTTGCAATGTGGCGCAGGAAGTGTTAGATAACGTTAAATTCAATGATTTTTGCCACTGTTCCAATTGAAAAGTCTGACCAAGATCTTTCTCCCAGTTCAGAATATTTGATCTTTTATCAAATTGGAGGTCTTCATTAGAGATGAGCGAACCGGTCGCGGTTCGGCTCAAACGGAGGTCGCGTTCGAGTTCGGTTCAGCGAACCGCTCGAACCCCATAGGAAACAATGGAAGGAAATCACAAACACATAAAAACACCTAGAAAACACCCTCAAAGGTGTCCAAAAGGTGACAAACAACTCACAACACAACACAAACACATGGGAAAGTGACAAGAACAAATTCTCATGCGAAAACAAAACAACGTTACGAGAAAAAAGATGACGAGACACAGATATAGGCATGGCAAACACTGCAAGGTGACTCCAAGCGGAGTCTCCCTTTTTTCAAAAAATTGGGCCCCACAGACACCACTTCAGTGGCATCACTTGTGCCCCAGTTGCAAACAGGATGTTTTGATTTGCATCAAGCACATTCAAAAATACGCCATCCTTACCCGTCCCCAGGATGGCATGGCACCGGGGTAGGTAGCAAAGTCTTTCCTGAACCATGACTTGTTCATGTTGGCTCCTTTTTAAAAACACAGCAAGGGTTACTCCAAGCGGAGTCTCCCTTTTTTCCAAACATTGGGTCACACAGACACCTCTTCAGTGGCAGCACTTGTGACCCAGTTGTACACTTCACAGGTAGATTTGCATCAAGCACATTCAAAATACACAAGCATTTACTTTCCCCAGGATGACACAGGGGTAGTAAATTCCTTGCGGATCCATGACTTGTTCATTTTGATGAACATTAGTCTGTCCACATTGTCACTGGATAGACGCATGCGCTTATCTGTCAGCACACACCCAGCAGCACTGAAGACACGTTCTAAGACAACGCTGGCAGCTGGACACGACAAGATCTCCAAGGCGTAAGTGGAGAGCTCTGGCCCTTTTTCAAGATTTGAAGCCCAAAATGAGCAAGGCTCCATTTGCAAAGTCATGGCATCGATGTACATTTGGAGATACTCCTGGGAGATTCACTCCATGCACCACGGTTGTTTGGTGGAAAAGCCGAGCTAAGATCGAGTAACAGCTTCTGCTGATACTCCTGCATCCGTGCATCCCTTTCTATGGCTGGAATTATGTCACAAAATTTTGACTTTTACCGGGGATCTAATAGTGTGGCAAGCCAGTAGTCATCATCACTTCTAATTTTGACAATACGAGGGTCATGTTGGAGGTAGTGCAGCAAGAAGGCGCTCATGTGTCTTATGCAGCCATGCGGACCAAGTCCACGCTGTGTTTGTGGCATAGAGGTGCTAACCGTTCTTTCTTTCTCTGACATCTCCTCCCAACCTCTTTCAACTGAAATTTGACCAAGGTCTCCCTCATCCGCTGAGTCTTCCATGTCCATGGACAGTTCGTCCTCCAGTTCTTCATGTTCTCCTGCTCCTACCTCAACATTTCGTGTGCTACCATGCGCACTTGTTGATCCCTGTCCCCCATGGTCCCATGCCTGCCGCCTTGGTGATGATGAACGTCTGGACGTTGGTGATGTTGTTGTCCCTTGCGCATATGAATCCTCCTGTAGTTCCTCCCCTTCCTGTTGTCCCACCCCCTGACTCCGAATAGTGTTTAGCGTGCGCTCCAGCATGTAAATGACTGGAACTGTCATGCTGATAATGGCATTGTCAGCGCTAAACATATTCGTGACCATGTTGAAACTGTGCAGAAGGGTGCATAGATCCTTGATCTAAGACCAATCCATCAGGGTGATCTGCCCCACCTCTGCATCTTGTTGGCCCAGGCTATACGTCATGACGTATTGCACCAGTGCTCGGCGGTGCTGCCACAGTCGCTGAAACATGTGGAGAGTCGAATTCCAGCGTGTCGGCACATCGCGTTTCAGGCGATGAACCGGCAGGCCGAAAGACTTCTGGAGCGATGCAAGTCGCTCAGCTGCGGCGGTTGAATGGCGGAAGTGAGCAGACAGTTTTCGTGCCCTGTTCAGAAGGCCATCTAGGCCGGGATAGTGTGTTAAAAATTGCTGAACAACAAGGTTCAACACGTGAGCCATACAAGGCACGTGTGTCACCTTGCCCAGATGAAGGGCCTCACCCAGGTTTGCAGCATTGTTGCACACGGCCTTACCAGGCTGCAGGTTGAGTGGAGACAACCATTTACCAAACTCAGTCTCCAGAGCTGCCCATAACTCAGCCGCTGTGTGACTCTTATTGCCAAGACATTTCAAGATAAAGACTGCCTGATGCCGTTGCGCTCTTCTGTCAGCATAGTAATGAGGGGTGCGTGATTCCTTCTGTGCAGTTACAACGCTGGTGGCCTGACCAGGCAGGCTTGGGGCGGAGGTGGAGGACCCAGACAAGGTTGAGGAGGCAGAAGCAGTGGAGGAACTTGGACAGACAGAGGATTGAAACACAAGTCGTGGGGACGGCAAGACTTGTGCAGCAGAGCCTTCACCATCTATCACCATAGTTACCCAGTGCCCAGTCAGCGACATGTAACGTCCCTGTCCATGCTTACTGGTCCAAGTATTGGTGGTGAAATGCACCCGTTCACACACAGAGTTTCTCAAGGAAGCGGTGATGTTGTGTGCGACATGCTGGTGTAGCGCAGGCACACCTTTCTTAGAGAATTAATGGCGACTGGGCATCTGGTACTGGGGCACAGCGACAGACATAAGGTCTCGAAAATCCTGTGTGTCCACCAGGCAGAATTTCGGTAGCCAAGAGCTTACAGAGGGATAAAGTCAACCTCTTAGCTTTGTCATGGGTCGCAGGAAATGCCCTTTTATTTGTCCACATCTGAGGGACAGAGATCTGGCTGCTGTGTGTAGACGGTGGTGAGTAGGGTGTCCCTGGAAAAAAGCAGGATTGTGAGGAAAGTGCAGGCGTAGACATGATGTTGCCTTCATCCAACGTTGGTGCTATCGATGTTTGAGAGAGCTATACACACACACTTGTTTCCCCTTCCAAACCAACTGATGACCCACCAAGTAAACTGCCTGTTGCGGTTACAGTGGTGGAAGGTGTGCATGGAAAACCAGGTGTGACAGCTGTACCAACAGTCCTATAAGATGAAGAGCGCGCGGATGCACTGGAAGGGGCAGACGGTGGATGGTCCGCTCCGCTAGGCCGCATTGCAGCACGGTGAGCTTCCCACTGGGACATATGATATTTATTCATGTGACGATTCATGGAAGAAGTTGTCAAACTGCTGAGGTTTTTGCCTCTACTAACAGATTCCCGACAAATTTTACAGATCACATGATTTTGGCGATCCTTTGCAAGGTCAAAAAAGGACCAGGCTAGGAAAGGCTTAGAGGACATGCGACCTGCTGAGCCACCCCGACTAGTGCTCAGAGGCAGAGTGGTGGCTGAGGATGCAGTTGTAGACATGCTACCAGTACTTCGACTCTGTCCAGGAAGGCGCAAGGTAACTTCGTCGTCAGTTGCATCCTCCTCCACCGCCTCTGTTGACCTCCTCGAGTGCCTGACTGTGGGTTGACAGTAGGTGGGATCTAGAACTTCCTCATCAAGCGTTGTGTTTGCATTCCCCTCCCCCTCAGACCTAGCCTCTCCTGCCCTGACCGAATATTTAAGTTGTCATCCCAATCTGGTATCTGCGTCTCATCGTCATCAGTATGTTCCTCATTGTCTCTACCAACAGGTGTTACAGTTTGTGAATAAGGGTCAGCATTATGCTCAGAAATTTGGACATCACGGCCTGAATCTGAGTCACAAAGGTTCTGGGCATCACTGCAGACCATTTCCTGGTCTGTACTCACTGTAGCTTGGGAGCAGACCTCTGATTCCAAGTCTATAGTGTGACTGAACAGCTCGGCAGACTCAGCCATCTCTGTTCCACCATACTGTGCAGGGCGGATGGAGACTTGAGAGCTGGGAGAAAGCAAGTGTGATTGGGATGACAACTCAGAGGACTGTTTTTTTTGGATGCGGTAGTTGAGGTGGAGGAGAGAGCACTTGTTGGACAACTTGAGATCCATTCAAGCATGTTCTTTTTTTGTGCATCATCTACCTTTCTTATAGTTGTTCGGGTCCGTAAAAAAGGGAGCACACCGGATTGTCCACGGAAAGTAGTAGGCATCTTACTTTTGCTGGAAGATGGCCTATCCTCAGCAGATGTTAATGTAGCTTTGCCACCTTCCCCACGGACAAAAACTTTTTTTCCTTTTCCAACACGCCTGTTCCCCTTTCCACCAGCATCTGTCATTTTGCCACTCATTTTGATAGCGACAAGATTGTTCACTTAAAATTTGGTAGTAAAAATTGAGAGGTGGTGTAGATTGCAGAGGTGGTCTAGCTTTATTGACAGCAGAAGAAACAACTGTGACTATCCCTGACAATGCAACTATGGCCCTTAAACTGGCAGCACAGTTTGCTATTATAATAGCTTAGTAAAATGAGCAGGAGGGTGCAATGCAGAGGTGCTGGAAATTGCTTGGCACCAGTGGGACACTAATGGAGTCCAACAGCCACTTTTTGGATGCCACTAAGTTCAGCTGTGTTTGCTATTATAATAACTTAGTAAAAATGAGCAGGAGGGTGCAATGCAGAGGTGCTGGAAGTTGCTTGGCACCAGTGGGAAACTACTGGAGTCCAACAGCCACATTTAGGATGCCACTAAGTTTCCTCAGTGTTTGCTATTATAATGGCTTAGTAAAAATGAGCAGGAGGGTGAAATACAGAGGTGCTGGAAATTGCTTGGCACCAGTGGGACAATAATGGAGTCCAAAAGGCACTTTTAGGATGCCACTAAGTTTCCTCAGTGTTTGTTATTATATTAGCTTAGTAAAAATGAGCAGGAGGGTGCAATGCAGAGGTGCTGGAAATTGCTTGGCACCAGTGGGACACTAATGGAGTCCAACAGCCATTTTTAGGATGCCACTAAGTTTCCTCAGTGTTTGCTATTAGCTTAGTAAAAATGAGCAGGAGGGTGCAATGCAGATGTGCTGTAAATTGCTTGGCACCAGTGGGACACTAATGGAGTCCAACAGCCACTTTTTGGATGCCACTAAGTTTCCTCAGTGTTTGCTATTATAATGGCTTAGTAAAAATGAGCAGGAGGGTGCAATGCAGAGGTGCTGGAAATTGCTTGGCACCAGTGGGACACTAATGGAGTCCAACAGCCACTTTTAGGATGCCACTAAGTTTCCTCAGTGTTTGCTATTATAATAGCTTAGTAAAAGTAAGCAGGAGGGTGCAATGCAGAGGTGCTGGAAATTGCTTGGCACCAGTGGGACACTAATGGAGTCCAACAGCTACTTTTTGGATGCCACTAAGTTTCCTCAGTGTTTGCTATTATAATAGCTTAGTAAAAATGAGCAGGAGGGTGCAATGCAGAGGTGCTGGAAATTGCTTGGCACCAGTGGGACACTAATGGAGTCCAACAGCCACTTTTAGGATGCCACTAAGTTTCCTCAGTGTTTGCTATTATAATAGCTTAGTAAAAATGAGCAGGAGGGTGCAATGCAGAGGTGCTGGAAAATGCTTGGCACCAGTGGAAGACTAATGGAGTCCAACGGCCACTTTTTGGATGCCACTAAGTTTCCTCAGTGTTTGCTATTATAATAGCTTAGTAAAAATGAGCAGGAGGGTGCAATGCAGAGGTGCTGGAAATTGCTTGGCACCAGTGGGACACTAATGGAGTCCAACAGCCACTTTTTGGATGCCACTAAGTTTCAGCAGTGTTTGCTATTATAATAGCTTAGTAAAAATGAGCAGGAGGGTGGAATGCAGAGTTGCTGGAAATTGCTTGGCACCAGTGGGACACTAATGGAGTCCAACGGCCACTTTTAGGATGCCACTAAGTTTCCTCAGTGTTTGCTATTATAATAGCTTAGTAAAAATGAGCAGGAGGGTGCAATGCAGAGGTGCTGGAAATTGCTTGGCACCAGTGGGACACTAATGGAGTCCAACAGCCACTTTTTGGATGCCACTAAGTTTCCTCAGTGTTTGCTATTATAATAGCTTAGTAAAAATGAGCAGGAGGGTGAAATGCATAGGTGCTGAAAATTGCTTGGCACCAGTGGAACACTAATGGAGTCCAACGGCCACTTTTTGGATGCCTCTAAGTTTCCTCAGTGTTTGCTATTATAATAGCTTAGTAAAAATGAGCAGGAGGGTGAAATGCATAGGTGCTGGAAATTGCTTGGCACCAGTGGAACACTAATGGAGTCCAACGGCCACTTTTTGGATGCCACTAAGTTTCCTCAGTGTTTGCTATTGTAATAGCTTAGTAAAAATGATCAGGAGGGTGCAATGCAGAGGTGCTGGAAATTGCTTGGCACCAGTGGGACACTAATGGAGTCCAACAGCCACTTTTTGGATGCCACTAAGTTTCAGCTGTGTTTGCTATTATAATAGCTTAGTAAAAATGAGCAGGAGGGTGGAATGCAGAGGTGCTGGAAATTGCTTGGCACCAGTGGGACACTAATGGAGTCAACAGCCACTTTTAGGATGCCACTAAGTTTCCTCAGTGTTTGCTATTATAATAGCTTAGTAAAAATGAGCAGGAGGGTGCAATGCAGAGGTGCTGGAAATTGCTTGGCACCAGTGGGACACTAATGCAGTCAACAGCCACTTTTAGGATGCCACTAAGTTTCCTCAGTGTTTGCTATTATAATAGCTTAGTAAAAATGAGCAGGAGGGTGCAATGCAGAGGTGCTGGAAATTGCTTGGCACCAGTGGAACACTAATGGAGTCCAACAGCCACTTTTTGGATGCCACTAAGTTTCCTCAGTGTTTTCTATTATAACCGCTTAGTAAAAATGAGCAGGAGGTTGAAATGCATAGGTGCTGGAAATTGCTTGGCACCAGTGGAACACTAATGGAGTCCAACGGCCACTTTTTGGATGCCACTAAGTTTCCCCAGTGTTTGCTATTATAATAGCTTAGTAAAAACAGAGCAGGAGGATGTCATGCAGAGGTGCTAGAAATAGCTTGGCACCAGTGGGACATTAATGAAATACAACAGCCAGTTCTTGTATGCCACTAAATGGCAGCATTTTTTGCTATCATTATAGCTTAGTAAAAATGAGCAGGAGGGTGCAATGCAGAGGTGCTGGTAATTGCTTGGCACCAGTGGGACATAAATGGAGTCCAACAGCCACTTTTTAGATGCCACTAAGTTTCCTCAGTGTTTGCTATTATAATGGCTTAGTAAAAATGAGCAGGAGGGTGCAATGCAGAGGTGCTGGAAATTGCTTGTCACCAGTGGGACAATAATGGAGTCCAACAGCCACTTTTTGGATGCCACTAACTAGCAGCACTCTTCTCAATTATAATGGCTTTGCAAAAATGTGCAGGAGGGGAGAATGCAGAGGTGATGGGACTTGCTTGGCACAAGTGGCACAATTATGGAGTACAGCAGTTTCTTTTTGGATGTCACTAACTGGCAGCACTTTTTTAAATTACAATTGCTTTGCAAAAATGTGCAGGAGGGGAGAATGCAGAGGTGGTGTGACTTGCTTGGCACAAGTGGCACAATAATGGAGTACAACAGCCACTTTTTGGATGCCTCTAACTCGCAGCACTCTTTTAAATTAAAATGGCTTTGCAAAAATGTGCAGGAGGGGAGAATGCAGAGGTGGTGGGACTTGCTTGGCACAATTGGCACAATAATGGAGGACAGCAGCCACTCTTTGGATGGCACTAACTGGCAGCACTCTGCAATTAAAATGGCTTTGCAAAAAAGGGCAGGAGGGTACAGTGGCTCGGTTGTGGGTTAGTGTAGAGGAAAGGAAGCCTCACTTTCTATCCCTCCTAATGGTGAAATGCAGCAAGGAATTCCCTGAGCTTAGCTACACAGACGCTGTTATCTGAAGCTGTATACAGCGTTTCCACGGACCTGACTGTCACCTATGGCTCTGAGCCAGCTGTAATTAGCCCTGAAATAAAGGGCTGAAATAAACTTCTGTCCCTAATGAGTAGAGCGCTGTGTGTATAGCGTACACAGCAGGACCAGCGACAGGAGCTGCGTGAGCTGTGACTGACACCCAGACGCAGAAGGCAGATAATGGCGTCCTGAGGGAAAATGTCCGTTTTTATAATGCAAGGACATGTGACATGGACAGCCTATGACACATGCCCTTGCTTGTCTGGCAAAAAGTACACTTAGCCGTGTGTGTGTCTGGGATTGGCTGACATGCTGTCCCGCCCCATTACACGCGCGCTTAGATGAAAAAAAAAAATGGCGATCGCCATTATCCCAGCAGCAGTGATCTAAACGTGCAGCCCCTGCACACTATACGCTTAAATGTGATAATAGTGTGAATCACCGAGTGACTCACACTATTACAGTGAAAAGCCAGCTAGTAATTAGCTTGGCTTTTTGATGATAGAACCGTTCTTGAACGTAACTCGAGCTAACGAACGTTTAGCAAAAAGCTTGAGTTCTAGTTCTATCTAGAACACCCCCCAAAATCACTCGAACCGCGAACTGGAGAACCACGAACCGCGCTCAACTCTAGTCTTCATTAATAATGGCATAAATGTTGCTAGTTTTCCAATATAACTTATTTTGTGGGTTAAATAAAATATCCAACAAATCTACTAGTAGTGAAAAAGTTAACTTTTTGTTTTTATTTAAGTACTGGTTAAGGAGTATCCAATTTGCCAGTTCATTTAAAGGGAGATTAAATTTATGACGAATTGTCTGGAAAGGTAATAAGCTGTTATTACATGAAATATCATGAAAACTGTTTATATTATACTTACTCCATGTTGTTAAATCTAGCCTAGGGACCAATACTTCAAATACTTCAATTAAGATTGTCCTGATGTCTACAAGTTCACTTTTATTTTTACATGAAATCTTATTAAGTTGCTTCCATGCAGAGATTGTAGTTTTTATTGTTATAAATGTAGGTAAGGGAGTTTTTAAATTTATGAGGTGAGCTAAGATTGTGGCTCTTATAGATCTGTTTTTATTTACACTTTTTTCTATTCGTACCCAACTAGATTCCGAATCATCCAAAAGACATTTCTGTGACTGTTTTAATAAATTTGCTAAATAATAGGCGTAAATGTTTGGCAAACCAATTCCTCCTCTTTTCTTATGTTTAAACAAAAGCACCTTAGATAACCTTGGCCTGTTGTTTCTCCATACATGTCTAGATAGTTGGGTATGCAGTTTTGAAATTTCTAGCTTTGTCATGAGGATTGGAATGCATCGAAAAAGATACTAAATTTTTGAGAGAACAATAGCTTTATAGGTAATGATTTTCCCTAACCATGACATTTCTGTTTTAGCAATATTTGTTATTTTTTTTTAATATCCTCTAATAATATATTTAAATTACTAGGGATCAAGTCTTTAAATTTAGCTGTAATTATTATACCTAAATACTTGATACTTGTTTTTTCCCATTTATAAGAAAATTTTGTTTCAATACTTTTTGTGTCATCAGATCTATATTAAATCCTAATATGTGTGACTTAGAATAGTTAACCTTATAGTACAAGATTTCTGTTAACTCTTGTAGTACCGTGGTAGCATATCTCAGAGAATTTAAAGGACAGGATACTGATAAAATAACATCATCAGCATACAACGTTATCTTATACTGTTTTAAATTTAAGAAAACTCCATTGATTTTGTCATTTATTCTGATAGTCTCCACTAGTGGCTCCATTAATAATGCGAACAATATTGGTGACAAGGGACAACCTTGTTTTGTGCCATTGGTTATCTAAAAATCTTTTGATAAGCAGTTATTGATATATTTTTGCTAACGGCCGAGAGTACAGGGCCAAAATAGAGTTTATAATGTGAGCCTTAAAGCCAAATTTCCTTAGTGTTGCCGCCATGTACCCCCAATGTACCCTATCAAACGCCTTCTCTGCGTCAAGAGTAACAAGCAGAGAAGGCGTTCAAGAAGTCTCAATATGATTTATTAAGTTGATCATTTTCCTTGTAGCGTCTGGGGCTTGTCTATTTGTGATAAAACCTACTTGGTCTGAATGAACCAATTTTTGCATGGTATTTTGTAATCTAATGGCAATTAACTTTTAATATATTTTGATGTCCGAATTTATTAAGGAAATTAGCCTATAGTTGGTCATATCTAATGGGTTTCCTTTATTTTGGGTATTAAAACAATTGTTGCTTTTAGCATTTCTTCTGGGATATAACTATTTTTAGTAATTAAATTTGTCAAGTCTGTCAATTGTGGGGCCAATACATGTGCAAATCCTTTATAATACTCGTTATTAAGACCGACAGGTCCAGGGGATTTTCCATTTTTTAATTTATGAATAACCGCTACTATCTCACTTAAGGTATATGGTGCATTTGAAAGGGCAATATCATCTGCAGTAACTTTCAGAAGACACATTTTAGAGAGAAATTCATTAATTTTACTTTCTGATGGTTGAACAGTGTTAGTATCTTCATTTAAATTATAAAGCTTACTATAATAGTCAGCAAAAGAGTCCACTATTTCAGTTGGGTGTTTACATGTTTTGTTATCTGTATTGATAATTGCTGAAATTCTTGTTTTGGCTTTCCTTTGTTTAATTCTACTCATCATGAATTTAGATGGTTTATTATTATAATGATAAAACTTTGTTTTTATTTTTTGTAGCATCCTGTCGTAATCTCTGATTAAATGAGATCGTAGGTCCATTCTGAACTTTAATATTTCTGAGTGTTTACTTACGGAAGCATTCTCAATCTGAGCTTTTTCCACTTCTTTTATTTTAGATGAAATTCTTTTTATATTTTCTCTATTAATTTTCCTATCTCTACTATTGATCTCTATTAATTTTCCCCTAATGACCGCTTTATGCGCGTTCCAGATGGTGTACTGAGAAACGTCTTGCGTATTGTTCTCCTTGAAGTAATTAATTAGTGATGTCTCTAATTCTTGTTTGTATTTATGATGCTGAATTATATATAAATTTGCTCTCCAAATTCTTTCCCTTTGACTTGGAGAATCCAAATATAGTTTAAACATAACTGGGGCATGATCCGACCAAGAACGGTCGCCTATGTCTACTGATTTAAATTTCATTAAAGTTGAAATTGGTGCAAGAACTAGATCGATTCTTGAGAAGAAGTGAAACCTATCAGAGTAACATGTGTACTCTTTTGATGATGTATTTGGACAGCGGAAAACATCATACAATTCCTCTTTTTCTATCCATGGATCCAAAGTCTGATTAAAATGTCTAGTTTGAGATGTGGAATCTAGATTTCCATTTGGAATCAGGTTGAAGTCTCCAAACATAATTAGATTTCCTTTTTGATTTTCGCGGATTATCTGAATTACCTTGTTCAAAAATTGAATTTGGCCAACGTTAGGGGCATAAATGTTACATAATGTAAATATGGAGTTATTAATTTTGCATATTAAAATACAGTATCTCCCATCTTTATCTCCTATTTCAGATATAAGTTCGAAACCAATTGTGTTTTTTATAAGTATAAGAACCCCTGCCTTTTTCTTTATATTAGAAGCTGTAAATTTATGCGGGATGTTTTGATGATTAAAATTGTGAGGCTTAATAGACGAGAACTTCGTCTCTTGTAGACCCACAATGTCAACATTAGTGTCTTTAATATGTTTCCAAATCATGTGATGTTTTTTGTGGACTATTTAGACCCCTGACATTGTATGACATACAGTTTAAAGTCATTTATATAAACAAAAACGTAGCATCAAAATTCCAAGTATTTTACCATAAGTTAAAGAAATTGTTTGAAATAAAAACTGTTCATGGCCATCCATATATACCTGTAAAGAAAAAACGGGTTATCTAGTACTAAACCAAAAAACAAAATAACCAAAAAACAACAGACAAGTAACCGTCCTGTATTCCTTCAGGAGGATCTTGATGTCTTCCTAATACAGATCAACTCCATGTTGGGGCAAAGTCTTACAGCAATATCTGTCCAAGAAACCTCTTGTAGGAAAAAGAATAAGCACAAAATTTCAAGCCAAATTGAACCCATAGTCATTAGGATCCACCATATTTGTAATCCAGTGGTAATAGTAGTAGTTCAAGTCACTTTGATTCCCAAATCTTTCAATGTTTTAATTCCATTTTCCGGGGACAATAATGAAATTGTCTTTCCTCGATAAGACATCAGTTTGTGGTGAAACCCCAGCAGTAAAGAATGTTTCTTTGGTGAAGAGTTTGGGTTATTCTCCCAAAATCTTTCCTTTGAAGTAGTGTCTCTTTAAATAAGTCTGCAAAGATCTTCTGGTTATCAAACGGCTGTGGTAGATTCTTTTGGCTTTTGAGATAGATGAAAATTTTTTCTTTTGTTTGAAAGAAATGAAATCTTAGAATGACATCTCGTGGAATGTTGCTTGAAAGATGTTTAGGAAGTGGCAATCTATGGGCTCTGTCAATAGAGAGATCCATTTCAGTAGCTTCTGGAAAAATACTCTTCGTCATGGTTTTAATATATAAGATGAACTCTTCGTTATTAACATTTGCTGAGATACCCCTAATTTTACAATTGTTGTGTCGATTTCTATCTTCTAAATCCGCCACTTTAGTTTTGAGATAAGAGATTTCCTCCTTCATTGCTGACTGTACTTTAGATATTTTCTTTGTAGTGATTGATAGGTCAGCCACTTCTGCCTCAGTCTTTTCAATTCTAGATGTGAATGCATCAATTGAGGACTTCATTTGATTAAATTTCTCATCCATGTCAGAACTTATTAGCTCGCGAAATTCTTTAAATAAATACTTCATATAATTTTTTTCAGCTGAACTTGGTAAGGTGTCTTTAATAGACGTAGAATCTTTAAAGCCTGAATAAGAGGGGTCTACATCTTCATCTAGCTTTGCTTTTTATCTAAAAGGGCTATTTTTTGGAGTGAAAGAGATTTCGTCAGAGTCTAAAGCCTGCTTTACACGTTGCAATTTCGCATACAATATCGTATGCGATTTGCAACGCCCCCATCATATGTGTGGCACGTTCAATTTGTTGAACGTGCCACACAAATGATTAACCCCCTGTCACACGTACTTACCCGTCCATACGACCTCGATGTGGGCGGCGAACGTCCACTTCCTGGAGTGAGAGGGATGTTCGGCATCACATCGACATCACGCGGCAGCCGGCCAATAGAAGCGGAGGAGCTGAGCGGGACGTAAACAACCCGCCCACTTCCTTCCTTCCGCATTGTGGGCGGGGAGCCGCAGGACGTAGGTAAGATCTGTTCATCGTTCCCGGGGTGTCACACACTGCAATGTGTGCTACCCCGGGTACGATGAACAATTTGACGTGCAATTCTAGAGAAAGGTACGATGTGTATGCGATGAACGTTTTTAACGTTCACTCGCAATCGCACGTACCTGTCACACACTGCAATGTAACTTACGATGCCAGATGTGCGTCACTTATGACGTGACCATTGCAGCGTGTAAAGCAGCCTTTAGTCTGATAAAAGCGCAGGAGTTTCCCAATCCGTATCCCTTTTATCTTCCCATTCTTTTCTTTTCTGCTGTTTAGGCTGAGTTAAAGGGATGTTTGAAATGCCGTTTGGAATTGCTCCAGCTGCTGCGCTTGCTTGAGTAGTATTTGCATTTTTCCTGGCTTGCGGAATTCTGGAGCTAGACATATTTTTTTGTAAATCTTTATTTACTCCCTTTATTTTCTGTGCCATACTGTGTATATATATTTGTCACTGTATAAATTCACTAAGAACTGCTCCTGTGTTGCAGTGCACGATATTTATAGATAACTTTCAAAGTCCAAATGCTGTTGATATGTCACCAACACTGCTGTAGATCTGACAACCAGTTAAGACACCTTAGAATAACTGAATCCTGGAAGCTCAACAGCAATTTCTTTAGTATTCTCTCCACTGACTTTACACAGGCTGGGGTCCAAGTTGTCAATGCAGTGCAGCCAATTCAAGTCTGCACTTATTACAAACTCAGCCCTCAACCCACAGCTTCTATCAAGTCAGAACTGTGTCACTGTGTTGAAGTGAACGGTGCAGCAGACTCAGCTCTGCTAAATCGTCACTGCAGCTGCAAGCCTCCAGTGTGTTTTAAGACCCACAAGTACTAATCAGCAGAAAAGGATATATGCTAATGCAGATGCTCAGCTTTTATTTTGTCTTTTGTCTATTATTCTGGCTAGAGCCCTTCAGAAAGTGTATAAACTATTATCTCCACTACTTAGACAGGACCAACTTTCTCATCAGCTCAGCATGCAGCCTAGCAAATTTTAATATCAGCACAGTCCCAGTAGGAGTCTAGGTTGTTGTATTTAGATACTAAGAATATGTCACAAAAGAAAAGAAGTTCCAGAGCTTGTGCCTTGTGAAAAATGAGCTGGTAGTACTAAAGTACAAGCACAGCAGACTTAGCTCTGCTAGATCTTCACCACTGTCACAATATATCTCAGCTGTACTTTAAATATCCGCATATAGGAAAAATATTCAGACCTATATGGGGGAGAAATAATGTCTATTACTCACTGAGGATGATTTTTCCTTTTTTGTCTTCAGAAGAGCTGTGTGCTGCAGAGCCTCAACCCAGCTGGGGAAGCTTCTGATGCCACACTGCTTCCTCACTTATTCCTGGGTCCCTTCTGCTTTGTTCCAGTGATAAATAAGTCCAAAATCCAAGAGTTAAAGCTCAAAAAAGTGGTCCACCTTGTTCCAAGAGTGTTCCAGAAGTGTTTGTATTGCTTTTGTGGGAAATCTGAGTTTTAAAAACTCAGAATCCCTGTTGCTTTGGAGGTTTCAGGAAGGAGGTAGTCCAGACAAGTCTTACTCCATTGGTCTTCAGCTCCACCCCCCCAAGTTGGTTACGATATTAAAATAATGTACATATGTTATTTTTCTTTATTTAATAGGATAGAAAATACCTTTCTAATCACTGAGGGTTTGACCAGTGGGACTATTAGAGATTAGTTATGGGCGGACTGCAGCCCCCAGCCATATGCTTATCTTGGTTTTTTATCAAATTGTGTGGGTGAAAAAATGAGCGATATCTAGGCGCTGCAAAATAGTGGACTCCACTTAGAGAGACTATAAACAATTTAATTACTATTAGCAAATTCACGCCGCGATTCTGGAACGGTCCGTCCCCTTAATCAGACCTGATAAAGGGGACGGACCGCCCAGAAATGCGTCGAAAATGTGCTAATACTGATTAAATTGTTTATGGTATTTCTATGTGGAGTCCACAATTTTGCAGCGCCCAGATACCGCTCATTTTTTCCCCACACAAATCAATTCACCACTCCCTAGGGAGCGAGTGGCTGGTGCTGCAGCGGGGTGGACTCCTCAGATGTTCCCAACTCATCTCTGACTCACCACCAGAATACAGAGATATGAGGACTCACCGCTGACCTGGCTGGCATGCTGTGGGTGCTGTTGGATACTGCAGGACACTAGTCCAGTTGAGTGTGTGGTGCCTGTAGGCCATAGTTTCAGCGCTGCAATCGATCCCTGGTCTACAGTGGGACTACTTGGGCAGTTGCGAAGGAGGTTTTACTCAGTACCAGTGGTATGAACATGGTGGCCATCCCAGGATATTCTCGAGCACGTCTGTAAAATGGGCTACACCTCCTGGCAAAAAAAAAAAAAATCGCATCAAAACATCATGCGGTTGTGATGCGATAATGATGCGTTTTTTGCCAGGAGTTGTAGATTGGGTGCAGGAAAATGGTGTAGAAATTTCACCACCAAATCTGCATCTCTTGGCAAAAAAATGCGGTTTTCTGCCAGAAGATGCAGGTCTGTGAACACAATGACCTCACCTGAGGTGGGGTCACTTAGTTCAATGAGGTCACCTGAGGTCAGGTTACATGCGGTCACAGGTGGAGGGCTATGGGAACCTCCAACTGTGACCACAAATAACCTACATTACATCACCGCTCATCGCTGCGGCTCAGTCTCTGCCTAAGACCGGAGTTTCACTTGCGTATGACTTGTGCGAGTCTCACATCGGTATCACCCGGCACAGCCTGACACTCAACGGACACAAGGGCCTCAGCTACATGGAAATACATGCAGCTGAACCGCTCCTGTCAGGAGAGTGTCCGGCTGTGCCAGGTGCCTGATCTAATAGTATGGGCATCACCTAATAGGCTGCAGGCTTTGACTGTGCATCTGCATGTGTGAACAGCGCTCTATGCAAGCCATCAATGTGCAGTTTTATCATCCAGCAATCGCTCCTTACATTTTTTGGAACTGTATATGTGATTTGCTCCTCCGGGTTCCTTTTGAACCCGCGCAGATCCGGACTTTTACAGTTTGGATCTGCCCATCACTACTCATGAATCTTAGAATATGGTGATCAAAAAACAAGTTATTCTGTCTTCTAAATGGTTTATTTATTGCGTAAAAGTAATAAAACATAAATAAAACTATATACAGTATATTGGATATTCGTATCCACAGAACAAAGGTTTATCTTTATTTTCACCGCACATGGATGGCATAAATTTTAAAACTTCAAAAATAACAGCAGTGGAATTGCTGTTTTCTTTTCTATTTTTACCCACTAAGGCGGGCTTTGCACACTACGATATCGCAGGTGCGATGTCGGTGGGGTCAAATCGAAAGTGACGCACAACCGGCGTCGCAGTCGATATCGTAGTGTACAAATCCTTTTTGATACGATTAACGAGCGCAAAAGCGTCGTTATCGTATCATCGGTGTAGGGTCCGACATTTCCATAATGCCGGTGCAGCGACAGGTACGATGCAGTTCCTCGTTCCTGCGGCAGCACACATCGCTATGTGTGAAGCCGCAGGAGCGAGGAACATCTCCTACCTGCGTCCCGGCTGCAATGCGGAAGAGAGGAGGTGGACGGGATGTTTACATCCTGCTCATCTCCGCCCCTCCGCTGCTATTGGCTGCCTGCCGTGTGACGTCGCTGTGACGCCGCACGACCCGCCCCCTTAGGAAGAAGGCGAGTCGTCGGCCAGAGCGATGTCGCACGGCAGGTGAGTGCATGTGAAGCCGGCGTAGCAATAATGTTCGCTACGCCAGCAATCACAAGATATCGCTGCTGCGACGGGGGCGGGGACTATTGCGCTCGACATCGCACCATCGGCTTGCGATGTCGCGGCGTGCAAAGTACCCCTAAGAGTTAATAAATGTTAGGCACTGTGTTATATGTAAGGCTAAGTTCACACATCCTGTGTTTTCAATCCGTCAGGTCCGTCAGCAACGGATCAGTCATTTTCAAGATGTCAACTGATGCAACTGATGTGTTTTTCACAGGATTCCTTTCACAGGAATCCTGTGAAAAAACGGATCAGTTGCGTCCGTTACATCCGCTGTGCGTCCGTTTTTTGACGGATCAGTCATGATCCGTCTGTGTTTGGGACAGCCCAGTGGGCGTGCCAAGCATGCTGGGCATGCTCAGTAGAGCATGACGGAATCCTGCGCTGGATTCCGTTGTAAGACGGATTACGACGGAATCCAGCACCATAGACATGCATTACAAGCTTGACGGATGGCGACGGATTCCTGCGCGGCGCGTTAATTTTGACGGCCCGAAAAACGTTACATTCTGCGTTGCTACCCGCTCGGCGGTCAGTCAAAAACGACGGACCGCGACGCAGCGGATGCAACGCAGGGTCATCAGTCGCAATCCGTCGCTAATAGAAGTCTATGGGGAAATACAGGATTCCTGCAAAATATTTTGCAGGTTACCGTAATTCCCCAAGGCGACGGATTGTGACTGATGCAAAACACAGGATGTGTGAACTTAGCCTAACTCAAAATGGTGCCATGAACAAAGAAAGCTTGAAAAAGAAAGCTGCAAACAAGCACTTATTTCATTTTTTTGTCTATATAGCTGTATGAGATTTATGGGTCCTGGAATGCAACAATGAAAAAAACAAAAATAGATGGTTAAGACCAAATGAGGGCTGTTACTTTAAAAGGTTTGTATCGGTGAAATAAAAGCTTGCCCAAAGGATGGGTTTTAAAAAATAAATAAAAATAATTCCTTAATACTCAGCTATCGGCATCCACCAGGGTCCAGTGCAGGCTGCTCCATGGGTTATCACTGTTTCATCAGTGTGGCAATGTTTATTCCTGAGACTGACTGCAGCAGTAAGATGACTTTGAGTGCATCATGAAAAACACATCCTATCACATGCTTCTCAAGTCATGTGACTGATGCAGCTAGATTCAGGTCACAGCGATCTCGAGGTTGATGGAATCGTGACGACTCCACGTCTGGTGCCAGGGCTGACTATGGAGTGGCCTGAACTGGATTCAATTAGGTGTCAGTGGATACATTTTTATGAGTTTAATTTTAAAAATCTAGTACCTTAGGAGAGCTTTCATTTTCCCAGAACAATACCTTTAAGGGGTTAATGTTGAATGACATAATTTGAACAACCACTTTTTTTCCGATTGCTAACAAGCAATGAAGGCACAAGAAATAACGTGACAGATTAACCACCACAAACTTAAGCCTTTAAATTAGAACTATTTTCTTATTTATTATTCTTAATTTCAGAAAAGTTTTTCTATAAGCCCAACTAGTAATAAGATCAAACAAACTGTGCTTTGCTTACTCTCCCAGGGTCCAGTACTGATTCAGCGCCTCGGTGTCCGTTGTTGTTTGCAGTTCTGATAACATGTCAGTAGTGTGGCAGCCAATGAGTGTCCACAGCATCTGTTACTGCTTTGTGCCAGCTAGATCTGCAGCTCTGTTAAAGTGACGCAAGCACTGTAGGCAACAAATGATACTAGGAGCAGCTAGGGAGACGCAGCACTAGACTTGGGAGGTTCAGTAAAGCACTGTTTGTTTGTTTTGTTTTTTTATACTACTAACATAACTTATAGGAAACCACTTTCTGAAAGAGACAGCCCTTTAAATCTACTTTCAATAACTAGTATTTGTATTCCTTACACAGGTCACAAGTTGTGCTTGGGTACCAGACAGCTGTCAACTCTACACTGGGAGCAAATGTGGTGTTATCACTGCATACTTAAATCGTTTCACAAATACCATGGTATGTTTGTTTTTATTTATCATAAATATACTGATTAGCCGTCAAATTCTATATACCGTATTTTTCGCTTTATAATACGCACCTGATTAAAAGACGCACCCCCAAATTTGGTGAAGGAAAAGAAATTTTTTTTTAATGTTAAATGGGGTCCATCTTATAATGCCAGTGTCCGTCTAACAAATCATATAGGGTATATGTCCCTCATAGCCCCTCATTCTAAAATTAGCCCCCTTAATCTGAATATGGCTCCCTTTTATTGAATATAGCCTCTGTGAGGTAACGTGGTCGGCTACACGGCAGAAGACACGGGATCCAGGCACCAAGGGTCACAGCACACGGTTTATTCCACATACCAAAATTCCAAAAACAATACACATGTGTTCCCCTGGCAGAAACTCAGGGAGTTGTGTTCACTCCCTCACACTAGGGCCCCACACCCATGTTCCTGTTTCCTTTTAACCCTCCTTTCAGCCTGCAGGGAAACAGCATAAACTCTGGAGTGGAGTTGCTTTCTATACATGGAGTGAGCACAACCGGGGCGAGACGTACCGGCCGTCATAGATAACCCCGGTCACAGTCTTACATACCCCCCCCCTCAGTTCAAGCGAGCGGGGTTGAACTCCCGCCATCAAACACGGGCCGCGGGACAAGGCATCGGCGTTGCCCTGCAACCTACCGGCCCGGTGTTCAACCGTAAACCAGAAGTTCTGCAGAGAAAGGAACCACCAGGTAACCCGGGCATTCCGTTCCTTGGCGGACCTCATCCAGACCAGCGGAGAGTGATCAGTCACCAAGCGAAACTGTCGTCCCAGCAGGTAATAGCGTAGGGACTCCAAGGCCCACTTGATCGCCATGCTCTCCTTCTCCACTACGCTATAATTCCCCTCGGGAGGGGTGAGCTTCCTACTTAAGAAGGTGACGGGGTGTTCCTCCCCCTGAACCACCTGAGACAGCACTGCCCCCAGGCCGACCTCCGAGGCGTCAGTCTGTACTATGAACTCCTTCCGGAAATCAGGGTTGACAAGAACGGGCTGTCCGCACAGGACCCCCTTCAGGGCCCGGAAGGAGTCCTCGGCCTGCTGAGTCCAGCGCACCATGACGGACTTCTTGCCTTTGAGAAGGTCCGTCAAGGGGGCTGATAGTCCCGCAAAATTTTTTACAAACCTCCTGTAGTACCCCACGATACCCAGGAAGGCCCTAACCTGCTTCGTGGTCAGGGGTCTAGGCCACTTCTGGATCGCCTCAACTTTGTTAATTTGGGGCTTAATCACTCCTTGGCCTATTACGTAGCCCAAGTAGCGGGCTTCCGTGAGCCCCAACGCAAATTTCTTGGGATTAGCTGTCAATCCGGCTGTTCGGAGCGCGTTCACCACCGCTTGTACCTGTTCCAAGTGGGTCTGCCACTCAGAGCTGTAAATAATGATGTCATCAAGGTACGCTGATGCATACATAGTTTCATAGTTTCATAGTTTTTTAAGGTTGAAGGGAGACTCTAAGTCCATCTAGTTCAACCCTTAGCCTAACATGTTGATCCAGAGGAAGGCAAAAAAACCCCAATGTGTCAAATAAGCTCCAATGGGGAAAAAAATTCCTTCCTGACTCCACATACGGCAATCAGACTAGTTCCCTGGATCAACACCCTGTCATAAAATCTAATATACATAACTGGTAATATTATATTTTTCAAGAAATGCGTTCAGGCTCTGCTTAAATTTTACTAGTGAATCCCTCATTACAACATCATACGGCAGAGAGCTCCATAGTCTCACTGCTCGTACAGTAAAGAATCCTCATCTGTGATTATGATTAAATATTCTTTCCTCAAGACGTAGCGGATGCCCCCGTGTTCCAGTCGCAGGCCTAGGTGTAAAGAGATCTTTGGAAAGGTCTCTGTACTGTCCCCTCATATATTTATACATTGTGATTAGATCCCCCTAAGCCTTTGTTTTTCCTAACTAACTAACCCCAAGTTTAATAACCTGTCTTGGTATTGCAGCCCCCCCCATTCCTCTAATAATCTAGGTCGCTCTTCTATCTACCTGTAAGATTATGCTATTTATAACCTTCTATACTTTTGCTAACAAGAAATGCATCCATTCCTCTCTTAAATTCATTCAGTGAGTTGGCCATCACCACTTCCTCAGGAAGAGAGTTCCAGAGCCTCACTGCTCTAACCGTGAAGAACCCTCTTCTATGCTGATGTAGGAATTTTCTTTCCTCCAATCGAAAAGAATGCCCCCTTGTTCTTGTCATAGTCCTTGGTACAAACAGATCATGGGAGAGATCTCTATATGGCCCTCTGATATATTTGTACATATTTATTAGGTCTCCCCTAAGTCTTCTCTTTTCTAGAGTAAATAGACCTAATTTTGATAACCTTTCCGTGTATTGTAATGCACCCATTCCATTTATTATTTTAGTAGCCCGCCTCTGAACCCTTTCAAGTTCAGTAATGTCTTTCTTCAGCACCGGCGCCCAAAATTGCACACAATACTCCAAGTGTGGTCTGACTAGTGATTTGTACAGAGGGAGAATGATGTTTTCATCTCGTGCCCCCAAACCTCTTCTAATGCATCCCATCACCCTATTTGCTTTGGTGGCTGCTGCCTGACACTGGGCACTCCAATTTAGATTCTTATTCACTAAGATGCCTAAGTCTTTTTCCATGTTTGATTTCCCCAGCAGTTTCCCATTTAGTAAGTAATCGTAGCATCTGTTTCTCCTTCCCATGTGCATAACCTTACACTTATCTGTGTTAAACCTCATTTGCCATTTTTCAGCCCAATTCTCCAATTTACTCAAATCCATCTGTAGTTGCAAACTGTCCTCCTTTGTGTTAACTACCTTACATAGTTTTGTATCATCTGCAAATACTGATATTTTACTCTGTAATCCATCCACCAGATCATTAATAAATATATTAAATAGTAGGGGGCCCAATACAGACCCCTGTGGCACCCCACTAGTAACCCTAGCCCAATCTGAGTATGCACCATTAATAACCACTCTTTGTTTTCTACCACTAAGCCAGCTACCTACCCATCTACACACATTTTCCCCAAGCCCAAGCTTTCTCATTTTACTTAGCAGTCTTTTATGTGGGACAGTGTCAAATGCTTTACCGAAGTCGAGATAAATGACATCCAATGATTCTCCTCGGTCCATGTGAGAGCTTACATCCTCATAGAAGCTGATCAGGTTAGTTTGACAGGAGCGATCCTTCATAAATCCATGTTGATATGGAGTTAAACAGTTATTAACATTGAGACATTCCATAATAGTATCCCTTAAAAACCCTTCAAACATTTTACCCACAACAGATGTTAAGCTTACCGGCCTATAGTTTCCAGGTTCCCTTTTGCACCCTTTTTTGAATATTGGTACCACATTTGCTAGCCGCCAATCCAGTGGAACAGACCCAGTTACTATAGAGTCTTTAAATAAAAGGAATAGAGGCCTGTCTATCACATTACTTAACTCCCTTAATACCCGAGGGTGAATGCCATCAGGGCCTGGTGATTTGTCAATTTTAATGTTACTAAGTCGGTTCTGCACTTCTTCCTGGGTTAGGCAGGTCATACTTAATGGGGCATTTACATGATCACTCTGCATTTCCCCTGGCATATGCTTTTCCTGTGTGAACACAGTTGAGAAAAAAGTATTTAAAACATTTGCTTTTCCCACATCGCTTTCTATGATTTTACCCTCATTATTCTTTAAAGGGCCAACACCATCAATTTTAATCTTTTTTCTGTTTATATAATTAAAGAATAGTTTGGGATTTGCTTTGCTTTCCTTAGCAATGAGTCTCTCAGTTTCTACTTTTGCTAAATATATTTGTTTTTTACACATTTTATTTTTTTCTCTATATATTTTTAATGCTTCCTCGCTGCCTTCTTGTTTTAGCTTTTTAAATGCCTTTTTCTTATTATTCATTGCCCCTTTTACATCCTTATTTAGCCACATTGGTTTTCTCCTGTTCCTAGCCCTCTTATTTCTGTATGGTATGGCTAGCTCGCAGTGGGTGTTTAATACCGATTTAAAAATTTCCCACTTATTTTCTGTGCTCCCATTTTTGAGGACATTGTCCCAATCAATTTGGCGAAGGTCTTCTCTAAGCTGATCAAACTTTGCTTTCCTGAAATTCAGCGTTTTTGTAACCCCCCTCCAAGGCACCTTACTAAAGGACAAGTGGAATTGTATTATATTGTGGTCACTATTCCCTAGGTGGGGTTCCAGCACCAGGTCCATCAACCTCTGGAACGTGGCCGGAGCGCCATGTAACCCAAAAGGCAAGACAACATAGTGGAAGAGACCCTCCGGCGTAACAAAAGCGGATTTCTCCTTGGCGGACTCCGTCAGTGGCACCTGCCAGTACCCCTTGGTCAGGTCGAGCGTGGTGAAATATCGCGCCTGTCCCAGCCTATCAATCAGCTCATCCACCCGGGGCATGGGGTAGAGATCGAACTTGGATACTTCGTTCAATCTCCTAAAGTCATTGCAGAACCTTAAGGAGCCATCGGGTTTTGGTATTAGGACAATGGGACTAGCCCATTCACTCCGGGATTTTTCGATGACCCCCAGGCGTAGCATTGTCTTCACTTCCTCTGATATGGCTTGTCTTCGAGCCTCCGGCACCCGGTATGACTTCAGGCGTACCTTCAGGTGAGGCTCGGTGACAATGTCATGTCGTATCAGACTGGTCTTACCAGGCAGCTCGGAGAAGACATCGGGGTTCTGTTGAACCAGCCGTCTGGCCTCTCGCCTCTGTTGCTTGGTGAGGGCTTCTCCAATCCTTACTTCCGGTTCGTCCTCTCCGGAAGTCGCTGGAGCCGGGTTTGAACGACCCAAAGAGGAGGGAGATGGGGAAAAAGCAACCATTAGGCTTTCCCGTTCCTGCCAAGGTTTTAATAGGTTGACATGGTATATTTGTTCAGGTTTCCGCCTACCGGGCTGCAATACCTTATAGCTGACCACCCCGACTCTTTCCTTTATCTCGTAGGGGCCTTGCCACTGAGCCAGGAATTTACTCTCCGCCGTGGGGATCAATACCAACACCCGATCCCCGGGTTTAAAGGTCCGCACGGTGGCTTGTCTATTGTAGCGGCCGCTTTCCGCGGCCTGAGCCTCCTGTAAATGCTCCTTCACAATTGGCATGACCGCGCTTATGCGGTTCTGCATTCCTAAAATGTGTTCAATCACACTTTTATGGGGGGTGGGCTCTTGCACCCATGTTTCCTTTGCCAGGTCCAACAATCCCCGGGGATGTCGCCCGTATAACAACTCAAAAGGCGAAAACCCCGTGGATGCCTGTGGCACCTCTCGTATGGCAAACATCAAATAGGGAAGCATCATATCCCAGTCTTTCCCGTCTTTGGAAATCACCCTTTTGAGCATGGTTTTCAGGGTTTTATTGAATCGTTCCACTAAACCGTCCGTCTGAGGATGATACACAGACGTACGCAACTGCTTGATCTGGAGTAGCCGGCATAGCTCTTTGGTCACTTTAGACATGAATGGGGTCCCCTGATCCGTAAGGATCTCCTTGGGCAACCCCACCCGGCAGAACACAGCAAACAACTCCCGAGCTATAAGCTTCGCCGCAGTATGTCTGAGAGGTATCACCTCTGGATACCGGGTGGCATAGTCAACGATCACTAGGATGTGTTGGTGCCCTCGAGCGGACTTTACGAGGGGCCCCACCAGATCCATCCCTATCCGTTCAAAAGGGACTTCTATAATGGGTAATGGTACCAACGGACTGCGAAAGTGGGCCAGGGGTGCGGTAAGCTGACACTCCGGGCAGGTTTCGCAGAACCGTTTTACCTCCCCAAAGACCCCGGGCCAATAGAACCTTTGCAATATTCGCTCCTGCGTTTTCTTGACCCCTAGGTGGCCACTCATCAGGTGTTTATGAGCCAAGTCGAGGACCCGCCGGCGATATGGCTGGGGCACCACCAACTGCTCTACCCCCACGCTCCGTATTTCATCTACCCGGTAGAGTAAATCCTGTTTAAGAGCGAAATGGGGGTACCTTTCCTGGGCACCGGGCAGCTGTGCCACCCCGTCAACCACTGTCACCCGACTCCGGGCATGTATTAATGTAGGGTCCTGGAGTTGGGCTGTCCCAAACGTATCCGGGGACGCCTCCAACTCCGGGATGGGCTCGACCATCTCAGCCTCTCCTGCCAATACCTCTAGGGGCGACCTATCGGGTTCACATTCTGTCCCTATTATGGGGACCCCTACGGCAGGCGTCCCGGATTCGGGATTGTCGGGCTCAGGTCCCGGACTGTCCAATATCTGAGGGGACTTAGGAGGCCCCTTCCATAAAGTCCAAAAATAGGGCAGATCCCTTCCTAGGATCACGTCATAGGGAAGAGTGTTAATAAGTCCCACCTCATGTTGTGTAATACTATTGTATGTACTGAGGATTTCGATTGCGTTAGGGCAATGACAACCAGAGACGAGTTCTTGGTGCAGAGATGTTTATAATATGTAACCAACGATATGTACATTAACGGAACAAAACACAGTAGAACAATAAACACAGGAAATACCTTCCAGGATCGGAGCGAAGGGAATTCCCGGGGCCACGCACCGGACTCCCCCAGGGAGACCACCAAGAGCGAACCCCTATACAGGGACTGTCTGGCAATCACCCCAGAAGGCCTAAATGCGCAGCAGCCGGGACACAAAGGGCAATAGGTATAGTCCAAAAATGTCCGCACGAGATGAGAGTCCAGAGTGGTTACGAACCGGAAGGAACCGGGCAGAAGTGCTGACCAAAGACGGCAGACGGAGTCCGGGCACAGCTTGATGAGACCGGGTGAAGTCCAGAGTCGGTGTCGGTTGTTTTTCAGGAGGACCCAAAATGTCAATCAGGAACCAAGAGCAGCAAAGCAGGAGTACACAGCAAGCAGTATACTCAGGCACTGGACTAAGCTTAGGGGCGGCCTTTTAAACAGATGGACAGGAAGTAGGGCAACAGAACAGCAAACTCCATGTTAACCGAGGGCAAGCTCTTTCAAAAGAGAACTGGAAATCCCAGAAGTCTGACAGTACTCCCCCCCCCCAGAAACGGCCTCAGGACGGATCAGGGCCTGGCTTGTCCGGGTACCGCCGATGAAACTGAGCAACCTTCCGGGGCGCCCGAATGTTACCCACAGGTTCCCAGGAATCGTCCTTGGGGGAGTACCCCTGCCAACGTACCAGATACTGAAGCCGATGCCGATGGAGCCGGGAGTCAATAATGTCCTCAACCACGAACTGCTCCTCGCCGTCAACCATCACAGGCGGAGGAGGAGGCACGATACGACCGTGAAACGTATTAGGGGAAACGGGTTTGAGGAGAGAAACATGAAAGACCGGGTGTACCTTTAAATGGTGCGGCAACCGCAGCCGACAGGCCACAGGGCTCACGATCCCGGTGATCTTAAACTGACCGATGAATTTCTGTCCCAGCTTCTGCGAAGGAACACCCAATCTCAGGTTTTTGGTGGATAACCACACCGAGTCCCCTACCTTATACATGGGTACCTGTTTCCGGTGAGTGTCTGCCGACTTCTTGTAACGCTCCTGAGCCGAAGCCACAGTGTCCTTTAAAACCTCCAGATTCTGTCGTAGCTCCGTCAATCTGTCCTCCACCGCTGGCACCGAAACCGCAACCGGTGACCTAGGCAAAACATTCGGATGGTAACCCAAGTTAGCGAAAAAGGGCATTACCTTAGTGGAGCTGCTCTGAGTGTTGTTATACGAGAACTCCGCCAAAGGAAGCATCTTCAACCAATCGTCCTGCAGATGGCTGACATAACATCGGAGGTACTGTTCCAGGGTTTGATTAGTCCGTTCGGTTTGCCCATTTGTCTGAGGATGGTATGCAGAAGACAAACAGACATCAATCTGGAGTGCCGAACAAAACCCCTTCCAGAACTTAGACGTGAACTGCACGCCCCGGTCAGAGATGATCTCATCTGGTACCCCATGCAATCGGAATATATTCTGGATAACCAAATCCACTGTCTCTGCGGCTGAGGGAAGACCGGTACACGGAATAAAGTGAGCAGCTTTTGTCAACCGATCCACCACCACTAAAATGGTATTGTGACCGCCTGAGACTGGCAACTCCACAATAAAATCCATTGAGATGGATCCCCAAGGGCGAGATGGAACGGGTAACGGTTGAAGGAGTCCCGTAGGAGCCACACGAGGGACCTTGCACCGGGCACAAACCACACATGAGTGGACATAGTTTTTTTCATCCTTTAAACAGGTAGGCCACCAGAAAAAACGACTCAGAAATTCCTGCGTCTTCTGTACCCCCCTATGACCAGCCAACACGGAGTCATGGACCAACTTGAGAACCCGAAGTCTTACGGCCTCCGGGACATAAATACGTCGTTCTCTCAACCACACACCATTCCGAAGAACAAGAGTCACATCATTCGGGGGGGCAGCAAGAAATACGTCACCATCATAGGCCAGCTTGATGTCCTTCCACAAGTCTTGGTCCTGGATTACTCCAACGAAATTGGCATCTGATAACACGGTCTGAGACGGGGTTCCAGGCACGGAGTCCATGGCGTGGATTCGGGACAAGGCATCGGCTTTCCCATTACGTGAACCTGAACGGTATGTAACGATAAAATTGAACTGGTTAAGGAATAAGCTCCAACGGGCTTGCCGTGGAGACAGGCACCTGGCAGACTTAAGAAATTCCAGGTTACGATGATCTGTGAGTACTATCACTTGCTGCGCAGCTCCCTGTAAGTGGTGTCTCCATTCCTTAAAAGCTGAAATAATCGCCAACAATTCCTTGTCCGCAATGTCATAGTTCTTTTCTGCAGGGGACAACCGGCGAGAAAAGAAAGCACACGGATGCAAGAGACTCTTGTCCCCAGTCCTTTGGGAAAGGATAGCCCCTAATGCATAATCGGAAGCGTCGACTTCCACAATAAAGGGGAGTGCGGGATTCGGGTGTATTAGTATTGGCGCTGAGGTAAAACAAACCTTGAGACGATTGAAAGCTTCCTGGGCCTGGGCGGACCACACAAACTTCTGTCCTTTCTTGGTTAACAGAGTGATAGGACGGACGATCTCTGAAAAGTTACGGATAAAGCGTCTGTAAAAGTTGGCAAAACCGACAAAGCGTTGTACCTCCTTGATGTTTCCCGGTTCCGGCCAGTCTAGAATTGCTTGTATCTTGCCAGACTCCATGTTCAGTCCCTGAGGAGAGATGACATATCCTAAAAATTGTATTTGTGAGCAATGGAATTCGCACTTCTCCAGTTTAATATACAGGTGGTTATCCCTCAGACGGGTAAGTACTGTCTTGACGTGCTCCTGGTGTTCCTGTAGGGAATCAGAAAAGATCAAGATATCATCCAGGTAAATCACCATGAATTGGTCCATTATATCCCTAAAAATATCGTTGACTAGGTGTTGGAAAGCCGCAGGAGCGTTACAAAGTCCAAAAGGCATCACTAGATACTCATAATGTCCATACCGACATCTGAACGCTGTCTTCCACTCGTCTCCGGGACGTATGCGGAGTAGATTATATGCCCCACGGAGATCCAATTTAGTGAATATCTTTGCCTGTTGGACTCTCTCCAAAAGCTCAGGAATCAACGGTAACGGATACCGGTTCCGGATGGTTATCTTATTTAGTTCCCGGTAGTCAATACAAGGTCTCAGAGTCCCCTCTTTCTTTTTCACGAAAAAGATGGGTGCCCCTGCTGGTGAGGTAGAAGGGCGAATAAATCCCTTGGCTAGACTTTCATCGATGTAATCCTTTAGTGCTTCTAGCTCAGGTGCCGCCAACGGGTAGACATGACCAAACGGGATCTCCGCCCCTGGGAGTAAGTCTATGGGACAATCATACGGTCTATGCGGGGGAAGCCGATCTGCTCTTCTTTTGTCGCATATATCAGCGAAGTCATGATAAACCGGGGGTAGAACAGGTACCTGTACAGTGCCCTCCGCATTCGGTGTTACTGGAACCGGTACAATTGGACTAATGGTCGGACCACTCTGCGGTGGGAAGGATATTTCCTTAGTCTCCCAATCGATGACTGGATTTGTAGACCGTAGCCACGGAATTCCTAAAATAATCGGAAAATTGGGAGAAGAAATCAACATGAAAACAAGGGTCTCCTGCTGACCTGGCTTCATCACACATTCTAGGGGTACTGTTTCCCGATCAACTCGTCCAGAAACTAACGGAGATCCGTCTACCGTCTCCATGGTAACCGGTGAGGATCTTTGTTGAGTCCGTATACCGTGTTTCCTGGCAAAAGAAGAGTCCATGAAATTTCCCCCTGCCCCAGAGTCTATCATAGCAGATGTAGGTATTAACTGTCCCTCCCACCGTATCTGAATGGGAAGCGAGCAATGGGTGTATTTCCCTTCTGAGTCCTTAGGTGATGTTGACATTACAGTCAAGGGAAATACCGCATCCAGGTGTCCACTTGCCTCAGAGATATCGGACTCTGCGTCCGTGTTGTCACACTCTGCCATGGCTGCCAATACCTTATTTGGGCGATTTGGACGTCTTGGGCAGTCAATCAGGAAATGGTCCGATTGACCGCAATAGAAACACAAACGCTCACGGAGCCGGTGTTCACGACGTTCGTTGGTCTCTCGCTTTTGCAGAGAGTCCACTTGCATAGGAACGTCCTCGGCCTCCCGTGGCGTCCTGAGAGCGGGTTCGCTGGAAGGAAACGCAAAGTTGGTTACCCGGTTTACAGCTGCCCATTTTTCTTGTCTACGTTCCGTCAAGCGGGTATCAATACGCACACAGTGTTGGAGAAACAGTTCAAAATCCCCTGGAGATTCGGAACGAGCTAACTCGTCCTTGATGGTACCGGACAAACCTTTTCTGAAAACTGACAATAACGCATTGTTTCCCCAGTCGGTGTCTACCACTAACCTCTTGAACTCAGTGGCGTATTCAACGACAGACCGCTTTCCCTGACGTAAGGAAAGGAGAGCCGATTCAGCGGTAGCACGGCGATTCGGATCATCAAACATTTGCGCCATTGCGGTCAGAAAGTCATCCAGGTGATTTAAACGGATATCCCGATTCTCTATCATAGGATTAGCCCAAGCCAGTGCTTGTGAGGTTAACAACATGATTATACATAACACTTTTGACCGGTCAGAACGGTAATAATCAGCATGTACATCAAAAAACAGTATACACTGGTTAACAAATCCACGAAACTGACTACGATCACCACTGAAACGAAATGGGGGTAACCTAGGCATACCGGCAGCTGATACGGACGTAGTGGGGACGGCCTCCTGAGCCTCCACTCTGGTTCGCAAATCCTGAATAGCCGGACCCAGTACCTGGTGATCATGGCCCAGCTGTACCTCCACATCTCTAAGCTTAGTTTGCACCGCCTCCATCTCCTGCTGCAATGAGTTAATCATGGAAAAAAGCTGATCTACTCGTGTCTCAGTCATTGCCCCAGCGAAATCCTTTTATGGCCTGAGTATAATGTAATACTATTGTATGTACTGAGGATTTCGATTGCGTTAGGGCAATGACAACCAGAAACGAGTTCTTGGTGCAGAGATGTTTATAATATGTAACCAACGATATGTACATTAACGGAACAAAACACAGTAGAACAATAAACACAGGAAATACCTTCCAGGATCGGAGCGAAGGGAATTCCCGGGGCCACGCACCGGACTCCCCCAGGGAGACCACCAAGAGCGAACCCCTATACAGGGACTGTCTGGCAATCACCCCAGAAGGCCTAAATGCGCAGCAGCCGGGACACAAAGGGCAATAGGTATAGTCCAAAAATGTCCGCACGAGATGAGAGTCCGGAGTGGTTACGAACCAGAAGGAACCGGGCAGAAGTGCTGACCAAAGACGGCAGACGGAGTCCGGGCACAGCTTGATGAGACCGGGTGAAGTCCAGAGTCGGTGTCGGTTGTTTTTCAGGAGGATCCAAAATGTCAATCAGGAACCAAGAGCAGCAAAGCAGGAGTACACAGCAAGCAGTATACTCAGGCACTGGACTAAGCTTAGGGGCGGCCTTTTAAACAGATGGACAGGAAGTAGGGCAACAGAACAGCAAACTCCATGTTAACCGAGGGCAAGCTCTTTCAAAAGAGAACTGGAAATCCCGGAAGTCTGACATGTTGCACCTGACCGCAGGGTGCTGTGATGGTGACAATCCCCGTGGGATAGTCTCGGCGGTCCCCATGTATGCAAACCACCCCCACGGCACGTCCTGTGGCCTTTACTTCAGCCCTTAGGGTTGATCGCACAAGGGTCACTAAGCTTCCGGAATCCAACAAGCCTGTAACCGGACATCCATTCACCTGTATTTGGCACAAGTGGGGCTCAGTCTCCGGGGAGACAAGGTCAGCGGTACACACCACCTGAGCATACATTGAACCCCGCCGGGTAACCCCACAATCCATGGGCTCCGTGGTGAGTGGACACTGTGCTTCCATATGTCCCACCCGCTGGCACCGCCAACATCTAATAGGGAAGGAAACCCCCTTGACGAGTTGTCGTTTAGGGTACATAGCCTTCCGGACCTCAGGGACGGCGGGCGCGGCCTCAGACGGGACGGTAGCGGACTCCCGCACCGGTGTCAGCGGTGGGTCCTTGGCCCTAGGCTTGGAGGGGCCGGACCGACGGGCGGTACGCAAAGTCTCAGTGTCCCGTATCAAGTCCTGCGTAGCCACATGCCGCTCCACCAGGCCCACTAATTGGTCCAGGGTACTTGGGTCGCCCTGTCCTACCCACCGTTGAATGGTGACGGGTAAAGTGCGCACAAAGCGATCAACTACTACCCTTTCTACCATTTGCGCAGGGCTCAGAGTGTCAGGCTGCAACCACTTCTTTACCAGATGCAACAAGTCATAGGCCTGGGAGCGTACGGGTTTGGCTTCCTCATAGAACCACTGATTTACTCGCTGAGCCCGTACATAGGTATTCACCCCCAACCGAGCAAGTATTTCGGCTTTCAGGGTCGCATATTCTATGGCGTCCTCGGTACAGAGGTCCAGGTACGCTTTTTGGGGCTCCCCCGTCAGATAGGGCGACAATACCTCAGCCCACTGGGGGGTCGGCAGCTTTTCCCGCTCGGCCACCCGCTCAAACACCGCCAGGAACGCTTCCACATCATCCCCCGGGGTCATCTTTTGCAACGCTTGTCTCACCACTTTCCGGACGCTGCTGTCGTCACCCGGTCCCGGGGTTGTTGCTGCCGGTCCGGCACGGATCGACTTGGCCAGGAGAACCATCTGTTCTTGGTGCCTTTGTTCCTGCAATTTCAAGGATTGCTGCTGACGATCCAACGACCGGAGCAGGTGTGCATTGGTCTGTTGCTGCTGTGCATTAGCCTGTTGTTGCTGTGCATTAGCCTGAGCCAGCTGCTTTAGAATGTCCTCTATGGCGTCACCGGGTTTGGGCTGTAGTACAGCCGCTCGAATCCAGGACATGTGCTACCGGGTCACCAGGGATGGATGCTACACCTCACTGGGCTGGCATGCCCGCGTTCTCCACCATCTGTGAGGTAACGTGGTTGGCTGCACGGCAGAAGACACGGGATCCAGGCACCAAGGGTCACAGCACACGGTTTATTCCACAAACCAAAAGTCCAAAAAAATACACATGTGTTCCCCTGGCAGAAACTCAGGGAGTTGTGTTCACTCCCTCACACTAGGGCCCCACGCCCATGTTCCTGTTTCCTTTTAACCCTCCTTTCAGCCTGCAGGGAAACAGCATAAACCCTGGAGTGGAGTTGCTTTCTATACATGGAGTGAGCACAACCGGGGCGAGATGTACCGGCCGTCATAGATAACCCCGGTCACAGTCTCACACCCCCTTGTGCTGGGACACGTCCCTCAGTGATACCACATGCCCCCCATTGATGACACACATCCCCTATTGCTGGCACATGTCCCCTATTTATGGCACATGTCCTCCTGTGCTTGCACGCGTCCCCTATTGCTGGCAGCCTGGCACAAGTCTCCTATTGCTGGCACACGTCCCCTATAGCTGGCACACGTCTCCTACAGCTGGCACAGGTCTCCTATAGATGGCACACGTCTCCTACAGCTGGCACAGGTCTCCTATAAATGGCACACGTCTCCTACAGCTGGCACAGGTCTCCTATAGATGGCACACATCTTCTACAGCTGGCACAAGTCTCCTATAGATGGCACACGCCTTCTACAGTTGGCACAGGTCTCCTATGGATGGCACACATCTCCTACAGCTGGCACAGGTCTCTTATGGATGCCACACGTCCCCCTGTGCTGCCCATTGCCCCTTATTGATGGCACATGTCCCCCTGTGCTGCCCATGGCCCCCTATGGCTTGCACATGTTCCCCTGTGCTGCCCATGGCCCCTATAGATGGCACACCTCCCCTGTGTTTGATATGGCCCCCATGTGTGCTACCCATGGCCCCTATAGATGGCACACCTCCCCTGTGTTTGATCTGGCCCCCATGTTTGCTGCCCATGGCCACTATAGATGGCACACCTCCCCTGTGTTAGATATGGCCTCCATGCTGCTGCCCATAGTAAAATAAAAGACTCTTTCCTTACTTTCTCATCGCTGTCCTCCCTCGTGTCTCCCTCCTTGCTGCTGCTCCTCCTCCACTTCCTGTTTCTCGGTGCCGGTCATGTGATCGGCACAGCAGAGTGATATCATCTCTGCGTGCCTGATCACAGCGGCAGCAGAGACACCGGGAAATCAGCGCTGGAGGTAAGTAAAGCTTTTTTTATTTTACTATGGGCCATATGAGCAGTATGGGGGCCATATCTAACACAGGGGGGGATCATGTGCCATCAAAGGGGGACAGAGGCAGATATAATATACGCCGCTGCCCCAGCCCATCACCGCGGTGCGGTTTCAGCACCACGGTGATGGACAGCGGCAGTACATATTATATGAGCAGGAGATTTAACGCTGCCGGCTGCAGCTTTCACCTGCCCCCAGCAGCGCTCCAGAGCTGCCCCCACCTCCCCTGGACTCTAGTGTGTATCTATATATATACACCCCCGTATATTCGGATTATAAGACGCACCCCCTACTTTCCCCCAAAATTTGGGGGAACAAAAGTGCGTCTTATAAAGTGAAAAATACGGTACTTGCCTAATGTTGTGTAAAGGCGGCCTTACAAAAGATTAACCAACAGCCATCTCAGTCGACACTTCCATAAACATTAATGTTCATCTAGCTAAGTGCTCCTGTGTTCTCATTAAAGAAAACATAGTTGTATCTCCAAGAAAACCATGAATCGACAGTATGAAATTGGACATGCTGATCAACGTGTCCTTAGGTAATCAGTTGGCTGTAGCCCTCATACACATTAGATTGTTGGCTGAACCCATCGATATCAGCCGGTTTGGCTGACATTAGTCTTTTTATGGGGCCTTTAGTTTCCCCTCGAGCCACTCTGAAAGTATGGGCTGCAAAAGGATCAAAACATGTAAAATTATACCATAGCAGGGACCCTAGTGGTTCATAATATAAAGTGTTGTATTCATAAGGCATGATACAGTGACAAACTATAAAAAATACATGATTGAGGGGGCGGAGCTAGCCGATGGCGGGATAGGACACAGGGAGATGAAGCTCCCGCTTACCCAGTGACAAGCACACATCCAGAGACCGAGATTCGGGTGCCAGAGCCAGGCGATGGTACGCAGAAGAGTGCGGACACCAGAGGCAGCAGCTACGGAGGTCGAAGGAGCTGGAATTCCTTGTTATTTTGGGTCAAAAATGGAGCGGCTGACCAGCAGCTCACAATCCAAGATGGCGCCGGCAGGAAAACATGTGCGGCAGCTAGACGGCAAGGAGCCCTCACACGAGCTGGATGCTGACATCGGTATGTCAGATACTGCCCTGACCCCTGCACCCCAGAGTGTTACGTCACCGCCGGAGTCTGCTCCAGCGACTTCTGCTCCGATCGCCAGACGTCGCCGTGTTCCTGCTGTGGATGGTGCTGGTGATGGGAGAGGAGTCGATGCCAGTGGCACCGCGGTGGCGCAGGCTACGATCATCCACTGGGCTGGGTTATCTTGGGATCTGCAGTACCGCTGGCTTACTGTGGGTGGCGTGTCTTCTAGCTGAAGTTGCCAGCATTCAGCTACAGCCAATGGGAAGACACCACACCCTTCTTATTCCCCCTCCTGTCACATAACCACTGCCAGAGATAGTTTTGATTTCCTGGCTCCTGGTCCGTTCTATTCTGTTTTGTGATTCCTGTGTGCTGACTTATGCGTGTTTTCTGATTACCCTTCTGCCTGCTGTTTTTGTACCTCGCTGCTCGATCCGGATTTGACCTCTGCTCCATTTTTTGATCACATCCTTGTCTGCCGATTCTGTCCCTGTTCTGCTATTCCTGGTTTGACCCTGCCTGACCACTACTCTCATCAGACTGCAGTCTTCCACAGGTAGTGATCTCCAGGGCCCTGTGTATTTCCAAATCCCTGTATAGGGGTTAAAGGGTTTCAGGGTTCTGGGGGTCCTGCTTGGTGAGTGGCTTCCCTCTAGCCTGTCCATTACATCCCATCTGAGTCTGTTGATCCAGGCAGACATTACACAGAGCCTACAAGTGGAGGCCATCAGGGAGACCACCGTACAGTCACAGCATGCTGCACACAAAGCTCCGGTGAGAGCTCACTGCTCCAAATGGAACTGCTGCAGAGGGGAGGAGGGGCCTGCTACAGAGCCCACAAACAAGCCAGTGCAACCTCATACAACTAATGAACGGCAGAGTTCTGGTGGGGGACCCCGATCTTAGCGCCAAGCAAAAGGTGGTAATGGGAGCCCAGTGCTAGATGCAGCACAAAGAGAGGATGAGCCTTGGGACTGGATGGAACATATCAGAGCTATACCAACAAGGAGGGAGATGTATTCTCTGCTGGGGGAGTTAAAGGCATCACACAAATAAGATATGTCTAACCTACAGTCAGAAATTAAGCAAGTGAGCTAGAGGATGGCTGACATAGAAGATGCTCCAGAACAAATATTTTCCCAGTTGGATACACATCAACAAAGTGCTGTCAGAATATTCCTCACAACTGCAAGATATTTTAACCCATTTGGATGATATGGAGAATCGTCACCGCTGCAACAATCTGCGTATTAGGGGGCTCCATGAATCAGTGGAACCAGAGCAGCTGGAGGCCTGGGCACAAAAATTCTTCAACAGTCTCTTTCAGAGAGACCCGAAGCAGCACCTTGATTTAGACCGGATCCATAGGGCACTGGGCCCTAAACTATCAGATCCTGCATGCCTGAGAGATGTAATCTGTAGAATTCACTTCTACAAAGAGAAGGAAGCTATCATTAAAAGCTGCAGAGATAATGGGGTGGGCTCCTATCAAGGGACTCCTCTGATGGTATTTCCGGACCAGGCACGCAGAACCCTACAACTGCGTAAGGCTCTGAGACCATTGCTTTCCGCTCTACGAGACAAGGACATCCCATACAGATGGTGGTACCCTTTCCAGCTTACAGCAAAGAAGAATGGGAAAACAATAACTCTCAGGGACATGGGAGATCTCCCGAATTTTCTGGGGACATTCGAATTGCCTATGATTAACTTACCCGACTGGCCGACTCCGAAAAAAGCCAGCACCTCTTCCACCTAGAGAGCAGTGGCGACAAGTACAGACATGGAGAAGCAGAGGATCTCCACAGTCCGGTCACCATTTATCTGAATTACCATAAGAAGATGGAATAGGAGAGCTGCGGAGAGATTGGTGGTCCTTTTTTCTTCATTACATCCTTTTTTCTTCATTACATTACAGTTGACGCTTTATCTTTTTTTTCCTTAGGGAGATACTCCATTGTGCTTATATTTTTCTTGTGTTTATTAATGGCCCATATTATTCCAAAGTTTAATAGTTTACCAGGCGACCCCAACTGAGCTGGATACCTCAGACTTGGATCTAGGCTTGGATTTGAGCCTGAATCTTGGTTTCAATTTCAATTTGGGCTCGTAAATTCTAAATCTTGAATATCCCGAATATTATTATACTACATAATGCTCCTTTATATGTCTCTGTGATGCATAACGTATCAAACGGAGGTGATCTGGGCCCTCTCACCCGTCACATGGCTGGGGGAGAGGTGTCATAGACACCACATGGTCCGTGACTTAGTCACGGGGGTGGGGGCCTTTTGCTGGAGGCTACTTTTACCGCTCTTAGGGTTGCAACGTTTTGCTGCTCTTGACAAGCCTCAATATAGTTGTATAGTTGTATAGCTTAATAGGAACCTTTGCTGATAGCAACCTGTTTCTCGCCGTTCTCCTTTTTTTTTATTAACCTCTATCTAACTCAAATTACCTTCTTCTATTCTTCTTACTGTCCTTGTCTACTTCTTTATCTAATACATCTCTCATCATGGTGTCGCACATAACCTTTTGCACCTATAACGCCAATGGTTTAAACAAGCCAGAAAAGAAGAGCCAGATTCTATACCGTTTGCACAAAAAGAATGTCAAAATTGTTCTGAGGCAGGAGACACACTTTGTGGCAGGCGGTATACCTAGCTGTAAAATAAAAAACTATCCAACTTGGTTTCATTGCCCCCATCCGAGCTATTAGGCATGCGGAGTTTCGGTGGCATTCCATCGATCCTTTCAACTTGAAGTAGTTGATACTTGCTTTGGCTCGGATGGGCGTTATCTCTTTCTTAAGATATCCTTTTTGGGCAGTGTTTATACCATCGCTAATTTCTATTTCCCAAACCAGAGACATGTGGCGTTTATAGTGGAGGTCCTTGGGAGACTCTCAGAATTTGCGGGTGGATCTCGCATCATCTTGGGAGGTGACTTCAATCTGATTTTGGACCCAACTATGGACTCCTCTTCGAGTAGGTCAGCTGCCCCCCTACTCTGCAATACATAGACTAAAAAAAAGAGTTGGTGTCCCTTAGACTAGTAGACCTTTGGAGGATCCTGCATCCCGGAGTCAAGGACTATAGCTTCCACTCATTAGCACATAATAGCTACACAAGGATAGACTACATATTTATATTACACGATCTACTACACCCCAAAGTGCTCATTAGATTCCTTCTTATGGTCTGACCACGCACCAGTATATGGAGAGATGCGAATGAGAAATAGAGGTGGTTCGGGATGCACATGGAGGCTCAATGACAACTTACTGAACAATGAAATATTTCTAGAACAGATCTACTCAGCAAATGCAAATTTTGGGGCTGACCATGAGATGGCTCCAACAACTGATCCGCTTAAGTAGGAAGCCTTAAAGTTTGTAATTAGAGGCATTTGTATCTCTCACGGATCCCGGCTCAAGCGGGAAAGATCGATAGAGCTAAAGGAATTACTACTACAATTGGGCCTGAAAGAAGCAACAAATTAAAATAAGCCTAGTGACGTGCTTAACCCCTTCACCCCCGGCCACTAAAACACCCTAATGACCGGGCCATTTTTTGCTATTCTGACCAGTGTCACTTTGACAGGTTATAACTCTGGAACGCTTCAACGGATCCTGGCGATTCTGAGATTGTTTTTTCGTGACATGTACTTCATGTCAGTGTTGAATTTAGGCCGATATTTTTTGCGTTTATTTGTGAAAATGTAGGAAATTTTGCGAAAATTTCGCAATTTTCAAACTTTGAAAATTTATGCTCATAAATCTGAGAGATATATCACACAAAATAGTTACTAAATAAAATTTCCCACATGTCTACTTTACATCAGCACAATTTTCAAAACAAATTTTTTTTCGTTAGGAAGTTAGAAGGGGTCAAAGTTCATCAGCAATTTCTCATTTTTCCAACAAAATTTACAAAAGATTTTTTTTTAGGGGCCACATCACATTTGAAGTGACTTTGAGAGGCCGAGGTGACAGAAAATACCCAAAAGTGACCCCATTCTAAAAACTGCACCCCTCACACTGCTCAAAACCACATCCAAGAAGTTTATTAACCCTTTAGGTACTTCACGGGAACCAAAGCAATGTGTACGGAAAAAATGAAAATTTTACTTTTTAACACAAAAATGTTACTTTAGCCATAAAATTTTCATTTTCACAAGGGAGAAAAGAGAAAGTGCACCATACAATTTATTGTGCATTTTCTCCTGAGTACACTGATACCCCATATGTGGTAAAAATCAATTGTTTGGGCGCACGGCAGAGCTCAGAAGTGAAGCAGCGCCATTTGAATTTTTGAACGCAAAATTAGCTGGACTCATTAGCGGACGCCATGTCGGGTTTGAAGACCCCCTGAGATGCCTAAACAATGGAGCTCCCCCACAAGTGACCCTATTTTGGAAACTAGAGCCCTCAAATAATTTTTCTAGATGTTTGGTGAGCACTTTGAACCCCTGGGGGCTTCACAGAAGTTTATAACGTTGAGCCGTGAAAAGAAAAAAAATGTTTTTTACCACAAAACTGTTGCTTCAACTAGGTAGCTTTTTTTTTTACAAGGGTATCTGAAAAAATGCACCATAAAATGTATTGTGCATTTTCTCCTGAGTACGCAGATACCTCATATGTGGTGGAAATCAAATGTTTGGGCATATGGCAGGGCTCGAAAGGCAAGGAGCGCCATTTGAATTTTTGAGTGCAAAATTAGCTGGACTCATTAGCGGATGCCATGTCGGATTTGAAGACCCCCTGTGGTGCCTAAACAATGGAGCTCCCCCACAAGTGACCCCATTTTGGAAACTAGAACCCTCAAATAATTTTTCTAGATGTTTGGTGAGCACTTTGAACCCCTGGGGGCTTCACAGAAGTTTATAACGTTGAGCCGTGAAAAGAAAAACCATTTTTTTACCACAAAACTGTTGCTTCAACTAGGTAGCTTTTATTTCACAAGGGTATCTTAAAAAAATGCACCATAAAATGTATTGTGCATTTTCTCCTGAGTACGCAGATACCTCATATGTGGTGGAAATCAAATGTTTGGGCATACGGCAGGGCTCAGAAGGCAAGGAGCGCCATTTGAATTTTTGAGTGCAAAATTAGCTGCACTCCTTAGCGGTCGCCATGTCGGGTTTGAAGACCCCCTGAGGTACCTAAACAATGGGGCTCCCCCACAAGTGACCTCATTTTGGAAACTAGAGCCCTCAAATAATTTTTCTAGATTGTTTGGTGAGCACTTTGAACACCTAGGGGCTTCACAGAACTTTATAATGTTGAGCCGTGAAAAGAAAAAAAAAAATTTCACCACAAAACTGTTGCTTCAACTAGGTAGCTTTTTTTCACAAGGGTATCAGGAAAAAATGCACCATGAAATTTATAGTGCATTTTTTCCATAGTATGACGATACCTCATATGTGGTGGAAAGTAATTGTTTGGGCGCATGGTGGGGCTCAGAAGAGAAGGAGCACCATTTGATAGCAAAATTGTTTGGAATCATTAGCGGACGCCATGTCACGTTTGGAGACCCCCTCTTGTGCCTAAACAGTGGAGCTCCCCCACAAGTGACCCCATTTTGGAAACTAGACCCCTCAAGGAATTTATCTAGATGTTTAGCGAGCCCCAAGGGGCTCCACAGAAGTTGATAATGTTGAGCAATGAATACATTTTTTTTTCACCACTAACCTGTTACTTGAACCAGGTAGCTTTTTTTTCACAAGGGTATCGGGAAAAAATGCACCATAAAACGTATTGTGCAATTTCTCCTGAGTACGCAGATACCTCACATGTGGTGGAAAGTAATTGTTTGGGCGCATGGCGGGGCTCAGAAGAGAAGGAGCACCATTTGACAGCAAAATTGGTTGGAATCATTAGCGGACGCCATGTCACATTTGAAGACCCCCTATGGTGCCTAAACAGTGGAGCCTGCCCCACAAATAACCCCATTTTGGAACTAGACCCCTCAAGGAATTTATCTAGATATTTGGTGAGCCCCTTGTACCCCCAGGGGCTCCACAGAAGTTGATAACGTTGAACCGTGAAAATTATTTATTTTTTTTTACCACAAAATTTTTGCATCAATCAGGTAGCTTTTTTTTTTACAACGGTATCATGAAAAAATGCACCATAAAACGTATTGTGCAATTTTTCCTGAGTGCGCAGATACCTTATATGTGGTTGAAATTAATTGTTTGGGTGCATGGCGGGGCTCAGAAGAGAAGGAACGCCATTTGACTTTTCAAACGCACAGACGCGGTGCACTGATCGGCCGCTGCAGGACACACGGTCGGATGAAATACAAAAAGCGTCGGGGATACGGAAAAAAAAAAAGTCACGCCAAAAATTGAGCAGGAATGCTGATCCGTTATGTGCATCCCTGATCAGCGCTCGGCGGGACGCACGGACTGATGCGATACAAAAAGCGTCAGGTATACGGAAAAACAAAACTCATGCCAAAAATTGAGCAGGGATGCAGATATGTTATGTGCATCCCTGATCAGTGCTCGGTGGGACGCACGGACTGATGCAATACAAAAAGCGTCAGGTATACGGAAAAACAAAAGTCACGCCAAAAATTGAGCAGGGATGCAGATGTGTTACGTGCATCCCTGATCAGTGCTCGGTGGGACGCACGGACTGATGCGATACAAAAAGCGTCGGGAATACGAGAAAAAAAAAGTCACGCCAAAAATTGAGCAGGGATGCAGATACATTATGTGCATCCCTGATCAGCGCTCGGCGGGACACACGGACTGATGCGATACGGAAAAAAAAGTCACGCCAAAAATTGAGCAGGGATGCAGATCCGTTATGTATATCCCTGATCAGCGTTCGGCGGGACACACGGACTGATGCAATACAAAAACCGTTGGGGATACGGAAAAAAAAAGTCCCGCCGAAAACAGACCACGAATGCAGATATGTTATCTGCATCCCTGATTAGCGCTCGGCGGGACGCACGGACGGATGAGGTGGAAAAATGGACATGGGATACAGAAAGAAAAAAAAAAGTTATACTCACAGTACCCAGAGGATTAGCAGGAGGATCACTGACCAGAAGAACTGCAGGAGGAACAGAAGGCAAGCGAGATGGACAGCTTTACAGGAGCAGCAGGCAGGACGTTGGGCAGCTCTGCAGAATACACAGGAAGGACCCAGCGATAGAGGCAGATGTGATCGGGCCTGTGAAGACCTCGGACGACCCGGTGAAGGCAGGTAAGAGGACGTCGGGGGGACAGCAGAGGGGAAGAGGGAGAGCAGAGGGGGATACCGGAGAAGCAAAGAAGGAAGGAAGCAGAATAGAGATCACAGAGGAGGCAGGCAGATCGCGGGGGGAGCATATCGGGATGTTGGGGGGCAGATCGGGGTGTGGGGGGGCAGATCGCAGGGGGGCACGGGCAGGGGCCATCACGGGAGCGCGCAGGGGCCATAACGGGAGCGTGCACGGGCTGCAAGGTGAGCACAGTACTCACGTGGAGCAGGAGCAGTCACATCAGCGGCAGCAGAAGCAGTGGCGTGGTACCACAATTACCAGCCAGTCCACGCTGCAGACATGTTGGGGGAGGCTCCCCAGACCAGCACAGGCCTGGGGAGGGCGGCCACCTGCAGATCAGACTGCTCCACTGCACACTGATTGGAGCGATTGCGCGTCATAGCACGATCGCTCCAATCAGTGCTGCAGGGGCTGGGGGGCGACATGTTTGAGGTCCACCTATGATATGCTCCAGCTGCTACAGCATCTCATAGCCGGATCTCACAGTATCGCACTAATTCAGGCATTATTTTTGCTGAAATTAGTGCGAACGATGTGGTTGGCGGTTCAGATTTGAACCGCCAATCACATCGATCGTCGATGGGGTCAAGCAAAGGTCCCCTGCTGTAAGAAACAGCAGGGGACATAATTTGAAAGCCGTTGCTATGGCCACGGCAATCAAATGAACTTTAGGCAGTAAAGTTACGTCCCTGGTTGTTAAGTCACGTTAAAATAGGACGTAATTTTACTGCCCGCGGTCGTGAAGGGGTTAAAGCAGAGATCTCTACATTACGTCACCAAATTATATCCATTTTGGATCAGAAATCTCTTTGTTCCAGAGATAGACTGCGGAAGAATTTTTTTTTAATTTGGGGACAAGAGTGGGAGATTACTTGTTCGGACCTTATATCCCAGACACGCACAACCATCGATCCTTACACTAAACACAAGGATGGGGACAAAAATCCATTCCACATCTGATATCCTAGAAGAATTTAAAACATATTATGCATCATTATATAACATACCATCATGCTAGCCATCATATCCCACAGCATCTTGCCAAGACATACGAGACTACATATGGGAAAACAAACCGGGGATGTTGGGAGAGGAGGAAGCTGAGGACTTGGAGTTAGACTTTACAGAATTGGAACTTAAAGAAGCCATTAGTAACCTCAAAGTAGGGAAAGTAGGTCCAGACGGCTTCATTCCTTGGTTTTATAAAATATGTGGGGAGGCATTTGGCCCTCTGATGCTGAAAGCTTACAATTCCATATCTAAAACATGCTGGTTCCCCAAACAATCACTCCAGGTCCGGATAACGGTTATCCCCAAACAGGGGAGAGATCCCTTGGTATGTGCCAACTACAGGCCTATATCGCTCATCAATATAGGTCTAAAACTATATTCTAAGATGATTGCACTATGCCTACATTCCCACATCCTAAATCTGATTCACACAGACCAGGTAGGATTTGTCCCGGGGAGGGATGCGCGGGAAAACACCATTAGAACCATATCTTTGACCTCAGACAGTAAAACATTTTTGCTTGCCTATTGACGGTAGAGAAAGCTGAGAAAGCATTCGATAGGGTTCATTGGGGTTTCCTAGATGCCTCTCTTCAAGAAATAGGGGTTCGTCCACGGTTGAGGAATTGGATAATGGCTCTATACCACAATCCAAGAGCACAGTCGAGCATAAATACCTGTCTGTCCAACCCATTCGACATTAGAAACGGCACCAGGCAGGGGTGCCCTCTATCCCCATACCTATACATCATAGTGATGGAGTTTTTATCAAACGCCATTAGGAGAAACTCATCTATCAAGGGAATACGGATGGGGCCCGGGTCTCACAGAATGGCTGTGTTCGCAGCTGATTTATTGCTTTACGTCACCCAGCAAAGGATAAGCCTCCCGGCCATCTTGAGGGAATTTGAGGACTTTGGTAAATTCTCAAACTTCAAGGTCAATCTCCAAAAAACAGAGATATTAAATGTCTCGCTCTCATCTGAAGAAGAGAGAGCACTTAAACCTTCCTTCCCATTTAGATGGAGTAGCAGCTTTATTAAATACTTAGGGATTAAGATGCCGGCCAATCGCCAAACCATATACGACTTAAACTTCCCAGATCTCTTAAGTCCATACAAAAGGATCTCACAAACTGGCACAATCTTCCAATCTCTTGGTTTGGTAGAACTAATACGATTAAAATGGACATCCGGCCTAGATTTCTCTATTTTTTCCAGATCATCCAATGCAATATAGGCGAGTCCTTTTTTCTTAAGTTAAGGATGATACATCATTTTGTCTGGCTTGGTATTAGATCTCGTCTGAAGCACTCATTATTAACCCGCACACCATGGGAGGGGGGGACGGGGTTACCTGACTTCAAGGCATATCATTCAGCCGCAGTGGGCAACTGCATTTTAGATCTCCTACATAATAAAGATAATAAATTATGGGTGTAAATGGAACATGTCTTGGCCCTGACCAGTGCACAGGGAATTTTTTGGTTATCCTCTCATGAAAACTTAATGAACATATAGATGACTCCACTCCTTCACTTATTAATAGGTGCATGGCGGAACATCAATAGGAGATTTGGCCTGACCAAAAGCCCGGGACCCCTGACACCTTTAGTAGGTAACCCCAAGTTCTCTTGTTGGCTACATGAACATCACCCTAATCTTATTTCAGAATGCACGAAGGGAATCCCCCATGTTAGGGATGTTGTATCCTCCAACAGTGAAACTGCAGACCACTGACTTCCTTATTAGGAGACAGAATGACAGAAATGGGACACTGGTTCCTATATCTTCAACTCCGAAGTTATATAGACTCCTTGGCTCCGGGATCCAAGTCTGATGAGGAAATGACCCATTTTGAAAGGCTATGTATAGCACAGAGATACCAACCCACACAGTATCTACAATTTACAAAATCGTGTCGCTCCAGAGTAGAGAAAGGGGCTTACCCGAATTTGTGGACAATTGGCATAGAGAATTGGGTCTTATTTTCTCTGAGGAGCAGTGGATTAAAACATTCACATTGACACACAAAATAACAGTATCCAATAGGATACAAGAACTAAACTTCAAAATATTATCTAGGTGGTATAGAACATCTGACAAGCTCCACAAGATCTACCCGGAGGTCACAGACGAGTGTTGGAGATGTCGAGGATCTCCGGGATCAATGTTGCATGTTTGGTGGTCCTGCCCAGGGATTAGAAAACTTTGGGGCGACATTTTCTCCTTATATAACCATCTTACATACTTGGATGTGTTTCCCTCCCCAGAGATAGCGCTACTGTCCATGTTTACTGGATCAGTTTCCAAAATACGTAAAGACCTGTTGTTCTATTTCATAGTCTCAATGAGACAGATCATACCCAGGCTTTGGAGATCACCATACGAGTTGAAAAGAGTAGTTTGGGTTGAAGTATTAGATGCATTGCGACGCTTAGAGGAGTTGAGGGCGTTTGACACAAAAACAAATCAGACATGGTTTGCTACCTGGTACCTGTGGCTTGATTTCAGAGAGTCACAACAATTTCAAACCTGGCTAACTCAAGGCGTTCTGGCTCAATGGTGTCTTGCGAAGGATGGGGCGTACAAATGAGGTGGGGTATAGTGCGACATCCTGATACTATCTCTTCTTCTCTTCATCATCTCGTCTTCCCTTCTCGCCTTTCACATTCTTTCTCTTTCTGTTTGTCTTTTTCTCTTCCTTTCCTTACCTTGATTTATTTTATTTACTTTCGATGTAACTCTGGAATGGTTGATTCTATGAATTTGTCCTTTCCCTTCCTTGGTCAAAGTTGAAGGAAAGATGAATGCAGCACATTATCAGCAAATACTGGAGTCAAATTTGCACCCATCAACCCAGAAGGTGCGCATGGGATGTACTTGGACATTCCAACAATACAATGATCCAAAACACTAGGCCAAGTCGACCTGTCATTGGCTACAACAGAACAAAGTAAATGTTTTGGAGTGGCCATCTCAGTCTCCTGATCTCAATATCATTCATCCACTCTGAGGAGAATGCAAGCTCACAGTTCATGCAAGAAAGCCCAGGTATTTACAGGAGCTGGAGGCTTTTTGCCAAGAAGAATGGGCAGCTTTACCATATGAGAAAATAAAGAGCCTCATCCACAACTACCACAAAAGACTTCAAGCTGTCATTGATGTTAGAGGGGGCAATACACGGTATTAAGAATTGGGGTATGTGAACTTCTGATCAGGGTCATTTGGATGATTTTGGTTGTCATTATGATTTAAAAAGAGAAAACTCAGTAGTTTGACAATAAATTGCTTCACCCAACCATAAACCATGAGTGAAAAAAAAATGATTTTGTGTTATCTTTCATATTCCTTGAAAAAAGGCAAAGAAAGCAAAAAATCTGCCGGGTCTATGTAAACTTTTGAGCACAACTGTATATTTCATGCATCCAGCATCATCTTTATCTTAATCTGTAGCAAATTATCTATTTATCAGTGCCCTCATTGTATAGGTGAATGGGATTATACCTACATTTTCATGATATATAATATGACAAACTATCTTTCTGACATCATAATACAGCTGAAACCATAAATTTACATACACTATCTAAAAAGACAGACATGCATGTTTTTCTCACTATCTGACATGAAATCAGAATAAACCTTTTCCGTTTTAGATCAATTAGGATTCCCAAAATGATTTATATTTGCCAAATGCCAGAATAATGAGAGAGAGAGAAATTGCTTTAAGGCAGATTTTTTACTTTCTACAAAGTCAAAAGTTTACATATATTTCATTAGTATTTGGTACCCTTACCCTTACACTGTATGACTTGGGTCAAACGTTTTGGATATCCTTACACAAGTTTCTCACAATAGTTCGTAGGAATTTGAACCCATTCCTCCTGACAGAACTGGTGTAACTGAGCTATATTTGTAAGTCGCCTTGATCACACCGGCCTTTTCAATAGGATTGACTTTATTATCCTTAAGCCACTGTGTAACCAGTTTGGCAGTATGCTTCGATCATTGTCTATTTGGAAGACACATTTCCGCCCAAGCTTTAAGTTCTTGGCTGATGTCTTGAGATATTTGCTTCAGTATTGCCACATAATCTTTTTTTCTCATGATGCCATTTATTTCGTGGAATGCACCAGTTCCTCCTGCAGCAAAACAACCCCACAAGATGATGCTGCCACCCCCCATGTTTTACATTTGGGATGGTGTTCTTAAGCTTCTAAACTTCTCTCTATTTCCTCCAAACATAACGATGGTCATTATGGCCAAACAGTTCAATTTTAGTTTTGTCAGACCACAGGACATGTCTCCAAAAATTAAGGTCTTTGTTCCTGTGTGCATTTGCAAACATTAGTCTGGCTTTTTTATGTTTATTTTGGAGTAATGGCTTCATCCTGTCAGAGTGGCCTTTCAGCGCATGTTGATACAGTACTCGTTTTTCTGTGGATAACGACAAAGTCCTTACCAGCTTTTACCAGCATCTTCTGCTTTTGCTTTTATTCTTGGGTTGATATGCACGTTCATCTCTGGTACACAGAACCCATCTTCCTTAGTGGTATAATGGCTGGACATTCCCATCTTGTTTGTACTTGTGTATAATTCTTTGTACAGAGGAACGAGGCACCTTCAAGTATCTGGAAATTGCACCCAAAGATGAACCAGACTTGTGCAAGTTCACAGTTCTCTTCCTGAGATTTTGGCTGATTTCTTTTGAATTTGCCATGATGCTACACAAAGAAGCAGTGTGTTTCAGGTGTGCATTAAAATACATCAACAGGTGTGTCTCTAATTAACTCAGATGTTGCCATTAAACCTATCAGATGCTTCCAAAGACATGACATCATCATATGGGCTATCCCATATTGTATAAGGGCATAGTACTTTTAAGGGGGCTTTACACGCAACGACATTGCTAACGAGATGTCGTTGGGGGTCACAGAATTTGTGACGCACATCCGGCCTCGATAGCGACGTCGTTGTGTATGAAACGTACGAACGACCGCTAACGATCAAAATTACTCACCTAATCGTTGATCGTTGACACGTCGTTCTAATCCCAAATATCATTGCTGTTGCAGGATGCAGGTTGTTCGTCGTTCCTGAGGCAGCACACATTGCTATGTGTGACACCCCAGGAACGAGCAACAACACCTTACCTGCGGTCTCCGGCAACGAGGTGGGCGTCACTTTCTTTCGGCTGCTCTTCGCCCCTCCGCTTCTATTGGATGGCTACCGTGTCACGTCGCTGTGACACCGCATGGACCGCCTCCTTAGAAAGGAGGCGGTTCGCCGGCCACAACGACGTCGCTAGGCAGGTAAGTACGTGTGACGGCTCTTAGCAATTTGCTCGTGACGCACAACCGACGGGGGCGGGAGCTTTCACCAGCGACATCGCTAGCGCTGTCGCTGCGTGTAAAGCAGCCTTTAGTATAAGTAAACTTTTGGCTTTGCAGAAATTAAAAACAATTCCTTCAAACATTCTCTCTCACCTTTTGGCATTTAGCAAATATAAATACTTTTGATAATCCTAACTGACCTAAAATGGCAAAAATTTACTCTGATTTCATGTCAGATAGTGGGAAAAACATGCATATGTGTCGTTTTAGATAGTGTATGTAAACTTCTGGTTTCAACTGTATATGTCCCCCTCTTTGAAAACTCAAACAGGTGGTTATGCAGCAATGTCACTTAGTGGAGTAAAAAAATAAAAAATGACTTTCTAGAGACTGTGTTAAGTGCAGTAGACCTCTGACTGCCACTGGCAGATTGCCGGCAGTGCGGACGGTCAAAGTCTCGTTTAACTTCACAAAGCAGAACTACTGTCTTAATGTTGGCACTACATTATCAGTGTACTTTTTGATGTTAGAACGGATGATACCTCTGTGTTGACATCTTTGTCAAAATAACCACAGTTTCTGATCCAAGTGAAAGTCTCGAGCAAACTGCTGGGGATATAAGACACTAGAGAGGTTTCTCTTCCCTGTCCCTCCAACCACCATCAGCTACATCATTTGCAATTTCTCTGTATGCACTCTGAATGCTTCTTGGTCACAATCTAAAATTTTAGACGGTGAGAGTCCACCTACCACCAATTGTGGGGTTTTCACCCACCCTTCCTTTGGCTACCTTACCAAATACTTATTAGTTGCAAATCTGTGTGCTTTTTGTCTGCTCAAACACTGCTTCAACTGTGTAACATTGACAACAAGATGCTATCAAGGTGAGCAGCCTCTAGGCATCACATCACTACACCTCATTGTGCGTTTTTTTTAATGTATTAGATGCATTTTTGTCCAGTATTACTGTTCAATATGACTGACGTGCAAAACTAATTGGGCTTTATATGAAATATCTCTGCTCTACTTGGCTAAGGTTGATTTCCCTTAGCATCAACACACTAATTATCCAATTTCCCGGGAAAATCTTTTGGTTCCTATCATGCTTACAAATGTGTGTATCGTATAGGCCAGAAAATTATTCAGGGAATGCACCACACATACATTGCAAAAAACACACAATAAAACAGGCATAGCCTATTATAATAGAATGTAAGAATCAATTCATTTGCAAGCACCTAAACTGGGAGGAAGCAATGACATAAAGAATAATCTATGGGCACAGAACATAAAAAAGCTATTGAAAAATTGTTTTGTTGCTCTTCATTAGTTTTTCTAAACTTATGATTATTTTATGCAGCCAATGGATATTCAAGTGGAATCACAGGTACAATTTTATGGCCATTCTGGAGAAATAACCAACCTGTTTGTTTGTAAGCCATTCAGTATACTGATAAGTGTCAGCATGGATGGAACATGCATCATATGGGACCTAAACAGGTATGTTCTACTTATTTGGTTTGTTAGATATTGGGTTCACGTTTATTATAGTACCTTGATTTCTTGATCAGGTTAGAGCAAGAGGACTTGCAATAGATATATTTAAAAAAAAAAACATAATGATTTATTGAGTTTCCTTCATAGAGGTTGAAACAGTTAATGGAAAATACATTTGTAGTTTTTCAGAATTTACATACTTCAGCTGTCCTTCTCACTCCCCAATATGTTATTTTTGAGATATTACCCCTTGTCCGAGACTCTGTAAAACCTTTTCCATCAACCTCATTTCCATCTGTCAAAATGGGATAGGTGTGACAATTTATCTGTGTCCACACCCATATATGTTTCCCTGTGTCTGTCTCTGTCCATAATACAATTGAATGTGAAAAGTCTAGACACCCCTGTTAAAATGATTTTGGTATGAAAATAAATAAATCATACCAAGGAGAATTATATCAGAACTTTTTCCACATTAATGTCACCCATATATTGGGCAAATCCATTGAAAAACAAACTGAAATTATTTTGAGTTAGTAAATAGAAATAAAACAAATAAAATAATGTGGTTGCCTAAGTGTTAACACCCCCTTATAATTAGGTATGTAGGTTTATTCATAATTAGTCAGTCACATTTAAACACATGATAAGTAATAATCAATACACAGTTACCATCATTTATAGCATAAGGGTATGTGCACACTCTTCGTTCTTAGTGTCGCGGGTGGCGGGGCGCTGTGCTCACCACGCTCGGGTCCGGCGCTGCTGCTGCTCGGTGGCTCGAGTGGTGGGCCGGATCCGGGGACTCGAGCGGCGCTCCTCGCCCGTGAGTGAAGGGGTGGTTGGTTGGTGTTTGGGATGTCGGTTTGTGATGCCACCCACAGTGTGTGGTGAGGTTGGGGCACCACCGCTGCTCTGTACGGGGATCCCGGGAGCGATGGCAGGGAGCAGCTGAGATGTTTCTCTCCCCTCCGTGGGTAGGGGGATTTTGGTAGTCCCGGGGCCCGGAGTTGTTATCTGTTTGGTGGATTGCGGGGCCTGGCCAGGTGCAGGGTCGCGGGGCAGCGCAGTGCCAGACGGCACGGTGGTACTTACTCAGCCAGTAACGCACACGTCTCTGGTAAAACAAACGGCTGGATGGACGAGTCCCACAGACGGCTGCGACGGTCACTCCCGGTAGGTTGCCGGTAACTGTATCGGTACTATGTTCTCGGCCCCGATGGCTTCCCACCGGTAACCCGCTCCCCAGCGGTAGGTTGGCTAAGGGAGCCCCTGTTTGCCCGCAGGCTCTGGCCCTGGGAGCTCTAGCTCTGGCGGTAGCTTTCTCTCCCTCACGGTTTGGACGGTTGCCTTCAGTCGGGTCTTTACTGCTGGGAAACCCCAGAGGTTCCCGTCGCTGACGGATTTGACCGGTTTAACGGCGACTCCTAGCCTGGTCGGGGTCCGTAGGCCCTGCCGGATGGTGCTGGCTTCTCTTCACTCCCCGATCCGGTACCGGCGGGACACCGCCCGTCCCCGGTCTTTACGGTTGTGCGTCAATCGGCCCCTCCTGCAGACGGTCACCATCGTCTGCCAACCTTGCTGTCAGGTGCCCGGGCCATGTACCCGGACACGGCCAGTCAGTTCCTCCACTACCACTTCCCTGACTCTCACTCTCTACACTCCAAACTCGACTGCCTTCCTTTTCCCGCCTCCAGGACTGTGAACTCCTTGGTGGGAGGAGCCAACTACCTGGCTCCGCCCCACCTGGTGTGGACATCAACCCCTGGAGGGAGGCAACAAGGATTTGTGTCTGACTTTGATGTTCCTAACCGGGGTGTGGGGTGTGTTGTTGCAGTACCTGTGACGTCCTGGCTTGTCCAGGGCGCCACATTAGTTTCACAAAAAAATGCACCCTCTGGCAGACTTTGACAACTGTAAACACTGCGTTTGACAAAAAACAAATTGCGTTAAAAACATATGCATTTTGGAAGCGTTTTTGACAGTGTGTTTTTTAAAGGAGAAAAAAATATGATAGGATATTTGATAGATAGCTAGAAAAGATGGATAGATAGAAAATTAGATAGAAAAAATAGAATAGATAGAACAGAATACATAGAAGGAAATAGCAGAATAGCTCGATAGAGTGATGGGTAGCTTGGCCAGTTGTTTTTTTAATTTTTTGAGGGCTAAAAAATTTACGTGGGGCCCCCCCATTTTTCATATCCATCACAGGAACAGCAGCAGCTGCATGCTGTAACCCTCAGCTGTCTGCTGTACCTTGGCTGGTTATCAAAAATAGAGGGGATCCCGCGCTTTTTTAATTATTTGATTTTTTAAAAAAATAATAACGTGGGGTCCCCTTCATTTTTCTAAAACCAGCCAAGGTACAGCAGACAGCTGGGGGCTGATATTATTAAGGTGGGGAGGGCCATTATCATTTGGCACTTTCCAGCTTAACAATAGCAGCCCGCAGATGCCCCAGAAGTGGCATATCCATAAGATGCCCTGGTGCGGTGGCTATCGGGCTAATGAGGAGTTAATAGCAGCCCAAAGCAGCTACTAAGCCCAAGCTTAGTGATGGCAGGTGTCTATGAGACACCCCCATCACTAATCTGTAAGTGAAAGTACATAAACACAAACTCCCAAAAAATCCTTTATTTGACATAAAAGACAAAAAAGCACTCTCTTTCACCACTTTATTAACCCCTCAGACACCCCACCAGGTCCGACGTACTCCACACACGGTCCAACGACGCTTCTAGCACTGCTAAATATGACGCTCATAGCGAGCGCCATAGAACATGACTGCCTGCAACAACTGAGATGAGATGCGTTATCAGTGGTGATGTCACTCAGGTTAGCCACAGCCACAGCTGGAGTCTACCTGTGACAGTAAATCACCCGAGTGACTGAAGTGAGCCACATGATCAGCGGTGACATCAATCAGGTGATTTCCGGTCATAACTGGAGTCCTCCACCTGTGACCCCAAATCAGGCCGCGTCTGAAGTGAACCGTATGTGGAGGACTCACCTGAGTAACGTCACTGCTACTAAACCTCACAACGGTGAACCTGTGACGTCACTGCCATGACACACGCCGTACTTCATGGCTCGAAGCTGTGATGTCATGGGTTTACCCGATTTCATTGTGATCGCTCGCCTCGGTCTACACTCACAGCTGGCTGTCATGTTCTATGATGCTCGCTGTCATAAGACAGAGATGTAGCAGAGCTGAATCGCCATGAGACCTCGTGTGGATTACTTCGGACCTGGAGGGGTGTTTGGGGGTTAAAGTGGTGAAAGAGGGGGCTTTTTAATTTATTTCAAATAAAGGATTTTTTGGCTGTTGTGGTTATTTACTTTCACTTACAGATTAGTAATAGATGTTGTCTCATAGATGCCTGCCATGACTAATCTAGGACTTAGTGGCAGCTATGGGCTGCCATTAACTCCTTATTACCCTGATTGCCACCGCACCAGGGCAATCGGGATGAGCCGGGTAATGTACCAGGACTGTTGCATCTAATGGATGCAGGAATTTTGGGTGGCTGCTTGTGGTGGAGGGCACGAGGCAGGCAGTAGTAGTAGTCATGCGTGTAGGGGGTACAAGAGGTCACAGCACAGCCCTCGCCTCTCTGTGGCTGCACCACACACAAGAGGACTCCACCACATTTGCAGGCGACACCACATTGATATCTACAGGAAATAAAGTCCAGTAACAGTCTCTTTTCTCAAACACAAATTAACTTTATTTTCCTTTGCGTTCAGCAACACCTCGGTCCGCACTTCACCGGTACCGATATTTTTCCTTTTGGGGTTCCTTACATATCTTCTTTCATATTCAATTTTGCAGCAGTCCGTATCTCTGACTCCTGGGCACTTTCTGTCACCACTAGGCCTCTCCTTCCATCACTACACATCACTCTGGCACGAACCAGGTCATGAAGTGCATTGGGCCTATTCACCCTACCCACAGGGGATGCTATCACGTAAGAAGGACCACAACCAACAGGGCTCTCCATCTGTGCCCAGGCCATCCAGTCATACTCTTCTACCTGAGGGCGCACTGATCTTTCCATGAGTGAGGGGTACTTAGGGGTACTTTGCACGCTGCGATATCGCTAGCCGATGATAGCGATGCCAAGCGCGATGGTACCCGCCCCCCGTCACACATGCGATATCTTGTGATATCTGCCGTAGTGAACATTATCGCTACGGCAGCTTCACAAGCACTTACCTGCCATGCGACGTCCCTCTGGCTGGCGAACCGCCTCCTTCCTAAGGGGGCGGGTCGTACGGCGTCACAGCGACGTCACACGGCAGGCGGCCAATAGAAGCGCAGGGGCGGAGATGAGCAGGACGTAAACATCCCGCCCACCTCCTTCCTTCCGCATAGCCGGTGGAGGCAGGTAGGAGATGTTCCTCGCTCCTGTGGCTTCACACACAGCGATGTGTGCTGCCGCAGGAACGAGGAACAACATCGTATCTCCTATTGGTGCAATATTATGAAAATGACCGACACTACACAGATCACCGATTTTCGATGCTTTTCCGATCATTTATCGGCGCATCTAGGCTTTACACATTGCGACGTCGTTACTGGCGCCAGATGTGTGTCACTTTCGATTTGACCCCGACGATATCGCAGTAGCGATGTCGCAGCGTGCAAAGTACCCCTTAGAGTTTTTGCAGCCAGACAAAACGGACGCCAAGCCCCCAACTGTAGGACTAAATCCCCCCTTGGGAGACGCGGTTCATCAATCAGGACCGGATCCTGCACGTTACAGCCACAGGGGTGACCCATAGGATCAGAATCTTCATGGTGGGGATTACTTCTCTTACATCTTCCCTGGGACTCTCTCATGTTTTTTTCCTTCTTTTTTTCCCTCTATCATTTCCTTTTATCTAACCTACTCTCCTCCCATTTCCCTCTCTCTGCCCACCCAGGTGCCTGGACAGTTGCACTACAGCACTGCCACCTGGTGGCTTTTTATACACTTCACATGCACATTATACATTTGACTTACATTTTACACATTATACATAGAGCATCAGTGTGCTGACCACCAATGCAGGGGTGGACCTAACCCTAACCCCCCTACATGCTGGATGATATTTTTAAGGTGGGGTGCTCTCAATAACATGAGTCTCCCCAGCCTGAAACTACCAGTGATGCAATCCAAGTTATGTATCTACCTTAACCCCGTCTGCATCCAAATCATGAGTCATTTTTCATTAGCATACTATTCATCCACACAAGACAAGTAAGAAATGGTACACTGATTGAGGTAGAAGATATAACTGACTTTATTGCGGAAGTTAAGATACATTTAAAGAAATCAGTTGGCTAGGAGCCAAGAATACGTAACACATTTCCTATTGGGTAAACCGTAAAAGAGCTTATTCTGCGATATATGTATACTGTATAGTGTTTCCTCATTTATATTAACCTAAGTCAGCATGATAAACTTATCACATGAAATTCCCAGACTGTCTGGTGAATATAGGTGTGGTACATATTTCAAACGCCATCTTAAAGTACTGTTTTTTTTGGATATCTTCATATAATTCTTAATACTCATAACAGTTCATTATCATGTCCATAACACCAGCAGAGAGAGAGCGAAAGATGTGGGTGACCTGTGTTTTTGTTGACAAAAATGCACCCAAAATGCAACAAAAGCGTGGTGCAAATGCACAGCTAACTTTTGCTTGCGTTTTGACACACTTCCTTGATTTCAATGGGTGACAAAACGTGATCAAAACACAAAAGGAATGAACATATTGCTTTTTTTTAGGCAAAGATTTTGACAAATATTTGTCAAACAAAACGCTGCCTAAAAAAAGCGACATGCAGATGGAAATTTTGATTTCTCATAGACTTTGCTGGGGAAGCAAAACACATGCATTTTGTCATTGACACAGTGCAGTTTAAAACGCAACCAAAATGCAAGAAAAAACACAACGTGCGAACACACCCTAATTGTCATTTTAATTTTTATTTCATAAACCAATAGTAAACATGAACAAAAGAAACTTTGTAATACAATTTATCAGACAAATTTGCTTCTTTTTCTGCCAGAATTGATCAGTCATTATCAAAATTCTCAATTCTATGTAGATAGAAGAAGGAGGGGCGGAGCTCAACCTCCAGCTCTTCCCTTCTCTTGTCGTCATGGCATCTCATCAGTAATATCTGCCATCTCCTCTCCGTAATGGGAAAGTCTTCACTGAATACAGATTTTACCTCAGAATTGAGAATTTTGATAATGACTGATCAATTCTGGCAGATAAAGAAGGGGATTTTTATGATGATGAAGTGGCCGCGGGTAAGACCGCGGCTGAGTTCCCATAATCTGCGCCAACAAAATCCCCACGCTCAGATTTTATGCAAGGGTACATTTCTTTACTAGTAAACATCTCAATGACACACGCAGCTGGCTTAGCAGCACACATAATCAGGGTTTGCTATCCGAGTCTCTAACTTCGGACACACGGCACAGATCACAAAAAACAGCAATGATAAACAAGAATTCTGTCCCTGACTTGCCCTATGGGTTACATTACCAGTCCAAAACACAAGGGGGGATGGCTCCCACGTAGCAGGCCTGGACTCCGGGTAAACAGCGGCGACTCCAAGGAGCAGAGATGGGGATATCTTCAGCCCTCTCGCCAGAGGACTAACTTACAGTCTCTTGTTATGGAGGAAGGAGATGGTCCAGAGGTCCCTTGAATCCAGGATCACCTCTGCAGCAGTTCTGGCAATCCCTCACACGTCAGCGATGAGGGCAGTCCAAGGCAGGTCTGTTCAGGTACAGCTCCAGTAGCTCAGTGTCTTTTTTTCCCGCACTTTTTTCCTGTCCAACCAGTCCCTGTGGGAGGGGGATCAGATTTTACAGCGTCCGCCCCTCGAGCAATTTCAGCACTTGTCCACAAGGTGGCAGCACCATCCTGTGTAATGTCAGTCTCCATGTCTTTTTCAGCCACAACACAGTGAGAGTTGTTCGCCTCGTTACATATCCCCCCACTGAAAGGTTGGCAGTCCCTGTCAACATTTACAGGTTCCAGGGCAGCGAGGACTGAGGCTGTGGCAGGGGGAGGCTGAGAAGTGGGCCATACATACTGGTCCCTATAAGACTGCCCAGGAGGAACCCCGGCAGTGGTGCGGGTAGTACGCCGCAGAGGTTGATTTCCCTCCACTCTATCACCGGTTACACTTTCTACCTCCGTCAGTTCCCTAAAGGGAGGGCCAGTCTGCGCAGGCGGGTAACCAGTCCCGGAGTCAACAAGGTCACTATGCTGAGTAATGTCAATGGTGTCAGTCATGTCAGCAGTGTCGTCCTCACCGGGTACTGTGGTCAGGGAGTCAGGCTGGGATCGGCAGGGGCGCAACATATTCCGGTGCAAGGTGCGACAGTTGCCGCTATCTTCGCCCCGGACTCTGTACACTTGACCATCAGGGTAGGGGCGCTCAACTACCCGATAGACTTCAGCTTCCCACTTAGCTAGGAGTTTTCCTTGAGGCTTCTTAATACGAACCAGGACTAGCTGTCCTACTTCTAAGGGTTCTTCCTGTACGGGGAGCGGGTCAGCATGTCTCTGGCCCCGGATTTGTTGGCCTATCAGTCGGTATACAGTTTCCATCTTCTGACGATGAGTGTGTAGCCAGGATGGATAGGTACCGCCGGTATTTTTTTCAGGACTGGTCAGGTTTAGGTTGTGGACCCCTTTTCCTGGGCGGCCAAAGAGAAGGGTGTGTGGGGTAAAACCCGTCACGGAGTGGACTTGATTGTTGTAGGCCCACACTAGATCCGGGAGGAATTGGGGCCATTGGTCTTTCTTGTCATCGGCTAAGGTGTGGATCAACTGGAGTAGAGTCCGGTTAAAGCGCTCACACGCACCATTCCCCTGTGGGTGGTAAGGGGTGGTTCTGGACTTCTGGATCCCATACATCCGATGCAGCTCCTCGATAATTTGACCTTCAAAACAAGCCCCCTGATCAGAGTGCAACCTCTCCAGACACCCAGACCTGGATGAACTGTCGACAGATGGCCCGCGCAGCTGACTCGGCAGTCTGATCTTTGGTAGCAACAGCAACTGCGAATTTTGTGAAATGGTCTACCATAACCAGACAGTATTGGTAGCCACCACTCGCCGTCCCAATCAACAGGTAGTCCACCATCAACAGCTCAAGGGGCTGGGATGTCTCAACTGTTTGGACAGGTGCACGCTGTTCAGCGGACTTGTAAAGCTCACAGGTGCGACAGGCTTGGCAGACATCTTCAACCAGCTTGCGGAGTCCCGGACAGTAGATGGACTGTTGGACCCACCGGAAGGTCTTGTCTATTCCAAAGTGGCCGTTCCTCTTGTGTGCTTCTCCCACCATCTCACGGGCCATTTGGGCCGGCACTACAACCTGTAGGCACTCCTCCAGCATGTGGAATAGGAAGATCCTCCGGTATAGCACTCCTTCCCTCAGAATCAGATGATCCCATTGGCTGAGCAGGGTCAGGGTACTGGTGGACAGTCGTGACCGCGTGTCAGAGGACGGCTTCTGCTGCTGCTTCATCCATTGTTTGAGTAGGGCACATTCAGCATTCCGGTCCTGGATTCTGCACCATTCCTGTGGGGACAGTGGGGACCCTACTGGAGTGCCAGCCTCATCCACAGCATACTGACGGCAATCCATCATCTGCCGGGCTAATCTTGCGAAGTCAGGCATCTCATCTCCTTCCAGCTCTTTGTCCCGGTCCTTAGTGGGCGAGGGGGATGTCCTTCTGGACAGGCTGTCCGCATTCTGATTTTCAGCCCCAGCTCTATATTTAATTTTGTAGTTAAACTTGGAGAGCCGAGCCATCCATCGCTGCTCCATAGCCCCAAGTTTCGCATTTTCTAAGTGGGCCAAAGGGTTGTTGTCCGTCAGGACTAGTACTTCTGTCCCCGTCAGATATCCGGCAAATTTCTCAGTCATTGCCCACATCAAGGCCAACAGCTCCAGCCGGAATGAACTGTAATTGGTGGGATTCTTTTCACCTTCATGTAGGGACCTACTGGCATAGGCTACAATGCGTTCCTTGCCTTCTTGCACCTGTGAGAGTACTGCCCCCAGACCCTGTAGGCTGGCGTCAGTATGTAATTGAAAGGGCAGGGTGTAATCTGCATATGCCAGGATGGGGGATGACGTCAAGGCACCCTTTAGAGCTTGGAAGGACTCTTCTTGGGTAGGCCCCCAATTGATGCGGCATCCTCTGGGACTGTTGGTGGTCCCTCGAAGCAGGTCGTGCAGTGGTGCGGCAAGCCGGGCGAAGTTCTTGACGAACTGACGGTAGTAGCCTGCCAGTCCCAGGAAAGGCCTGACCTCCTTGACAGTTGTGGGCTGGGGCCAGTCCCGTATGGCGGATATTTTCTCCGGTGATGGTTGTACACCTTCGGCCGAGATCCTGTGGCCCAGGTAATCGATCTCCTGCTGTGAAGACGGCACTTGCTGGGTTTCAACTTCAAGCCATGTTCCCTTAACCTCTGGAACACGCGGCCCAGCTTCTGTAGATGTTCTTCGAACGTGGCTGAATAGACCACAATGTCATCAAGGTAGATGAGGGTGAAGTCGAAATTGAAGTCTCCCAAGCAGCGCTCCATCAGCCTCTGGAAAGTTCCCTGCGCTTTGTTCAGGCCGAAGGGCATCCTGTCAAGCTCGTACAGGCCCATGGGTAGGATGAAAGCGGTCTTTTCTCTGTTCTTTTCGCTCATGGGTACCTGCCAATAGCCGCTGGCCAGATCCAGGGAGGAAAAGTACTTGGCTTTCTTCAGAGCCGTCAGGGATTCTTCGATCCTCGGCAAAGGGTATGAGTCCCGGGTGGTGCAAGCATTCAGGCGGCGGTAGTCCACACAGAACCTCAGGGATCCGTCTTTCTTGTTAACTATTACCACCGGTGCAGCCCAGGGGCTCTGGCTCTCTCGTACCACTCCGGCCTGGAGCATGGAATTCAGGAGGCTTTTCACTTCTTGGTATTGCTGGGGTGGTATCTCTCACGGATAGGAGAAGCGTTACCCGTAGGGATCTCGTGTTGGGTACTGGTGGTGCATCCAAAGTCGGTGTCATGCCGGGCAAAGGACGCCTGGTGTTCCTGTAGTAGTTTGTCCACCTGTGACACTTCCTGTTTAGAGTATTGGGATGTATCCAGCTGACACTTCTCTAGCAGCTCCTTTCCAGCTTCAGTGTCATCTGTGGTGGTGGCCATGGCGGAGACAGTCACTGTCCAGTCTCCCTCTGTCGATGGGGCAAACTGGAGGGGGCCCCTGGGATTCACCTCTGTAGGTAGGGCGTAGACTCTGGCGAGCTGTGTCCCCGCTTCTAGGTCGACGCCTACACTAGCCGTATTGCTCAGACGGACAGGGATCCTTCCCCTGTTCACGACAGCCAGAGTGCGAGCAACTAATGGGTTCAGTTTTCCCTCCCTCGGGGTTTGCGGCTCAATCAGTACCTCCACGCCTTCAAGCGGTCTTGTGGTGCTAAGGGGTAGCGAGATAATTGTCTCCTTTTCAGCCGGTAAGGTGATCCTAGTGTGGCGAGGCACGGTGATAGTGGCTATGGGCCGTTGTTCCTCTGCCATTTGCTGTAGGCTGCAGGCCCGAACCACTCTTCGGAATGCTCGGCGGGTGGCCCCGTGTGTGGTAACTTCCTGCCAGTACTTGGGTCCCCGCTTGGTAAACAATACCAGGTCCAGGTCTTTCAGGATGTTCATCCCAATAATCATGGGCGTTTCCGAACCGAAGCCTTCTTTGACCACGATTATCCCCCTCTTCCCGAGGTCCTGTCCACACATTTCGGTGCTCATCCAAGCTACTCCCGTTACTGGAATGGGTAGAATATTGGCCGCTTTGATCTTGATGACGGTACTCGGGTCACAAGCAGCCCGTGGTTGTAGATATTTCTCGTAAAACTGTTCTGAGATGGTGGACACCTGGGATCCAGTATCCATTAGTCCTTGCACGGCAACCCCCTCTAGCATTACTTTCAGTGTAGGGCTGTTTGATGCAAGCTTGCTCCTTTGTTGGCTCTTTTTCTCCGTGGTCTTCCCGGTCGAGTGAGCCTCCTCACCCGGGGTTTCTAGTTTAAAGGTGCCCGCTGTTGAGAGGCACGGCTTGGCGGTTCTAGTGAATAGGCCTGGGGTTCCATCCACTGTTTCTAGTGAAACTCCGCTTGCTGGGGTGTTTGAGAGTCCATTCGATGGAACGGCTGCGGGTCGGGTTGGAAGGAGTTCTGGGGGCAACGGTTTGCTCTGTGACGGGGGTCACCACATGTCCAGCACTTTCCCATAGGCCGGCTAGGTTGCCGTCTCACTTGCCTATCCGCCTGTTGGTCTAATGTGAGCTGCAGCACCTGCTTCTGTAAATCCGCCACCATCTGCTTCAGTTCCTCCGTGTCGCTGTTCGGAGTATTTGTACTGTACATGGATCTGCAAGTAGCGGTATAAGTCTCTGTTCCCATAACAGGTCCCCTAGAACGTTCTATGGCTTCTTGTTTAACCTCAGCAAATGTAAGGGTTAGATTTATCCGGAGTAAGTCCTGCAATGAGCGGTTGAGATACGGATCTCTCAGTCCTATTACGAATTGGTCCCTCAGCACCAGGTCGCGGGAGGATGTACCAGCTAGATTTTCTCCATTTTTGCAGGCTTGTTCCAGCAGTACTTGGAGGGCGTTCGCATATCGAGGAATGTCCTCCCACTCGAGCTGTATACGCTGGAAGAACATGTAGCGCAGTGTTCCCAGGTATCTGGTCGGCCCATAGGTGTTCTCTAGCACCCGCACCAAGTCATCTAATGTACGCTGGCCCCTAACCGTCTCCAGTCTGACCGTCGTCCATGCCTCCCCCTGCAGTGTCTGCATAGCCATTTCTGCTAAGGTCTTAGGATCAACATTATACATTTCCCCCACTATCCTTAGTTGTTCCGCCCATTCAGGTACAGGGTAATTCCGTCCATTAAACTTTCTCACTTGATTTACAATAGACGCTGGAGTTGCTGTCTGACTATAAGCTACCACCGGAAGGGGATTTTGCTGGTCACAGATCCTGCCGGCTACGCCAGATGAAGTGGCCGCGGGTAAGACCGCGGCTGAGTTCCCATAATCTGCGCCAACAAAATCCCCACGCTCAGATTTTATGCAAGGGTACATTTCTTTACTGGTAAACATCTCAATGACACACGCAGCTGGCTTAGCAGCACACACAATCAGGGTTTGCTATCCGAGTCTCTAACTTCGGACACACGGCACAGAACACAAAAAAACAGCAATGATAAACAAGAATTCTGTCCCTGACTTGCCCTATGGGTTACATTACCAGTCCAAAACACAAGGAGGGAGGGCTCCCACATACCAGGCCTGGACTCCGGGTAAACAGCGGCGACTCCAAGGAGCAGAGATGGGGAAATCTTCAGCCCTCTCGCCAGAGGACTAACTTACAGTCTCTTGTTATGGAGGAAGGAGATGGTCCAGAGGTCCCTTGAATCAAGGATCACCTCTGCAGCAGTTCTGGCAATCCCTCACACGTCAGCGATGAGGGCAGTCCAAGGCAGGTCTGTTCAGGTACAGCTCCAGTAGCTCAGTGTCTTTTTTTCCCGCACTTTTTTCCTGTCCAACCAGTTACTGTGGGAGGGGGATCAGATTTTACAGCGTCCGCCCCTCGAGCAATTTCAGCACTTGTCCACAAGGTGGCAGCACCATCCTGTGTAATGTCAGTCTCCATGTCTTTTTCAGCCACAACACAGTGAGAGTTGTTCGCCTCGTTACAATGATAATTACAAAGTTGCTTATTTTGATGTGTATTATTAATTTATGAAATAAAAATTAAAACAAAGGTTACGTTTTAAAGTGATTCTGATTAAAGTTTCCATATAAAGTTTAGCTGTTCTAGTATGATTTTCCTAACTTTTTTTTGTTATATATTATATCAAAAGTCATGGATGATAAACAATTAGCTTACAATACAGCAAAGGCATCTCATTATTAAAAATTATCAGTCAGGAGAAGGTACAAAAATAATTTCCAAGGCATTAGATATAGCATGGAACACTGTGAAGACTGTCATCAACAAGTGGTTTATATTTGGTACAACAGTCACATTAGCTAGAACTTGACATGGTCCATTAGCCTACCAAGAGGCCTACGGCAACATTAAAGGAGCTGCAGGAATTTTTGGCAAGTACTAGTTTGTATTGCATGTGACAACAATCTCCCACATTCTTCATATGTCTGGCCTCTGATTTAGTGTGGCAAGGAGAAAGACTTGTCATACAAAGAAAAACATCAAAGCCAATATTTTGCTATAATTTACATCAAGCCTGCCTAAAGCATATGGGAAAATATGTTATTGTCTCATGAGACCAAGGTTGATCTTTTTTGCCAATTGTTTCAAATTGATTGGCACAAAGCCAACATGCTGCCACGAAAAGAACACCATACATACAGTGAAGCATGGTAGAGGCAGAATGATACTTTTAGCAAAGATGCAGGGAATTATGTACGATTCTAAATATCAGTCAATTTTTCTACAAAGTATTCAGGACTCCGGTAAAGAGCTGATGTTGAAATTTCCTTTTTTGTACGCAATGACCCCACGTAGTCCTCCACTTTTACAATATAATTGCTTCACCAGAATAGGTCAAAGTTTTGGAATAGCCCAGCCAGAGCCCAGGATGGAATCAAATTGAAAATATGTAGGTTGACCTGAAGAGGGTTGTACACCAGAGCCCTCACAATCTGGCAGAGCAATTCTGAAAAGAAGAGTAGGCAAAAATTGCCAAATCTATATGCGCCATGTTGATCGACATTTATCCATGAGATAGTCAATGAAATGGGGCTAGCTTTGCTATGTTTTGATTTGGGTAAAGCTGTTGATTGTTTAATTTTTTTTAGCTTTCTTTTTAGCATTCTGGAACATTTCAATAAAAAGAATATTTAAAAAAATAGAAACTTGGTTTAGGACTGATTACTAATGAGCATAGGATGGAGATGCTCAAATTTAACACTAACGTTTCCTTTATAGAACCACATCACTATTTTCCTGATATATACAGTGTAAATAATACCTTTTTATTTAAAATATGAAGTAGACTTCATTCTAACTGTCCTAGATATGGCACTGTAGAAATGACCCTTAAGAACATACTACTTGAATGTGTGGACAGTACTCAATACATTAACAAAGTGTCAGTACATTAACAAAGTCTATTTGAAGAAATTTAGTTTTGAGGAACAGAGCACACAATAGGGTGATAACCTATGGAGGGAGTGTGGGTAAGTGGTTAATGTTCAAATGGTAGAGTTTTGACAGGCAAAACTCCAATATAGGCATGAAGAAAAACAGCTGCTACTGCCCATTGGCTGATGGATGAATCCTCCAACAAATCCAGCAAAGTGTATTTGGCAGACATATTAACATATCCTAAAAGTTGTCTTGGTTAAAAGAGTAGGGGTATATTTGAAGAGAAAATCTATCTAACGATCGGTCCCTACAGAATAACAGATTTGGATTGATATATGCTATGTTGATTGCTGGTGGGATATCTCACATACTGTATGTAACCGGATTTTCAACTTGCTGGATGACTCGGTAGGCCATTGCGGCAATTTTCTAACATGGACCTTCACTGCGGGTGACCAGATCAGTGCAACATAGCTGGATCACAGAGAGTAAAGGAGAGAGGTGTTCACTTGCTGCGCCAAAGAGATCACTCCAGCAGATGTTCAGATTAATGTCACTTTATTAATCATATGGGTCAACGCGTTTCCGGAGCCTCTGCCCCCTTCATCAGGACCATCAAAAACAAGAAACATCAAATAGAGATTTGATGTTTCTTGTTTTTGATGGTCCTGATGAAGGGGGCAGAGGCTCCGGAAACGCGTTGACCCATATGATTAATAAAGTGACATTAATCTGAACATCTGCTGGAGTGATCTCTTTGGCGCAGCAAGTGAACACCTCTCTCCTTTACTCTCTGTGATCTGCCGTCTGCTGGTGGCTGCTGCCTGGGATCCACAATACATGCGTGTATAGTAGTTGTGACTTTCACAACTACATTTGGTGAGTATTCTTACTCCCCCCTCCCCACCCCGTACATATTGGGGTAAAACCCTATTTGCGCTTGGTTTTTCCACAGTCCTCTCCACGCAACATAGCTGGAGAAAGACTTTAACTGCACATCCAATATTCATCAGGTAATCTAATGCTGCTAGGCAAAACTTTTATATACCTGAACATGAAGTTCTTGGTTTAACATTTGGTCAGACTGCATGAAGCCTACTGCCACGTCACGGCGAACCTCTGAGTGGGTCCCTAACGTATTTAAAGTGTTAAAAAGTACAGTGCTGCATGCCAACCACCGCTGCAGCACCAGTGCACCAGTAGGGCAGGTGACCTGGTGCCTCACAACACCCATGCTGCAAGGCTGGGTCCCCATGACTCTAGGCCACACCACTTCACTGACACAAAACCACCACAAGAATGGCCGAACACAGTACAAACACTCTGTGAAAGGAGCTGGACAACTCGCCTTCCATAAGCTCCCAGTATGTGAACTGAGGGCAAAAAGGCAGAACCCCTCCTTGCAGTCTCTTGATAATTAAAACACCTGTGCCAAATGGAAGAAGTGCTGGTTCAAGTAAAAAAACCAGAGCGGGACAAATGCAGCGTAGCTGGAAAAAAAAACATGAACCACACATCCACAATTCATCAGTTGATTTAAGTGGCTTAGTGGTTTGCACTTTTGCTTTGCACTGCTGCAGTCCTGAGTTCAAATCCCACCAAGGAAAACATCTGCAAGGAGTATTATGGCTTTCTTTCATTTGTTTCACACATTCCAAAGACATTCTGATTTAGATTGAAAGTGTTTGGGAAAACAAGCAACTGTGCAATTTACCTCCTATTAAAATATTCTCTGATCATGAATGGATACTATTTTTAATTTTATAGTGTACAGTTTATTGCTTAGGTTACCAGCAACCCTGCAGTTTCAAAGTGGCTGATTACTTAAAGAGCTTGTGCAGCTTGCAGGGTCTCTATTCCTTATAGCAGGGGCCCAACCTTTTGGCACCTCTGAGCCACATTGATAATTTTTATTTCTATAGTGACAACATTTTCCACAGCATTTTACAATTCAAAGGGTATTTGAGCAAACAATAAAGACATTACAGAGTAACACATAATTCAACAGATACCAACATGAGTGAAGGTCCTGCTCACAAGCTTACAATTCATGATGAAATAAGGGAGGCACAAAAGGTAAATAGTTATAAGTCCAACCATCTATATAACAAATAGGGTATTCAAATAACACTGTATGAACCAGTGACCTGCCAACTTAAGAATACTATTAAGTGCATGGAGGATGTGTAAACATATGTCACAAGGAAACAAATTGGGAGGAACGTTTTGTGAGGGCAAAACAATAATAGTTGAGAAGAGGTGGTATGCCAGTCTAAAGAAATTTGTATTTAGAGTATGCTTAAAACTGTGGGTATTAGAATTAATTGAATTGTCCTGGGCAGCACCTTCCAGAGAATTGGTGCAGCTCGCGAGAAGTCTTAGAGACAGGAGTGGGATGTTTGGATTATTGAGGCTGCTAGTATTAGGTTATTAGTGCATTAGAGGGTTTGAATAGGGTGATAGACCGAGATAAGGGAGGAGATTTAGGGCGATGCAGAATTGAGAACTTTGTGGGTGAGAGTGATAAGCTTATACTGAACTCTTGGCAACCAGTACAATGGCTAGTACAGGGTAAATGCATCAGTGTAGTGGTTAGACAGATCCTGGCAGCTGCATTCAGGATGGTTTGAAGAAGGGACAGTTTAGTACGAGGGAGACCAATTAGTAGAGAGGAAGAATTGGAAGAAAAGTTGTCATGAGCCACACATTAAATACAAAAACATTAACAAAAACTGATGAGCAAAAAAAAAAGGTCCATGCATAATTTTCATGATTCCCGCCATGACAGATAAGCAAACACCTCTTTACATAATAATCCTAATTATGCATCGGCACATTTAGAGAGTGTTTTATAATCGTCACAAGGGTTTCAAGATCGTGATCACTAATATAGAAAATGTAACACAAAATGCTAAACTAACTCTGATGTATACATCACATAGGATACACTGAACTCTGCTATATAAACACATCACATAGCACACATTTAAACTGCTGTAAACATTACATAGGATACACTGAGACTCTGCTGTATACATCAAATAGGATACACCAAGACTGCCATATGCCTCACATAAGAAACGCTGGAGCTGCTGTATATATCACATAGGATACAGTGAGACAGCTGAATACATCACTTAAGACACACTGGGGCTGCTGTATACATTACATAGGATACACTGAGACGGCTGTACAGTGCTGGCTAAAAGTATTGGCACCCCTGCAATTCTGTCAGAGAATGTTCAGTTTCTTCCTGAAAATGATTGCAATCACAAATTCTTTGGTATTATTATCTTCATTTAATTTGTCTTCAATGAAAAAAAAAAATTGTCATAAAGCCAAATTGGATATAATTCCACACCAAACATAAAAAAGGGGGTGGACCAAAGTATTGGCACTGTTTGAAAAATCATGTGATGCTTCTCTAATTTGTGTAATTAACAGCACCTATAACATACCTGTGGCACCTAACAGGTGTTGGCAATAACTAAATCACACTTGCAGCCAGTTGACATGGATTAAAGTTGACTCAACCTCTGTCCTGTGTCCTTGTGTGTACTACATTGAGCATGGAGAAAAGAAAGAAGACCAAAGAACTGTCTGAGGACTTGAGAATCCAAATTGTGAGGAAGCATGAGCATTCTCAAGGCTACAAGTCCATCTCCAAAGACCTGAAAGTTCCTGTGTCTATGGTGCGCAGTGTTATCAAGAAGTTTAAAGCCCATGGCACTGTGGCTAACCTCCCTACATGTGGAAGGAAAAGAAAAATTGACGAGAGATTTCAACACAAGATTGTGCGGATGGTGGATAAAGAACCTCGACTAACATCCAAACAAGTTCAAGCTGCCCTGCAGTCCGAGGGTACAACAGTGTCAACCCGTACTATCCGTCAGCGTCTGAATGAATAGGGACTGTATGGTAGGATACCCAGGAAGACCCCACTTCTTACCCCGAAACATAAAAAAGCTAAGCTGGAGTTTGCCAAAACTTACCTAAGAAAGCCTAAAACGTTTTGGAAGAATGTTCTCTGGTCAGATGAGACAAAAGTAGAGCTTTTTGGGAAAAGCCATCAACATAGAGTTTACAGGAAAAAAAAAGGCATTCAAAGAAAAGAACACGGTCCCTACAGTCAAACATGCGGAGGTTCCCTGATGTTTTGGGGTTGCTTTGCTGCCTCTGGCACTGGACTGCTTGACAGTGTGCATGGCATTATGAAGTCTGAAGACTACCAACAAATTTTGCAGCATAATGTAGGGCCCAGTGTGAGAAAGCTGGGTCTCCCTCAGAGGTCATGGGTCTTCCAGCAGGACAATGACCCAAAACACACTTCAAAAAGCACTAGAAAATGGTTTGAGAGAAAGCACTGGAGACTACTAAAGTGGCCAGCAGTGAGTCCAGACCTGAATCCCATATAACACCTGTGGAGAGATATCAAAATGGCAGGGGAGTGGAGTGGAAAATGGCAAATGGAGAAGGCACCCTTCAAATCTCAGGGACCTGGAGCAGTTTGCCAAAGAAGAATGGTCTAAAATTCCAGCAGAGCATTGTAAGAAACTCATTGATGGTTACCGGAACCGGTTGTTCGCAGTTATTTTGGCTAACGATTGTGCAACAAAGTATTAGGCTAAGGGTGCCAATACTTTTGACTGGACCATTTTTGGAGTTTTGTGTGAAATGTTCAATGATTTGATTTTTGTTTCATTCGCTGTGTTTTTTCATTGCAAGAAAAATAAATGAAGATAATGATACCAAAGAATTTGTGATTGCAATAATTTTCAAGAAGAAACTGAGTATTATCTGACAGAATTGCAGGGGTGCCAATACTTTTGGCCAGCACTGTATATACATTACATAAGAGACCATGATAGTGCTGTATACATCAGATATCATAATTTTTATGCATATTTTCTAACTGTAACTAGTAAAAACTTGAATATTTATTGGTTTGAAGCATATTATTTAATGTGTATTTGTGTAATGAGGGAGGGTGTGGCCGAAGGATATCTACACCTGTTGTCAAGGTGTATAAAATTTTTAGGTAGCTTGTTTTCCTCATAAAAATGGGCCAGAAAAAATGTAACTAACTCTGAAAAGTAAAAAAAAAATTAAGTATTGCAGAGGGATACAGCATTCTTGATATTGCTAATATAGAGGGCATGATCACAGGACCATCAAAACTTTTGCTGCAAATAATCAACAGGGTTGCAAAACCATGGTGAGAAAAAAAACACATATTAACTGCCAAAGATTTGAGAAATATCAAATTTGAAGCGACCAGTAATCCATTTTCTTCCAGTGCTGTCATATCCCAGAACTACAACCTGAACTGGAGTTCCCAAAAGTACAAGATATTGAGTACTTTGAGACATGGCCAAGGTAAAGAGGGTTGAAACCCGACCACCACTGAACAAAACATGCCACGACTGGATCAAGAAATATCTGAAGACAAATTTTTTAAAGGTTTTATAGACAGATGATATGAGAGTGACTCTTGATGGTCCAATTGATGGATCGGTAATGGGAACAGTTGCCACTTTGACTCACTTACCAGCATGGAGGTGGTGTTCAGTTGTGAGCTGGTATTATTAAAGATAAGTTAGTTCAACCTTTGTGTCTTTAAGATGTCCTCAAAATCAACTCCCAAACAGGTTTTAGAACACACTTTCTTCAAGCAGTGGTACAGGAAAAAGTCTTCATCTTTCAAGAAAACCATGATTTTTAAGCAGGGCAATCCTCTACTGTATGCATTGAAGTCTTGTACTGCTTTGCTAGACAGTAAAGGACTTAAAGATGAAACTATAATGACATGGCCCCTTCCTAACCTGACTTTAGCCTTATTGAGAACTTATAGGCCCTTCTTTAAGCAGGCGATTTACGATTAAGGTAAACAGTACAACTCTCTGAATAGTGTTTGGGAGGCTGCGGTAGGTGCTGCCCAAAAAGATGATCATCAACAGATTAAAAAACTGTTAGATTCCATGGATGGAAAGCTTATGACTGTTATTGAAATGACAGGAGGCTATATTGGTCACTGTTTATTTTTTTGAAATGTCAGAAAAATACTGTATTTTTAAATATTTTAAGTCTGGCTATTATTCTTACTTTAACAGATAGAAATAAACAAGTAACGTAAATTTTTCGTTTTCATTTAGTTGTATAATAGTTCTACACTCTAAGGGTTACTTTACACACTACGACATCGCAAGCCGATGGTAGCGATGCCGAACGCGATAGTCCCCGCCCCCAACGCAGCTGCGATATCTTGTGATAGCTGCCGTAGCAAACATTATCGCTACGGCAGCTTCACATGCACTTACCTGTCCTGCGACGTCGCTCTGGCCGGCGAACCGCCTCCTTCTTAAGGGGGCGGGTCGTTCGGCGTCACAGCGACGTCACACGGCAGGCGGCCAATAGAAGCAGAGGGGCGGAGATGAGCGGGACGTAAACATCCCACCCACCTCCGTTCTTCCGCATAGCCGGCGTGAGCCGCGGGATGCAGGTAAGGAGATGTTCCTCGCTCCTGCGGCTTCTCACACAGTGATGTGTGCTGCCACAGGAACGAGGAACAACATCATACCTGTCGCTGCCGTAACATTATGGAAATGACCGACACTACACCGATGATACGATTTCGACGCTTTTGCGCTCGTTAATCGAATCAAAAACGATTTACACACTCCAATGTCGACAGCGACGCCGGATGTGCGTCACTTTTGATTTGTTTGACCCCACCGACATTGCAGCTGCGATGTCGTAGTGTACAAAGTACCCCTAACAGTTGCTCAGTTTTGCACACACCAATATTTTCCTAATAAAACACAAACCTCATGTGACCACATGGACTCTGTCAGTGCCTAGCATGGGTTAAAGTTTCTTAAAATTCAGCCAGACATGAAGACAGTTTGTTTATAGATGGGGGATAATCCCTCATTGTTCTACAAGACTCTTGGGAGTTTAGTATTGAAGATTTTGTTGACCCATGTAATTGTTTTGGCCACTGAAGGCCAGACACCCATTGTATTACGATGTGTTTGCTGGATGCGATGTAACTTAGCTGTCTTTCCCTCGTCTCTGCCATTGACCATTATTACTGGGATATTCTGTATACGGCTTGAAATCTGGCCAATAAGATCCCAATTTTATCTACCAATCGTGAGACCCCAATGGTCTGAATGGAGAGCTCAGGGGTATAAGAAGGAGAACTGTCCATTGCCCAGAGAGACTCTTGCGACATCTTACCAATCTAGGACCTGCAGATCCAATTGGCAAGCCATAACTCAACCTGGATTATAACACTATATGGACTTCAGCATCAAATGCAAGGATTTGGCTTTGATATCTAGGACTACCTAAGGAAGGAATCCAGCTTGGGATAATCCAGTCATCTGAGTACAGACTTTGCGGACCTCAGCCAGCTTCCTAAATCCGACATTATTCCATTCTCGGTGGGTGCCCGCTGAAAGCGGGGTGCTGCTGGATTGGAGTAAGTAGCCCTTTAAGCTCTGAGGCACAGACATTCTAAATCCCTGGTAAGCCAGCGGAAGGGTGAGACTCTGTTGCTTGTTACATTTCTGTGTTTTGCTGGTTATGTGCCGTTAATTGTTTGGGTATCCAATAAAGTCTTAATATTGTGATTCCCTCACCCTGTGTTGTCTGAGTAGTGTTCCGCCCACGGTTAAGGAGGCCGGGCATTCAGTTGTTAAGAGCCCTGGGCCATGCTGTCTTTCTAAAGGCGGCCGGGCCAGGGGACGAGAGCACCCACTGACACCCATGTCTCCACAATTGGTGGCAGCAGTGGAATACTACTCAGCCTGGTTTATCCAGGGGAACTGCAGAGGACTGGTGTCCGTGGACACCGCCCAGGGCTCACCAACCAGGGAGGCACATAAGCATACCTAGCAGGCCATAGGGAAGGCATTCAGGTTTCGGACGCTGCCATGTCCAACCCTACCAGTTCAGCCATGGGACAAGGACCAGAGAGGAGTTACGACCGCAGCAGTAAATGGATGCTACAGGATCTCTGCCAGATGCGAAAGATTGACTACAGATACGCTGACCCTCGGTCGGACTTGATCCGGAAATTAGTCAGTTGGGATGCCCAGAATGATGCAGAGGATGATGAGGATCCTGCCGATATTGACCCAGAGGATTTAAACTATGTGCCATATCATGGATCTAGTGACAATCGGGAATCAGCTTGGTCCCAAATGGCCCGAGCCATAGAGTTGTTGGCTGTATTGGGGCCTAAATCCTCAAGAGAAGAGAGGGCTTGTGTTCTGGAATTTGTTTATGGGGTTCCAGCAGCCGTACTGCTAACACTAGCCGCTCGAGAGAGATGGCCCCGCTACCCAGCAGAAGCTGCACCAAAACAAAGGTCTACAAACAGGGCCTGTGACTTGCCCAATCTACGGCGCTGTTATACATGTGGGTGCCTTAGACATATAGATAAAGATTGTCTCCAAAACCGAGGCCCCATTCTTGGAGCCCATCTGTCAGCTCAGCCGGTCAAGGTCTGTGACATACAGAGCCAGGGACTACGAGACACTGGTTCCTCCATTACCCTGGTAAGCCCAGTTATTGTTTTCCCAGAAGACCATTTACCAGATTCCCAATTATCCATCTCCCTGACTGAGGGCCAGCGCTCAGACATCCCTCTGCATGTGTGCAGTTGGACCTAAAGACCAACTAGGGAGAGGTCGAGGTGGAGCTTATGGACAGCTTCCCCACACCAGTTATTTTGGGAAATGACCAGGGAGAGGTTGATGTGAAACTTGTGGACAGCCTCCCCACACCTGGTATTTTGGGGACTAACCAGGAAGTGATCGATGTGGGACTTGTGAACAGCCTCCCCATATCTGTCATTGTGGAGACTGACCAGAGCAAGGCGGATGTGGAGCTTATGAACAGCATCCCCACACCTGTTATTTTGGGGTCTGACCGGGAAAAGGTCCATATGGAGCTTATGGACAGCCTCCCCACACCTGTTGTTTCGGGGACTAACCAGGAGGAAGTTGATGTAGGGCTCATGGATGGTCTCCCCACTTCTGTTATTTCGGGGACTAACCAGGAGGAAATTGAAGTGGGGTTCATGGATGGCCCCACCAAGCCTGTTGTTTTGGATACCACCCAGAGGGAAGTGGAAGTGGGGCTTGTGGATTACCTGCTCACGCCAGTTATTTTGGAGTATGACCTAGGACAAGGACTATCCAGCCAGTTTGTAGCAGCCATCACCCACTTCCAAGCCAAACAGGACCATGATGTGGATCTTTCTAACATCTTTTACAAGGATTATTCACATTCCCAGTCTCCATCATCCACCTCTGAGCCAACAACCATGAGTAAGCCTAACCAGACTGTGGCTATTGACTGGGGAAGATTGATAGTAAGAAATGTATGCAAGCCCAACTCATGGACCCCACCTTAGTGCTTGTCCGCAATATGGCTGCTCAACCTGGAGGAGGTAATCAGGGGGAGGTGTATAGATGCGAGCCTCTGTTACTGACCTCACCATTAAAAAGGACAATGCCGTCAAGAGGAGAAGAGTGATCGGACGCCTATCATGTCTGGCTAATATTAAGAAGGGGGAGGAATGTGATGACATGGACACTCAGTGCCTAGCATGGGTTAAAGTTTCTTAAAATTCAGCCAGACATGAAGACAGTTTGTTTATAGATGGGGGATAATTCCTCATTGTTCTACAAGACTCTTGGGAGTTTAGTATTGAAGTTTTTGTTTATTCATGTAATTGTTTTGGCCACTGAAGGCCAGACAACCATTGTATTACGATGTGTTTGCTGGATGCGATGTAACTTAGCTGTCTTTCCCTCGTCTCTGCCATTGACCGTTATTACTGGGATATTCTGTATACGGCTTGAAATCTGGCCAATAAGAGCCCAGTTTTATCTACCAGTCGTGAAGACCCCAATGGTCTGAATGGAGAGCTCAGGGGTATAAGAAGGAGGACTGTCCATTGCCTAGAGAGACTCTTGCTACATGTTACCAATCTAGGACCTGCAGATCCAATTGGCAAGCCATAACCAAACCTGGATTATAACACTATATGGACTTCAGCATCGAATGCAAGGATTTGGCTTTGATATTAAGGACTACCTAAGGAAGGAATCCAGCTTGGGATAATCCAGTCATCTGAGTACAGACTTTGCGGACCTCAGCCAGCTGTCTTTCAAAAAGGTGGTCGGGCCAGCGGACGAGAGCACCCACTGACCCCCGTGTCTCCACACCTCACTTTTACGATCTTCATTTATTCAGGCTTAAGGTTAATTATTAGGGATGAGCGAATGTATTCGCCACTTTTCGGTATCCGATGGATAATGGGGTATTCGAGGTATTCGCTATCCGATGGCTAATATGTTATTCACTCCGTTACTTTAATATACATTTCTCGACTTCCTGGTGCCTTTTTCCAGCCAATGAACACATCTGATGTTGCTTGCTTTCACAGTAATGCCACAGCCATCTTTGTTGTTGTGATTGGCTTGGCCGCACGGCGTCATAGGGGCTATATAAGCCAGCGGCCATTATGGTCAGTCAGTCTCTCCCTCTCTCTTTCTTACTCACTAATCATGGGTGCAACGCTGCACGGCTGTCACACTGTGGCGGCGTCTCTTGGTTTTGAAAATGCCGGCCGCACATTATTCCATCTCATATTCCCTGCTTCTTCCACCCACCGCCGCCTATGATTGGTTGCAGTCAGAAACGCCTCCACGCTGAGTGACAGCTTTCTCACTGCAACCAATCACAACCACCGGTGCACGGGTCTATGTCGTGTAGTAAAATAAATATATAATGTAAAACAACGACGTGCGGTCCTCCCCCCAAGTGATACCCTGCCGAGGTAAGCACACAGCAGCGGGCCGGTATTCTCAGGCTGGGGAGGGCGAGGGCCATGGTTATGGCCCCCCCTCTCGCAGCTGAGATTATCAGCCCACTGCTGCCCCGAGAATGTCGCATCCATTAGATGCGACAGTCCCGGCGTCCGGCGTGTTACCGGCCCTTCCCGATTGCCGTTATGCGGTGGCAATCAGGGTAATAAGGAGTTAATAGAAACCCATAGCTGCCACTAAGTCCAAGATTAGTAATGGCAGCGTCTATGACATGCCAGCTCTAATCTGTAACTAAATAAACACAACACCGAAAAATCTGTTAATTCAAATAAAACACCAAAAAGCCCCTCTGTCACCACTTTATTAACCCCCCAAATATCCAGGTCTGGCGTAATCCACACTGATTCGGCGACGTCTGTGAGTGAGTACTCAATGCAGCCTCATTTCGTGAACAATGCTGCAGGGGCAACTCCAGGTCATTTATCACAGTCAGTGATGTCAACACATTACCGATTGCGAGAATTTCAGTGCTGCCGTAAAGCACAACTCATAGTGACGTCACTGACCGGCAGTGACCCTGCGAGAACTCAGATCTAAGCTCCCGCAGGGTCACTGCTCCATCACACATACTGTTGGGGAGGGGAAACACATACATCACAAATAAAAGCTGTAATATCATCTATCTATCCATCTATCTATCCATTATCTATCTATCCATTATCTATCCATCCGTCTATCCATTATATATCTATCTATCCCTCTATCCCTCTATCTATCCATCTAGCTGTCCATCTATCTATCAATCCATTATCTATCTATCCATCCATAATCTATCTATGTATCCTTTATCTATCCATCTATCTAATCTATCTATCCATTATCTATCTATCTATCCCTCTATCTATCCATCTATCCCTCTATCTATCCATCCCTCTATCCATCTATCCCTCTATCCATTATCTATCTATCCATCTATCCCTCTATCTATCCCTCTATCTATCCCTCTATCTATCCCTCTATCTATCCATCTATCTATCCCTCTATCTATCCCTCTATCTATCCCTCTTTATATCTATCTATCTATCTATCGGATAGATAGCTGTATAGATAGAGGGATAGATAGAGGGATAGATAAATAGATAGAATGGATAGATAGACAGATAATGGATAGATTGTTGGATAGATTGATAGAGAGAGGGATAGATTGATGGATAGATAAATAGATAGAGGGATAGACAGATAGCTAATGGATAGATAGCGGGATAGATAGAGGGATAAAGGGATAGATTGATGGATAGATAGAGGGATAGGTAGAGGGATAGATAGAAAATGGATAGATAGAGGGATAGAGAGATACATAGAGGGATAGATGGATAGATAGATAATGGATAGATAGACCGATAGATAATGATTAGATAGATAGAGGGATAGATAGATATCCCTCTATCTATCCATTATCTATCTATCCCTCTATCTATCCATTATAATGGATAGATAGAGGGATAGATAGATAATGGATAGATAGAGGGATATAGAGATGGATAGATAGAGGGATAGATGGATAGATAGAGGGATAGATAATGGATAGATAGAGGGATAGATAGACAGATAATGGATAGATAGAGAGATAGATAGATAATGGATAGATAGAGGGATAGATAGACAGATAATGGATATATAGAGGGATAGATAGAGGGATAAAGAGATAGATAATGGATAGATAGAGGGATAGAGAGATAGATAGATGGATAGATAGAAGGATAGATAGAAAGATAGGTAGAAAGATAGATAATGGATAGATAGATAGACAGATAATGGATAGATAGATAAAAAAAGATAGTTGGATAGATAGACAGGCAGACCGATGTCAAACACATAATGTCCCACCTCCCTGCATATTCTAACCTGGCACTCTTTAGTGACTTCATGTGGCAATAAAGGGTGCCTAGCCTTGTATTTAGCCAAAAAAATAAATAATTGGAAAAAAAAACCGATGTGGGGTCCCCCCCATTTTTGATAGCCAGCTAGGGTAAAGCAGACCACAACTGGCAGCTTTACCTTGGTTGGGGATCCAATTTGAAGGTGTTAATGTTGGCCATAAATTTACTTTGATGCAATCTAGTCATGCATCCCTCTTAAACTGTCTGCAGTCCAAATTATGAGTCACTCGTGGTAGCATGCATACCACTCTCTTTCACTCACACTAGAGACGTACTCAGATATGAATAGAAAGTAAGACTGATTTATTCCAGAAGTTGTACAAATATTTAAACTGACTTATTGGCTAGGTGCCAAGAATACGTAACACGTCTCCTATTGGATAAAGTAGAACAGCTTATTCTGTAATATACAATTTACTGTAATGTGCTTGGTTCCTCATTTATATTAAGCAATGTCAGCATGATTCACTTGTCACAAGACTCTGTCTGTCTGAGTGTTATGCCAAGAGATATATATGTGTGTTACAGTTCAAACACCATCTTAAATCCTGTTCTTTATGGATATCTCCATTCTCCATATAACTCTTATATACTCATAATAGTTCATAATCTTGTCCATAACAGTACCCCCTTTGGAGATAGCCAAAAAGTCTTTCCTTTCTTTTCCCGAGTCTATTGATCTGTCCTAATGCCGATGGTTACCTCACTCACATACGAGATAACCCATCCCCTGTGGATGAATCTCCCCACCCAACAGACTATGCATAGGAAGCCAGATCCTGACCGTATTCTCTAAACTGTCCTCATGGCTATGTTCCGCTGGCACACGTTATTCAGGAAGGGGGAACGTGGCAGTAGTCCTCTAATTGGCTAATATTTATCAGGGTTGGTTTCGCTCAGAGTCTCATGCTCCTCAGTCCTCAGGCGGTAATGGTGGGACATCAAAGGTGGGATGTACAGTCGTCTTCTGGTCCACATGCTTAGATATCATCGTCCTGGCACAAAGTATCGGGTAGAAGAGGGAAGACAGCCATCTCCTGGTCTCAGGTCCGACATCTCTTTGTTGTGGAATGCATGGATCTTCGTCCAAAAGAGGAAGAGAGAGAGAAAGATTGAGAAGAGAGGAAGAGGGAAAGATTCAGAAGAGAGGAAGAGAGAGAAAGATTTGAGGAAAGAGAGAGAAAGAGAGGAAAAGAGGAGAGAGAAAAAAAGAAAAGAGAGAAAAATCTAGATCTGGTTGGATCTGGAGGAGAAAACTCAAAAACGTGTATTTGGCAAATGTTTAAACAAACAACAAGCTTAGTTGAAGTATCTGGGGGTACTTCTAAACAGAATTTCATAGGGTCTCAACCTAGTGGTCCCTGCTAGGGTGTGTCTGACACTGAACAATTCAAGGGGAAGACTCTCATGCCCTTGCCTTCTACACTGCCCCATCTTCCCAACCTTCCCTCTATTCTGTGGCTGGTATGGGGTGTGTAGAGTCAGTTCTGTGTCTAAGGCCTGCCATATCTCTTTGGCTAACAGAGAACAATAGAGGAAAATAGGGTTTATTTGAGCCGCGCCAATGATCACTTCTCAGGTATTCAGATTAATGGATCTTTATTTTGCACAGGTCTACGCGTTTCTGGAGTCTCAGCTCCCTTCCTCAGGACCATCAGGCATAAGAACACATCAAATCTACCATAATGGAGACTAACACAGTATAAATACATTTGATGACATCACAGGACCGCCCCTGACAAAAAAAAAAAAAAAAAAAGGCGGGAAAGGGTGCATTGCAGTGAAGCATGATGCAATACAAGTAACTTCATGAAGGATGTGAAAAATAAAATCAATTATAGTGGCGATAACACATATCTCAGATCGTGAAATAATGAAATTACTCAAAACATAAAAACACCAAAAATAATAGATCTATGTGTGATCATGATTATCTCAAAAAATATACATATGTATGTGCAGGGAGGCAGCCTAGAACTCACTTAGACATGTCAGTGCTGGAAAACCCGGGAATATAGGATAGATCAGTGAGAGCATGAGACCACGCAGCCAACAAGGCAATTACTGTTGCTGGGTGATGGAAGAAAAGAAACAGTCAAAATGCCCTGAATCCGTGAAAAAAAATATATAAGAGAAAAAAATCCATAGCCTAGGTTCCAGATGGAAAAAAGTCCAAGGATCAAGGAACCGCTTAGGAACATGATGTAGTGAGTGAGTTCAAGAAAGTTCAGGAGTGTGGGAAAAAAAAAAAAAAAAAACCCCAAAAACAAAAAAACAACCTTCCATATGCGCAAAAAGCAAGTGCCAGAACCAGAAGGTGAAATGAGTGCAGGACCGTGAGAAGAAAAATTACGGCGCTAGCGCTGAGAGTCAGGGAGCAAGTGGATAGCATTTGAATTAGAGTGAATGGAGTAAGACATGTAACAAAACAACAATGAATGTGCACTAATCAGATCTGAATAGACTAGATCATGTATAATAGCCGGAGGAAATAAATGTATATATATAGAGAGGACACCTAAAGAAAGAACAAGGAAGCTCCTGCAGAGCGTCAGATCAAGTAATGTATATTAAAATATAGGATCAGTGTGGATAGAAAAGCGAGACTAGGAACCAGAAAAACCATATGTCCCAAGTGCAAGACTGCAAACCATTGTGGTGAGCTACCAGTGATGCCGGGGATCAAGAGATGTACCTCTACTACAAAAAATTGTAGGAGAGAAAATAACGGAGTGTAAAAAATGTGATAATAAAGGGTGGGTGATGCAATCACCGTATAGTATGTCTGCTAATGATGCAATCAAAGTGAAAATATATAAATATATACATACATATTAAATTTTAGAAGAGCGCCCCCAAGTGGGAAGGGGAAGGGGAAAAAAAAAAAAAATTATATATATATATATTGTGTACTCGAGGCAATTATTGCTAATAAAAAAACAGATATGAATCTGTGTCCCAAAAAAAACTTATAGATATGATGCATGATGATAGTAAAAGCATAAAATAGACCTGGCATAAACATAGCTAAAAACCTATAAAGGATGCACAAAATGAAACTATAAACCATGTTACAAGAATTAATAAAAACATAAAAATTAAAAAATATAATGTAAAAAGCACTAAGGCGCTAAAAACATATATGAATATAAATATAAAATGAATATATAAACAAACAACCCGATGGTATTTAATAAAATAGATCCGTGACCTCATTGAGGCCACGAGGTTTTAACGTATTGAGTTTATAAATCCAATATGTTTCTTTCTTATTAAGAACCTCTATCCGATTAGATATGTATGGGGGTATATATTCTATAGGGGTGACCTTTAGTTTGATTTTTTTGTCATGATATAGAGTAGTATGTCGGGATAGTCCATGAAGCATAAAACCCACTTTAATGTTGTGTCTGTGGGAGTTAATTCTATTATGTAGTGCCTGAGTGGTTCTCCCAATATAACGCTTATCACAATCACACTCTATCAGGTAAATGACAAAATCGGATTGACAAGTGAGATGTCCTTTTATAAGAAAATCCCCCCCACCTGGGGCCAAACCGAAACTGACCCTCTCATGCTGAATAGTTTTACAACATAGGCAATTTTTCATGTTTTCAAAGTGAGTTCTAGGCTCATTTCATGCCCTCCCTGCACATACATATGTATATTTTTTGAGAGATAATCATGATCACACATAGATCTATTATTTTTGGTGTTTTTATGTTTTGAGTAATTTCATTATTTCACGATCTGAGATATGTGTTATCGCCACTATAATTGATTTTATTTTTCACATCCTTCATGAAGTTACTTGTATTGCATCATGCTTCACTGCAATGCACCCTTTCCCGCCTTTTTTTTTTTTTTTTTTTTTTGTCAGGGGCGGTCCTGTGATGTCATCAAATGTATTTATACTGTGTTAGTCTCCATTATGGTAGATTTGATGTGTTCTTATGCCTGATGGTCCTGAGGAAGGGAGCTGAGACTCCAGAAACGCGTAGACCTGTGCAAAATAAAGATCCATTAATCTGAATACCTGAGAAGTGATCATTGGCGCGGCTCAAATAAACCCTATTTTCCTCTATTGTTCTCTGTTATCTGCCGTCTGGGTTGCTGCTGCCTTGATCAAAACTTTCCATGCCTGCATAGTAGTTGTGACTTTCACAACTTCACTTGGTGAGTATTACTGCTCCCTGTCTCTACCCCGTGTGTTATTGGGGTAAAACCCTATTGCGCTTCTTCTCCACAGCTTTTTACTCATCATATCTCTTTGGCTGGCAGTAAAAGCAGGTCACTAGCCACTTTCTATGGTCTCCGGGAGCCCACAGCCTCACCCTATCTCAGTCCTCTTCTTCTTCTGAGACTTGCTCTTGTAGGGTCAGGAAAGTGTTTTCTCAAGACTTTCCATCTTTCCTTTCTTCTTCACATTGGGGTCATTCAAAAAAAACAGATTGACTGACTGTTTCTTTGGTAAGTGGTCTTGGGGCTTCTTTGGATGTTCTGTCAGTGAGGGCACTTCTTACTGCTTCCCTTGACTCCTCCAATGTGGGCCTCAACCCTGCTCACCGCGACTCTGTCTGGCAATAGCAAAGCATCCATCCGTTCTTCTATGGCCTCATGGCGGCGTACAGTTTCATTGGCAGTGATCAAGTCTCTTGTCTTCCATACAGAGTAGATGCTGGCTGCTATCTTGCAGGCTTCAGCGAGAGCACATACATCTGCTTCTTCACAGACAGGCGTTCGGGTAGCGACTGCTCTATCAGCACAGCGTCTTCTGCTACCAGCACCATACCCATGTGGAACCGTCTTCTTGATGCACATCTTGATCCATCCGCAAAGGGGTTAAGTCAGGGTCCAAAAGTGTATCCGTCACTGTATTGAATCCAGAGTTTCAGCTATGCCAGAGTCGACTACCTCTTCCACCAAGGAGTCAGAGGTGGGACACTCCCCCCTTGGAAGAGGGAGAAGTTTAGCAGGATTAAGGACCAGACATCGGGAGTTGGTGACTTTGTCAGGGAGCAGTGATGTCATACGGGCACTGATCTTCAACTGGTGCTTTAGGTAGGTGTTCAATCTGGCTGAGTAGTGTTCAAAGGGCTGCTGTCTTCCTCCATGGCAAACAGGTAGAATGACTTCTGGGCTGGAGATGACGTGATGATACTCTTCAGGTGACTGTGACTGTAACTCAGGTGACTGTGAATGCAGCACATCCGTATGTGGGGTGATCTTGTAAGCTGCTAGATTCATCTCCAGACATCTTGCCACTTGAGGGAGGATGTCTTGGTTCTTACCAGCTGTAGTTTGCATGTGGGCTCTCGGAGACCTGATACAAAGGACTATACCCTTTAACTTTGGGGTCAGGAGAACACTGAAATTCTAAAAACTAAGATCCCCTAAAATCCCGGGGAAAGAGAAAAGAGCACAAGAGGGTTTGGAAACTACCAAGCAGCACCCCCTGACTACATATACACAACTAGGAAAAAGCAGTGGAGCGTATCTACTCTACCTCTCCTGTGCTGACCCTGTAACTGGGGGCCCTGCACTCTCCCTCATCCCGACGGTAGACCTGATGGTGGTCAGGGTCAGGCCTCCAGCGTATCCCTCTCTCCTGTCAGACCCTGCAAACTAAGACACAAAGGATTACTGGGTGCTGCCAACGAAAACCCTAATATATGCCAACTCCTGATGATCAATGTCCCCTAGGGACCACATGATCCTCCACCCTCTCTATCAGGGAACTCTTGTGCAAGATACCAGGCAGGATAACATGTGAATATCTCAAACCAGGCTAAGCATCAACTGCCATAGGCAGAAAAATATTCACTCTCCACCAGGACTAATAGTGAGCAGTCTATATGGTCTACTAAACTGTATACTAGATACAGCAAAAACAAACATGCAAAAGTGAAGGGAAAAGGTTTCCACAGGACTATCAGCAATAACCTCTGCTAAGGTTCATTAGTGGGAACACAATGGGGCACAACTGCATATATGACCAAAAACGGAGTGTGTGTTTCAGGTCCCTATGTCCCCCCCTCTGCAGCCTCTGCTGCATCAGCAATAAACAGAGCAGTGGCTTTGGCTGCTGAAACAAAAATGGGGAACTGGGTGTCGGCTGGACTAAAATGGCGTCAAAAGATGAACTATGTAGTGTCTGAGTTAAAACGTCCGCTAAAAATAATTACCGATAAGAAACAGCCGCTAAAAGAGGAAGTAGGTGTTGGCCAAAAAATGGCGTCTGAAGAGGCCTGGGAGGGAGTGACATGGATTGTGACATCTACATTCAGGAGGCATTCAATCTGTCACCGGGAATACGGATTATATAGAGACCCCTGGGCTGACTCTGTAACTAGGGACCCTGTACTCGCCCTCATCTCCTGTCAGCCCCTGAAATCATAACCCCATACCATACCCCACCCAGGGCTGGGCAAAACACAGAGTGACAGAAAGAAATCTACATTCAGGACAGGAAATAATGGGGTGGGCTTACGTGGACACAGTGCTCCGCAGACAGCACACAAGTCCACCCTATATATCAGCTTATGTTTCTTATTTTCACAGACAGGTAAAATACACATAGTGTAGTTGCTAGATTCAGAATTACTCATCAATTCTCATCTAATCTCCCCCCTTGGGAGAATTCTCCATTTCCCTTTTCGACATACGTGTGTCACTTACAATTCATCTTCACTGAAGATTAAATAACACTTCTCTTATTTTCCTAATTTCAACTCTCCTACGGTGTTTCACACCAGAAACTGCGTACATTATACATACAAACATCTTCCAGGAAAAACTAGAGCACCAGGGTCACTTGGGTGATAATAAGGTACACGCACCCTCACTGTAAACCCGCAAACCTGGCTCCATTACTGGCCAGAAAGAATCCCCAGCTTTAATTTGGGTGAGCCCATACAAATCAGTTTTGGTGGTGGGCTGAATCTTTGTTAAATCATTGTCATCTTCCTGCCCCCCCTCGGTGTTTTCTGTTGCTCCAGCAACAAATAGGCCAGTGGCCTTGGGACTTAAGATGGCTGGAAAAGGGAACTAGGTGCGGCCCAACCTGAAATGACGTCTGGGCAGGCTAGGGAGGGCGTTTGGTGGGCAGGGGGACAAACTACACAAGTCCAACCCTCTGGGGACGACTTATAAGGAGGGGGGTATTGTTTCCTAATGGGCTTGGCCACTTCCTGAGGTGCCATTTTCTGAGCTGGTGCAATATAGAAATATCTACTATCTCCATCCCATTCCTCTTTCCATGGCAATTTTCTAACATCTTTTGACGTTCTATACCATGCCTCAGCATCCATAAGGAGATCTTTATCTTTCAAAATCCCTCGCTTATTTAACAAGACATCTTTCCATTCTTGCTCCTCTAATCTCCCTCTTGGCAGTGATCCCTGAAGGAGCGACTTCATATTTTTAATATACTTTTTACCTTCTTGCTCGCTTACTAATTCATCTGCCGTTAACTTGACAGGTGTGGACTGATTAGACCCCATGCTTAAAGGGTACACGACCTAAAACTAACACGTCAATCTGGATGTCTGGTCTGTGCCGTTGTGCACTTCCTCTCCTGGACCAGCAACTATACACATCCACAGAATACCAAGATTTCTATCCACAAAACCACAACACAAACGGGTTGTCCTACCAGGAAGAAGTGTCACGTGGGTGATAGAAACTAAATTCACCCTCACTATATCTTACTTCAAGTACTAGTAACCTCTGTTCACCTTATATACACCACATAAGTACGATCCATCCAGACCATCAATAACCGTGATTAAGACCAAAATTTAGGATTTTCCCCAATGTATTCAATCCTAGGTAAGAATACATTGACATCCACTAAAACAAGACCAATGAGTACGCATACAACGTTCAACTCACTGCTTAGCAGGAAAACTGTACCAGGTAACAGTCAGGGTCCGTCCCCCACTTTATACAACACTGCACTTGTACATAGAAAACCCTTCCAAATCTTCTATTCCCGAAGATCAGGTCCAAGGCCTTATCAAACATCAACTATTGACCGGACACGTCATCACAAATTGGTGTATCTCGCAGTATATACAGCAGTATACATAAACAGTTAACCTCAAAGTACAGCTTCTGAGTTTTTTTTTGTTTTTTTTTTCACTCAAAGACAGCTCTCACTACATTATCGTGACACTTGACACTTCCCCTTTTTCTGCCGTAACTGAACCAAACAGAACTTCCCGTTTCTCGTAACCAGCAAGTACTCCACCTGCTGCAAATAGACAGACATTTCAACAGGTAGACACAGGTAAACACAATGACATAACAATAAGGACACTATATATACCATCCAGGTGGCTGATCTCACCTGCAGATATAACCATATATATCCATATAACCAGCGTATATAACAACTTCCTCATTTTCCCCTACCGTCAGAGAAAAACGAAACTTAGAACTTCTGCTTTCTCCCAGAGCAGACAAAAACCTCAAACCACATTACATTTCATGTGATTTAGAATTACATTTATACAGACAGCTTAAGGTGAACCTGACCACCTTGGTGTGGGATCTCTTAGGACGGCTTATCTCATGCGAGATGGCGGTCATTAGGTGTCTAGACTGGGACAGCCCAACCCCCCCTTCGAAATGCAAGTACACGCAGGAGGTTTGCAAGGTGAGATTAGACAAATCTTCTCACCTGCAGCTATAGTGCGCATCTCCATATCCCGGTAGTTGCCTTTCGAATTAAGGGGCCAGCATGGCCGTCCATCATCCAGAGCTCCGTCCTAAGGTTCGTTGGGCGCCATCTGTTAATGTTGGCCATAAATTTACTTTGATGCAATCTAGTCATGCATCCCTCTTAAACTGTCTGCAGTCCAAATTATGAGTCACTCGTGGTAGCATGCATACCACTCTCTTTCACTCACATTAGAGACGTACTCAGATATGAATAGAAAGTAAAACTGATTTATTCCGGAAGTTGTACAAATATTTAAACGGACTTATTGGCTAGGTGCCAAGAATACGTAACACGTCTCCTATTGGATAAAGTAGAACAGCTTATTCTGTAATATACAATTTACTGTAATGTGCTTGGTTCCTCATTTATATTAAGCAATGTCGGCATGATTCACTTGTCACAAGACTTTGTCTGTCTGAATGTTATGCCAAGAGATATATATGTGTGTATCTTGTCCATAACAAAGGGTCCCCAGGTTTCCCCCCAAATTAGTTCACCAGCCAAGGTAAAGCGGACAGCTGTGGTCTGGTATTTTCAGGGTGGGTAGGTCCATAGTTATTGGCTCTTCCCAGCCTAAAAATAGCAGGCCACAGCTGCCCAAGAAGTGGCGCACCATTAGATGCGCCAATCGTGGCGCTTCGCCCCAGCTCATCCCGTGCCCTGGTGGGGTGGCAAACAGGGTAATAAATGGGGTTCATACCAGATGTGTAATGTCACCTGACATCAAGCCCAGCAGTTGGTCATGTCATGTCGTCTATTAGATTCCCGACATCACCAACTGTCAGTAATAAAAGTATAAAAAAAAATAGACCACAAAAAAAAAAAATATTTGAAAAAACACTCCACAAAACATTCCCTCTTTCACCAATTTATTGTAAAGAAAAAAAGCATCTGTAATCCATTTTGGAAGTCCCACGACAATTCTGGATCTTCTAGAATTTGGGGGGCACGCTCAGGGAACGTGTCCCTCATTTTCTAGGAGTGCAGACCTTCTATGGGAAGAGTGTGGTTGCAAAGAATCTGCACCTACCCTCCTCGGGTCACAGCACCAGTGTGCTTGCAGCCAGCGCAGCTCCACAGCCGTTCTCACTCAACACAGCAAGCTGAGCTGACAGCCGCGCTCTGCGCATACGCCTACCGTGTATTATGAAGGAGGAGGGACACGGGGGATAAACGCTGCAAAAAGGTAAAAACACCCGGGGGTTTTGGGGGGTGACTTAGCTGGACCCGGGGAGAACAGAAATCAGAGGAAGAGGGTGAATGCGGGTGGCGCGTTAGTGTGCATCCTGTCATCTTGGATGAATCGGGAGGGGGCAGAAATGCAGTGAGGCACCTTCTACAGGCTGTGCCCATACTGTTTCTGCCTTTTGCCATTCATTTCAGCCTCTTCCTCAGTCACCACAGCTCACCGACGGGTCCAACATGAAATTATTCTGGTTTCCCATAGACTTGCATTGGGGGTCGAATATTCGCGAATACTCAAATAGCTGCGAGGTATTCGTCGGATATTCGGCAAAGGGAATAATAGGGTATTCGATCATCCCTATTTATTATACTCTTGGACTGACTGATAGCACTTTAGTTGTTGAATAATAAAATTAAATTTAAAAAATACGAATAGCTTAATAATTTTTCCCATGGAATATATTCATTATATAAGATACACTGAGACTCTGCTGCATAAATCACATAGCATACACTGAGACTGCTGTATTTATATTACATAGGAGACAAAGACTGCTGAATATATCACAGGAGACTCAGACTACATCATAGGAGACATGAAACAGTTGTATATAGATCATAGGAGAGATGAAATTGCTGTATACATATACACTGTAGGGGACTTGAGTATATATCATAGGAGACATGAGACTGCTGTATAAATTCCATATGTGACATGAGACTACAGTATATATCAAATAGCAAACATGAGACTGCTGTATATACATCACATAGGATACACTTAAGGGTACTTCTGTGTGACACTAAGCAGCGACCTGGCCCCTGCTGTGAAATCGCTGATCGTTACACACTGTTCTGGTTCATGTTTTGGTCATCTGTCTCCCACAGGGCAGCACGCATCAGTGTTTTTGACACCTTACTCAAAGACCTCGTTCGCGACTCATGTAGGCGTGCATCTTCCTTGTTTTCCGCGCCCTCTGTTCCGATTGTTGATCGCTACTGCATTCGGATTGGCCACTTCAATCCTCTGTTCTGGCTCGTAGATCGCAGTACATTTCCGAGGGCTGAATTCACTTGTCTCGGACCGCGTGTAGCAGCAGATCGTAATACAGTCCATTCTGCATCGGGACTGTAGGATGGACAAGGATGGAGAAGGATGGAAGCGCTATTATGTTGCCTTCTCTGAAGGCTAGGCAGCCCAGTCACAATGCAGTTATGACCACCAATCGGAGCAGAGGGGGCGTGGAAAAGGCAATGTAGATGCACGCCTATGTTACTACTCAAGATTTGAATCGTGCTATGTGACAGGGTCCCAGCGAACACTGATATCGTTGTACAGGTTGTTATGGGTCGCCGTATCGTTGCTGCATCATTGGGAAGATCTGACTACCATGATGTACCAACGATCCTGACCAGGTCGTATCGTGGTTGGAATCGCTGGTACATCGTTTAGTGTGACGGTACCCTTAGGCTGCTGTGTATTCCTTACATAAGAGATATGAGACTGCTGTATGTAGATTGACTTAGATTCTGGAAATGCAGAGCTACAAATTTTTAGAGCTGTGATGGCAAGAGAGTGATAGGAGAGCAGAGCATGCTAACTCCATCCATAAAGAACATCCTGGCGGTCGTACTGGCCATTGTCTGCTTGAAGGGAGGACATACGTGACTTAGAGCCTTCTTGCAGAGTGCTGCAGAGGCAATACCCAGTTCAGACTAGCAGCACAGCCATGCCTCTGATCCCAATTGTCAATTTTAGCTGTGCTCCACCACCTCACAAATGAGGAATCCCAGCACACAGGATTAATGCACTCCTGAAGAGAGAACAGTGGCTCTACAATTTTATTCATTTTTGCTTTTCCATTTTTCAGCATCCATAACTTTATTTATATTTTTCCATTGATGCAGCTGTATGAGGCTTTGTTATATACAGGAAAAACATTATTCATTTTAACAATGTGTTGGGGTACATTTAAATTGCTGTGTAATATGATATAACTTTTTTTGCAATGTAAATCAATAAAATGCAATTTTTGTTGTTTTTTTTTCCACACTAAAAAAACTGTTGAATTAATTTTTCGGATTATGGTCATGTGGATAGTTGTGTAATTATTTTTTACATTCATGCAACTAAGTGAAAAAAAGAATTTTTTTTTCAGACACTTAATGGGAGGACATAGGAACCTTGCTGCCACCTGGAGGCTGACACTAAGAATACATCTTAAAAAAAAGTCCCTCCTTGTGTTCAGTTTCTCTTAGTGTCACATTGGAGGCAGGCACAGGTCTGAGTTTCAGTCCTGTTTTTGTTTATGATGCTTTATTGCAGAGACTAATCTTTCCCTTTTTTCTTCTTTAGGTTGGGTAACAGAGCGGAATGGGACTGTTTTCTTTTGCCCCACTAAGCAACAGATAGTACAGACTACAGTGATCAGTCTGTAGCCTTTCTTATTGAGATGGCAAGACTATTGAAACTTGTAGTCGGGGATCAGGTATTTGGGGCAGATGATCCTTTGCCTTTTGACTTCTGCTCACTTGCCCTTCTTAGCATGGTGTGTTTTATGGAACAAAACATGAATCTCAGGGCCACAGGATTAAGCTGATTTAGGACAGTTATGTAGGTCCTTTGCCTTGGTCCTCCTTTGCATTGTATTTCCTTGATTCTGCAACTTTGTTTTCACGGGCCTGTGCTGTTTAATCAGCAGCCAGAGTGCAGTTGATTTTACTTTCTGCTGACAACTGTGTTTTTCTCCAGTTCAACCAATACCTATAATCAACGGCGAGTGCACACCAACCATTCACTACCTATCTAGTAGCTCTGTCTCACTGAGAGGTTACACTGGCCAAGGTGTCCTTGTCCATGTTTACAGTCGTGAGGCATCTAGCAATTTTCTCTCTGTCCCTGGTATTGTGACCAGTTCCCAGAGTTGATCAGACCAACCTGTCCCCAGTGGAAATTGCAACCCAGAAGCTACTTTTATCATTTCCCAGAGTGAGTTAGATGCACAAGCCTGCCAGTTCCAAACTAGGCAAACTCTATATGGAGCACCACACATTTAGTAAACTACATACACTATGACCACGCCCCTCAATGAGTCAGAAGACCCTGCAGAGCGTTTAGGCAAGTGATCCAGACAGTGTGAGTTGTAACTTACTGTGCTTTGACAACTTTCTAGACCATGAAACAAATTTCGCTCAGAGGCGTGTATCATTCATGAAAGCCAGACAGTACCCTGACCATGCTTTCAAATGAGTCAGAATAGTAACCAGAGGCCTCTTAGCCTTACTTATTGTGAGGTTGATTAGGACTGTGGGTAGATCTTGGTAGCAGATGAGAAGATAGTCTGAACACTTCCCAAGGGGTCGGATCATTTAGTTGCATTCTTTGCCTGACAAATCACACATGGTACTCTATCCACTATCTCCCAGAGTCAGATTATTAGGCAGAGTTCCCTCAGTAGGACATAACCATGAAAGTAAAACTCAATGTACTCAGACTCAGAGTAAGTCTGACCACCATCTTGTCACTCAAGGGAGCAAAAATATCTACTGACTGCCATAAACACTATGAAAGCAGATGCAGTGTTAGTAGAACATGATTTGTAGGTCCTGAAAGTATAATCAGACATTCTCTAATGTTTAGCTCATATTACACAAGTGAGCCACATGGTACTCTGATCTCTTCCTAGGGTATTTCAGGTAAGAAACCAGTTACCTTTCAGCTGGATGAGTATTGCGCACTTGTATAGGCTTCTTCAGCCAACAGGAGTACTTTATTTGTGGTATCATAGACAATCAGATACACTGCGACTGAAGCTTCTGAGCCCTACAGTTGGGACATCTTGTATCTACTTGACAGTCTGACCAGGAGGCATCATTGTTTCGGGGAGTCTCCAGATTCTCTGCCCTTGTGGATGTAGCTTCCCAGGGTATGGCGCCACTTTAGAGGCTTTGAGTGGCTATTGAAGCCTCCCCTTGCTCAGTATTTTGGTTCATTCCATATTGTATATCAGTCCCTGGGGCGGTCTCTATATTATCCTAGTCTTTTTCGCCTACGGTCTTCATGACTAAGTAAAGGCCCAGTCACACTAAACAACTTACCAGCAATCCCAACAACGATACAACCTGATAGGGATCGCTTTTAAGTTGCTAGGAGGTCGCTGGTGAGATGTCACACTAAGCGACGCTCCAGCGATCCCACCAGCAACCTGACTTGGCCGGGATCGCTGGAGCGTCGCTACACATGGAAGCATGCTGCGCTTGGTAACTAAGGTAAATATCGGGTAACCAACCCGATATTTACCTTGGTTACCAGCGCACACCGCTTAGCGCTGACTCCCTGCACACCTAGCCACAATACACATCGGGTTAATTGCCCAATGTGTACTCTGCTACGTGTACAGGGAGCAGGGAGCCAGCTTCTGCGGACGCTGGTAACCACGGTAAACATTGGGTAACCAAGAAGCCCTTTGCTTGGTTACCCGATATTTACCTTCGTTACCAGCGTCCGCCGCTCTCACATTGCCAGTGCCGGCTCCCTGTTCCCTGCACTCCTAGTCACAGTACACATCGGGTTAATTACCCGATGTGTAGTCTGGCTATGTGTGCAGGGAGCAGGGAGCCGGCACTGACAGCTGAGAGCGGCGGACGCTAGTAACGAAGGTAAATATCGGGTAACCAAGGTAAGGGCTTCTTGGTTACCAGCGTACGCAGAAGCCGGCTCCTGCTGCCTGCACATTTAGTTGTTGCTCTGTCGCTGTCACACACAGCGATATGTGCTTCACAGCGGGAGAGCAACAACTAAAAAATGGCCCAGGACATTCAGCAACAACCAACGACCTCACAGCAGGGGCCAGGTTGTTGCTGGATGTCACACTAAGCAACATCGCTAGCAAAGTTGTGCCTCAGCAGCGATGTTGCTAGCGATGTTGCTTAGTGTGACGGTACCTTTAAAGAATAATAGCAGTGTTTCCATCGTTTCAACTTTTATGGAATCACTGTAAAGGTCTGTCTCTTTTGAGGCTTCAGGCAAGTCGTTCAAACGATCCAATTTAGTTGTGTTGCCTGGACCACCAGTTTGTTTTGAGATTATATGTCTTTGATGGTCTTCCAGGAAGCATACTTAATTCACTGGAGTTTCCTTGGTAGGTGACAGGACAGGGTGGAGATCAAAGCTATTCTTTATTCAAGGGGAATCTTGGTCTTTCCCTTTCAGGGCAGGATTTTCCTTCTTCAGTTTGGACTGAACATTTTGAATGCCTTTTAAGCTCAGGGTTCTTCATTTTGAGTCCAGAAATCTTGATCTTCATTGCACATAACAACAGAAGCTTCTTTCTGACTAAGGTAATCTGATTAGGATTAGGGAATATGGGACTTAGATGTCACGTTTCTACCATTTTGTTTAGAAAACTTCTTCCATATGTGAACACCTATTGGCAGTGCTCCTATGATGTTATTCTTCATTTTAATTTTTGCGTTCCTGTCTTGAGTCTGGGTTAACTGCCAATAGAAAGGTTCATACCTTGGCTATACTTGTCCAGTGCAACTTGATATGTAGGTCACAAATCAATACTTCCCACCTGGGAAGGTTGAACTTAGAGCCACCGTATTAACCCCTATAGATATGGGGGACATCAGTCTGATCTTTGACACCTTTTTGTTTTCTCCTTTAAAGCTTTACGGCAAGGTGATTATTTTCCTTTTCACAATCTCTTCCATTAGTAGAGGCTCCAAGTGGTGATTTTCATTAGTCTCTCTCCTTCTGAGGGACAGAGTTTTTTTTCCTTTGGCACCCTCTTTTTTTCCTAGTGTGTATTCTTTTCACTTCAGTGAGATTGCTCTCCTTACTTTAGATACTTTGCATCTCATCTCACTGAAGGTTCCTTACACAATCTGATACAGTGAGAGCTGTGCAGTTCTACCTGTCTCTCACAGCTTTGTTCAGATACCTTTTTGGTTATCCTATTATGATGTTGCAGAGGTTGAATCGCCTCTGGGATTACCAATGTTCACTTGTTTTAATCTGCAAATATGAATGATTGGGTTAAGCAAGTGCCTCCTTGCCAGGGCATAGCTCACTCTCACCGTTTGATAGAAGCTTCCTGGGTTATACGCCTACAGACATCTGCCCTTTTATTCAATAGGTTCGCTTCTTAGTCTTTAGTCCACATCTGTGCGGATTAGATGAAAATCTTAGCAGAAGGGTACTGCAAGCGTCAGTTGCTCATGTGGTAACTGAAGATTTCTTACACATGCTATTCTTCCTTCTACGAGTGCATCAGTGGATTTAATGTGTATTCAATGTGTTTCAGAAAACACTTTTTTTCCTAAAGTAGGAGAAAGTGTTCTCGAAACGAATTGCATAATAAATCACTTGTACCTCATCCGGATTCGTCTATGTGATGGCACGGCGTTTAACCTATTTTCCACTGATACACTCGTCTTTCCACATGGGGCTTCTGCAATAGTATGTTACATGTGTTTTAGTGGTTGCAACTCTTCACAACCCTACAAGGTGAGCCTTTCCTCTAATTATACCATTAATATATCTCTAGATATAACCTATTGCACTCCTTCTTGTTGCTCCTTTCTGCTAGTTTTTATTCTCCTTCTGCAGCTCCTGTGTACTTAATGAAGTGTTCTAGAAATTAGAATTTTTGATGCTCATTGGAAAATCTTTTTCTCAAAGCCTTCATTGGGTTACACATCACTCTCCCTTGTTTGAGGGGGTGTTGGCTTTGCTAGGTGAATAGCTGGGTGTTAACTATATTTATTAATTAATTATTAATTATTATTATTATTATTATTAACTAACTAGGTGTAGGCTGTTGGGGAGGAACTGACTTTGTTTCTAAGATGAATTCTTACTGTCAGACTCCAGGTGGCATTATATAACCTATAGTTCCTGTGGCCCCAAATGAAAGCTATGAGAAAAAGATTTTACGGTGGGTGCCAACAATCCTCTTTTTTTATACCTAGAAATCATGTGATCGACAAGACCTACAAAAGCATTAATAATGTCAATAGTTCTGTATAAAATTTAGCTCTGAGCACTGTTACTGATGAAATAACAGGGAAAAGTTGTTATAGATTACTTCTGTCTTCTCTCAAGAGTCCAGTGCTCTGTCAGTTTAGAGACCTGAACTGCTCTTGCTAGATGGTGTTTATTTATGGTGCTTGGACATTATTTAGTTGAACAATACTACTTGCTTTTTACTTTTTTTCCTCTTTCTCCTAACCATAACATCCCCCTCTCACCTGTGTTTTTTCCCCTTTCCTTTAATGGGCTACTTGCATTTGATTTTATATTTTGGATATTTCAAACTGACTATATTTTACTGTATTTATGTTGGGCTTTACACCCTCAGTGGCTGTTCATTTTTGTTTCCAATATGCTAAAGGTTTATTTATATTAACTTACCACCTATTGGGGATCATTTAATTGCCTGTTTAGAAAGGCTGACCACTCTTCCGATGTGCACAGATTTATCGGTAAGAGCCTTTTCTATGTGCATAGTAGATTACTGTTCTCGGCATTTCTTGTCATTTTTACACAGAACAATGTGATACCAAGAATGTTGATTTTTAAAGAAGCTCAAAAACCATTTTACATAAAACATGCGTTTTTGGGAACACTTGTTCACAATTAGCAGTGAGTGTAAATGCACCTGAACTCTTCTTCCTTCTCTTGAACTGTTTTCCATGTTGTAAATGCTTTGAAAATATTAAGAAAATAATTAAAATAAATAAAGCACTAGCTCCTTTTATAAATAATAATAATAATATTTATTCACTTATATAGCGCCATTAATTCCAAAGTGCTTTACTGTACCCATTGGATCTTACAATCTAAACCTTTTTAGAAGTGTTGGATTGGGCACATCGATGATAGTGAGGCTATGTTTTGATAATAAATCCTTAAATGAACACAATTTAAAAATCTCTCATTAATTACTTGTGCATTGCTTAATTTCTTTTTTTTTCTTTTTAAGATTATGCTATGTGCAAAGTCTCACTGGCCACAAAAGTCCCGTAATGGCAGTGTCTGCTAGTGAAACAACAGGAGACATTGCAACAGTCTGTGATTCAGGTAAGCTCTACATAACTATGTATGCGAAGCACATTTTACATTTGTTTTTTTATTTTGAAAATTAAAAGATTGAAAACTTAAGGACAAATTTTCATTTTATATGTTTAAAGGAAGCAGTTAACACGTCTGACTGCTACTCTCTTCTTCGGGACCCTTGTTTGATGTCAACCTCATTATTTATGTTTATAACACACATCAGCATCATGTACCTATTTTTTTAAAGTAATTTATGCATACTTGATAGGGTTTTGACTATTGGCAGGACATACCAAACTTATTTTTTAACAAATCCACCAGAGGCCCCAATCCAGTTTCTAGCAACCTCAGCACTTTTGCTTTTCTACACAATTACAAAGCTATAGTAACATCTAAAGAGAACTTCCTTTTTATGTTCAAAGGAAATAGTCAAGCCTCCTTTCTGCAACTTCCTACTTTTGGGGTCTTTGTTCAATGTCGATCTCACCATTGTATAGTATTACATCCCTAACACACCTCAAGAACTTCTTTTCCTACATTTTTAAACTGATTTCTGCACTCCACAAATGGCTTTTTCTTTTAGCAGGAGATTCCAACCTTATTTTTGATCCAACTATAGACAAAGCTATCAGACAACCCAAACCAACTTTTGGCATCCCAGAGACCACTATATTTCTATAAATTCTTCAAAGTAATGGTCTGTGTAACATCTGGAGAGAACTTCAAGGACTATACCTTCTGTTCCAAACCTCACTTCTTTCTCTATTGCATATTATTATTATTATTTATTATTATTATAGCGCCATTTATTCCATGGAGCTTTACAAGTGACAGAGGGTATACATACAACAATCATTAACAGTACAAAACAGACTGGTATAGGAGGAGAGAGGACCCTGCCCGCGAGGGATCACAGTCTACATGGAAAGGAGGATGGTACAATAGGTGAGGACAGAGCTGGTTGCGCAGTGGTGTACTGGACTGAGGGCTATTGTAGGTTGTAGGCTTGTTGGAAGAGGTGAATCTTGAGGTTCCTCTTGAAGCTTTCCACGGTGGGGGAGAGTCTTATATGCTGAGGTAGAGCGTTCCAGAGTAAGGGGGAGGCACGGGAGAAATCTTGCACGCGATTGTGGGAAGAGGAGATAAGAGAGGAGTAGAAAAGGAGATCTTGTGAGGATCTGAGGTTGCGTGCAGGTAGGTACCGGGAGACTAGGTCACAGATGTAAGGAGGAGACAGGTTGTGGAGGGCTTTGTATGTCATGGTTAATGTTTTGAACTGGAGTCGTTGGGCGATTGGAAGCCAGTGAAGGGATTGGCAGAGTGGCGTGGCTGGGGAATAGCAAGGGGAGAGGTGGATTAAGCGGGCCTCAGAGTTTAGGATAGATTGGAGGGGTGCAAGAGTGTTGGACGGGAGGCCAGAGAGCAGGAGGTTGCAGTAGTCGAGGCGGGAGATGATGAGGGCATGCACTAATGTTTTTGCTGATTCTTGGTTAAGGAAAGCATGGATCCGGGAGATATTTTTGAGTTGTAGTCTGCATGAGGTGAAGAGGGCTTGGATGTGTGGCTTTAAGGATAGAGCAGAGTCAAGGGTTACTTAAAGGACACGAGCTTGTGAGACTGGGGAGAGTGAGCAACCATCAAGTTTGATGGAAAGGCTTGTTGGAGGAAATGAGTGAGGAGGAGGAAAGACAATGAACTCTGTTTTGTCCATGTTAAGCTTTAGGAATCGAGTAGAGAAGAAGAATGAAATATCAGACAGACATTGTGGAATTTTGGTTAGTAGAGAGGTAATGTCAGGTCTAGAGAGTAGAGAGGAGCGAACCGGTCGCGGTTCGGCTCGAGTTCGGTTGGCCGAACGGAGGTCTCGTTCGAGTTCGGTTCGTCGAACGTTCGACGAACCGAACTCGAACCGCATAGGAAACAATGGCAGGCAATCACAAACACACAAAAACACCTAGAAAACACCCTCAAAGGTGTCCAAAAGGTGACAAACAACTCACAACACAACAGAAACACATGGGAAAGTGACAAGGACATATACTCATGCGAAAACAAAAGAGCTGGACAAGGAAAAAGAGGAGGAGACACAGATATAGGCATGGCACGCCGTTCTAAAATCATGTAAAACACCGCAAGGTGACTCCAAGCAGAGTCTCCCTTTTTTCCAAAAATTGGGCCACACAGACACTCCCCCCTTCAGTGGCAGCACTTGTGGCCCAGTTGTACACTTCACAGCTAGATTTGCATCAAGCACATTCAAAAATACTCCATACTTAACCGTCCCCAGGATGACACCGGGGTAGGTAGCAAAGTCTTTGCTGAACCATGACTTGTTCATCTTGGCTCCTTTTAAAAAACACAGCAAGCAAGGGTTACTCCAAGCAGAGTCTCCCTTTTTTTCCAAAAATTGGGCCCCACACACACCCACCCCTTCAGTGGCAGCACTTGTGCCCTAGTTGTACACTTCACAGCTAGAATTGCATCAAGCACATTCAAAATGCACAAGCATTTACTCTCCCCAGGATGACACAGGGGTAGTAAATTCCTTGTGGATCCATGAATTGTTCATTTTGATGAACGTTAGTCTGTCCACATTGTCACTGGACAGACGCGTGCGTTTATCTGTCAGCACACACCCAGCAGCACTGAAGACACGTTCAGAGACAACGCTGGCAGCTGGACACGACAAAATCTCCAAGGCGTAAGTGGAGAGCTCTGGCCATTTTTCAAGATTTGAAGCCCAAAATGAGCAAGGCTCCATTTGCAAAGTCATGGCATCGATGTTCATTTGGAGATACTCCTGTATCATCCTCTCTAGCCGTTGACTATGTGTCAGACTTGTTGTCTCTGGTGGCCTTGCAAAGGAGGGTCTAAAAAAATTATGAAAAGATTATATAAAATTGCTGTTACCAGCACCAGATACGGTGCTACTGGTACGGGTAGACTGTTGAAGATGACGAGACCGTCCCATGTTTGTCAAGTTACAACTGGGAGATTCACTCCCTGCACCTGCACGGTTGTTTGGTGGAAAAGCCGAGCTAAGATCGAGTAACAGCTTCTGCTGATACTCCTGCATACGTGCGTCCCTTTCTATGGCTGGAATTATGTCACAAAATTTGGACTTGTACCGGGGATCTAATAGTGTGGCAAGCCAGTAGTCATCATCACTAATTTTGACAATACGAGGGTCATGTTGGAGGTAGTGCAGCAAGAAGGCGCTCATGTGTCTTGCGCAGCCATGCGGACCAAGTCCACGCTGCGTTTGTGGCATAGAGGTGCTAACCGTTCTTTCTTCCTCTTACATCTCCCCCCAACCTCTTTCAACTGAAATTTGACCAAGGTCTCCCTCATCCGCTGAGTCTTCCATGTCCATGGACAGTTCGTCCTCCATTTCTTCATGTTCTCCTGCACCTTCCTCAACATTTCGCCTGCTACCATGCGCCCTTGTTGATCCCTGTCCCCCATGGTCCCATGCCTGCCGCGTTGGTGATGATGAACGTCTGGACCTTGGTGATGTGGTTGTGTCTTGCGCATATGAATCCTCCTGTAGTTCCTCCCCTTCCTGTTGTCCCACCCCCTGACTCCAAATAGTGTTTAGCGTGTGCTCCAGCATGTAAATGACTGGAATTGTCATGCTGATAATGGCATTGTCAGCGCTAAACATATTCGTCGCCATGTCGAAACTGTGCAGAAGGGTGCATAGGTCCTTGACCTGAGACCACTTCATCAGGGTGATCTGGCCCACCTCTGCATCTCGCTAGCCCAGGCTATACGTCATGACGTATTGCAGCAGGGCTCGGCGGTGCTGCCACAGTCGCTGTAACATGTGGAGAGTCGAATTCCAGCGTGTCGCCACATCGCATTTCGGGCGATAAACTGGCAGGCCGAAAGACTTCTGGAGCGATGCAAGTCGCTCAGCTGCGGCGGTTGAACGGCAGAAGTGAGCAGACAGTTTTCGTGCCCTGGTCAGAAGGCCATCTAGGCCGGGATAGTGTGTTAAAAATTGCTGGACAACAAGGTTCAACACGTGAGCCATACAAGGCACGTGTGTCACCTTGCCCAGGCGAAGGGCCGCACCCAGGTTTGCTGCATTGTCGCACATGGCCTTACCAGGCTGCAGGTTGAGTGGAGACAACCATTTATTGAACTCAGTCTCCAGAGCTGCCCACAACACAGCCGCTGTGTGACTCCTATTTCCAAGACATGTCAAGCTAAAGACCGCCGGATGCCGTTGCGCTCTGCTGCCAGCATTAGTAATGAGGGGTGCGTGATTCCTTCTGTGCAGTGGGAACGCTGGTGGCCTGACCAGGCAGGCTTGTGGCGGAGGTGGAGGACCCAGATGAGGTGGAGGAGGCAGAAGCAGTGGCAGAACTTGGACAGACAGAGGATTGACACACAAGTCGTGGGGACGGCAAGACTTGTGCAGCAGACCCTTGACGATCTATCACCATAGTTACCCAGTGCCCAGTCAGCGACAAGTAACGTCCCTGTCCATGCTTACTGGTCCAAGTATCGGTGGTGAAATGCAACCGTTCACACACAGTGTTTCTCAAGGAAGCGGTGATGTGTGCGACATGCTGGTGTAGCGCGGGCACAGCTTTCTTAGAGAAGTAGTGGCGACTGGGCACCTCGTACTGGAGCACAGCGACAGACATAATTTCTCTAAAATCCTGTGTGTCCACCAGGCGGAAAGGCAGCATTTCGGTAGCCAAGAGCTTACAGAGGGATAAAGTTAACCTCTTAGCTTTGTCATGGGTCGCAAGAAATGGCCTTTTATTTGTCCACATCTGAGGGACAGAGATCTGGCTGCTGTGTGTAGACGGTGTTGAGTAGGGTGTCCCTGGAAAAATGCAGGTTTGTGAGGAAAGTGCAGGCGAAGACATGATGTTGCCTTCATCCAACGTTGGTGCTATCGATGTCTGAGAGAGCTGTACACACGCACTTGTTTCCCCTTCCAAACCAGCTGACGACCTACCAAGCAAACTGCCTGTTGCGGTTACAGTGGTGGAAGTTGTGTGTGGAAAACCAGGTGTGACAGCTGTCCCCACAGTCCTAGAAGATGAAGAGCGCGTGGATGCACTGGAAGGGACAGGCGGTGGATGGTTTGCTCCGCTAGGCCGCATTGCAGCACGGTGAGCTTCCCACTGGGACATATGATATTTATTCATGTGACGATTCATGGTAGAAGTTGTCAAACTGCTGAGGTTTTGCCCTCTACTAACAGAATCACGACAAATTTTACAGAACACATAATTTGGGCGATCTTTTGCTATGTCAAAAAAGGACCAGGCTAGGCAAGGCTTAGAGGGCATGCGACCTGCTGATCCACCCCGACTAGTGCTCAGAGGCACAGTGGTGGCTGAGGATGCAGTTGTAGATGTGCTACCAGTACTCCGACTCTGTCCAGGTAGGTGCAAGGTAACTTTGTCGTCAGTTGCATCCTCCTCCACCGTCTCTGTTGACCTCCTCGAGGGCCTGACTGTGGGTTGACAGAAGGTGGGATCTAGAACTTCCTCATCAATTGTTGTGTTTGCACTCCCCTCACCCTCAGACCGAGCTTCTTCTTGCCCTGACCGAATATTTAAGTTGTCATCCCAATCTGGTATCTGCGTCTCATCGTCATCAGTATGTTCCTCATTGTCTATAACAAGAGGTGTTACAGTTTGTGAAAAAGGGTCAACATTATGCTCAGAAACTTGGTCCTCATGGCCTGAATCAGAGTCACAAAGGTTCTGGGCATCACTGCAGACCATTTCCTGGTCTGTACTCACTGTAGCTTGGGAGAAGACCTCTGATTCCCAGGCTGTAGTGTGACTGAACAGCTCTGCAGACTCAGCCATCTCAGTTCCACCATACTGTGCAGGGCGGATGGAGACTGCAGAGCTGGGAGAAAGCAAGTTTGATTGAGATAACAACTCAGAGGACTGGTGTTTTTTGGATGCGGTAGTTGAGGTGGCGGAGAGGGCACTTGTTGGACCACTTGAGATCCATTCAAGCATTTTCCTTTTTTTGGCCATCATCTACCTTTGTTCCAGTTGTTCGTGTCCGTAAAAAAGGGAGCACATCGGATTGTCCACGGTAAGTAGTAGACATCTTACTTTTGCTGGAAGATGGTCTATCTTCAGCAGATGTTAATGGAGCTTTGCCACCTTCCCCACGGACAAACTCTTTTTTTCCTTTTCCAACACGCCTCTTCCCCTTTCCACCAGCATCTGTCATTTTGCCACTCATTTTGATTGCGACAAGATTGTGCACTTAAAATGTGGTAGTAAAAATTGAGAGGGGGTGTAGATTGCAGCGGTGGTCTATCTTTATTAACAGCAGAATAAACAATAACTATCCCTGACAATGCAACTATGGCCCTTAAACTGGCAGCATAGTTTGCTAGTATAATGGCTTAGTAACAATGAGTTTGAGTGTGCAATGCAGAGGTGATGCACATAGATTTGCACCAGTGGGACACTAATGGAAGTCCAACAGACACTTTTAGGATGCCACTAAGTTTACTCAGTGTTTGCTAGTATAATGGCTTAGTAACAATGAGTTTGAGTGTGCAATGCAGAGGTGATGCACATAGATTTGCACCAGTGGGACACTAATGGAAGTCCAACAGCCACTTTTAGGATGCCACTAAGTTTACTCAGTGTTTGCTAGTATAATGGCTTAGTAACAATGAGTTTGAGTGTGCAATGCAGAGGTGATGCACATAGATTTGCACCAGTGGGACACTAATGGAAGTCCAACAGCCACTTTTAGGATGCCACTCAGTTTACTCAGTGTTTGCTAGTATAATGGCTTAGTAACAATGAGTTTGAGTGTGCAATGCAGAGGTGATTCACATAGATTTGCACCAGTGGGACACTAATGGAAGTCCAACAGCCACTTTTAGGATGCCACTAAGTTTACTCAGTGTTTGCTAGTATAATGGCTTAGTAACAATGAGTTTGAGTCTGCAATGCAGAGGTGCTGCACATAGATTTGCACCAGTGGGAAACTAATGGAAGTCCAACAGCCACTTTTAGGATGCCACTAAGTTTACTCAGTGTTTGCTAGTATAATGGCTTAGTAACAATGAGTTTGAGTGTGCAATGCAGAGGTGATGCACATAGATTTGCACCAGTGGGACACTAATGGAAGTCCAACAGCCACTTTTAGGATGCCACTAAGTTTACTCAGTGTTTGCTAGTATAATGGCTTAGTAACAATGAGCTTGAGTGTGCAAAGGGCAGGAGGGTACAGTGGTAGGGTTGTGGGTCTGGGTAGAGAAAAGGAAGCCTCCCTTTCTATCCCTCCTAATGGGGAAATGCAGCGTGGAAATCCCTGACCTTAGCTCCACAGACGCTGTCATCTTGTGTAGCTGTTAAAATCTGTTTTCACGGACCTGACTGTCACCTATGGCTCTGACCCTGCCGGTATTAGCCCTTAAAAGGACTAATAGAAACTTCTATCCCTATTCTGTATAGCGCTGTGTATAGAGCGTACACAGCAGTATTGGAGACAGGAGCTACGCCAGCGGTGACTGACACCAAGACGCAGAAGGTAGATAATGGCGTGCTGGAGGAAAATGTCCATTTTTATAATGCATGGACATGTGACATGGACATCCTATCACACATGCCGTTGCTTCTCTGGCTAAAAGTCCACTTAGCTGTGTGTGTGTCTGGGATTGGCCGACATGCTGGCCCGCCCCACTACAAGCGCGCGCTTAGGGAAGGAAGACAAGGGAAAAAAAAAAAAAAAATGGCGATCGCCATTATCCAAACAGCAGTGATCTGAATGCGCTGTTCCCGCACACTATACGCTGAAATTTCATAATAGTGTGAGTCACAGAGTGACTTACACTATTACAGCGGAAAGCCAGCTAGTAATTAGCTTGTCTTTTTGCTGCTAGAACCGTTCTCGAACGTATCTAGAACTATCGGGCTTTAGCAAAAAGCTCGAGTTCTAGTTCGATCTAGAACAGCCCCCAAAATCACTCGAGCCGCGAACTGGAGAACCTCGAACCGCGCTCAACTCTACTAGAGAGGTAGATCTGTGTGTCATCGGCATAGAGATGATACTGAAAGCCGTGGGACTCTATGAGCTGTCCCAGGCCGTAACCTGTAGATGGAGAACAGCAGGGGTCCAAGAACTGAGCCTTGTAGGACACCGACAGATAGGGGGCGAGATGAGGAAGTGGTGTGAGAATGGGAGACGCTGAAAGTTCGGTCGGTTAGGTATGAGGAGATCCAAGATAAGGCCAAGTCTGTGATGCCCAGAGATGAGAGAATCTGTAGTAGGAGGGAATGGTCCAGGAGGAGGAGGATAGAGTAGTGTCGCTTGGCTTTGTCAGTTAGTAGATCATTGGTGACATTGGTTAGGGCAGTTTCAGTAGAGTGATGTGGTCGGAAGCCAGATTGTAGCTGATCAAGGAGGGAGCAGGAGGAGAGGTATGAGGACAATTCAAGATGGACATGCTGTTCCAGTAGTTTTGAGGCATAGGGGAGAAGGGATATGGGGCGATAGTTTGACACAGAGGAAGGGTCAAGGGAGGGCTTTTTGAGGATGGGTGTAATGGAGGCATGTTTAAAGCATGAGGAGAATACACCACTTGGTAGTGATAGGTTGAAGAGATGTGTTAGGGCTGGGATGAGGACTGTGGTAATGTTGGGGATGAGGTGCGATGGGAGTGGGTCAAGTGCACATGTGGTTAGATGTGATCTTGAGAGTAGAGTGAAAAGATTGTTTTCTCTCATGGTGGAGAAGCTGGATTTGGAGGAAGCGGGCTGAGTAGCTATGATGAGGAGCCGTGGTGATTGTGGGCCAAAGCTTGCTCTGATGTTGTCAATCTTCTGCTTGAAGAAAGAGGCAAAGTCTTCAGCTGAGATGAGAGGAAAGCGAGGTGGTGCTGGAGGGCGGAGGAGAGAATTGAAAGTGTTGAATAGCTGTTTAGGGTTGTGAGAGAGAGATGATATGAGGGATGAGAAGTAGGTTTGTTTTGCAGCAGTGAGTGTGGACTTGAAGATGGTGAGGGACTCTTTATATGCAATGAAGTGCTCAGTGGAATGAGACTTGTTCCATCTGCGCTCAGCAATTCTGAAAGCCCATCTCAGTTCTTTAGTCTAACTCGTGTGCCAGGGTTGCCTGGTGATTGTGCGGTTTTTTGTGTGTGTGAGGGGGGCAGCTGATTCGAGAGCTGTAGAGATTGTAGTGTTGTATCCCTTGCATATCCCTTGTATTCTCAAATTACTTCTCCCTCCATTCATTTTCATTCACATCCGTTTTATTTACCACATGGTTGGACCATAACTTTGTTTTTCTTTCATGCTCTAATGCCCTTCTTGCTCCCACTGCCCCCTATGTTATTTTTAAGAACCCAGCTAATTGGGCCTGCATCTCATATTAAAATGCTCAGGAATAGTGATAGGTGAACCCGAACTGTAAAGTTCGGGGTCCATACCGAACAAATAGTGTTCATGCACATGATCCCGAACACGAGCTTTGTGGGAAGCTTGTGTTACAGTTTGGGTCCAGGGGCTGTAAAACAAAAAAGCACATTAAAGGAGAAAAAACAAAAAGCCAGCACTAAATGTGCACTTCAGCACTAAAAATTCCGAACTGTACTTATTATAAAAATTTTGAGATTTTTGGCAAAAAATTGCAATTTCTTGAGCTACCCAGCCACGTCACGGCAAATCTCATTTGGGGCAGTCCTACACTAAAATATTTTTATAAAATGTGCCATATGGCCTCACATATGAATAGTAGAACTGCTCTTAGCAGCACTCACCTAGTCTATTTCAATCCCGTACCCATGACTGAGTCATGGCTGTGGGCGGGACAGGTCCAAGCAAATGCTGCATGAAGTAAATAGCCTGTGGACAGGGCCTGATGACCGCCAAAATCTAGACAGGTGGGTACGGGATTGAAATAGACCAGGTGAGTGCTGCTAAGAGCAGTTCTACTATTTCATATGTGACGCCGTTTCGCACATTTTATAAAAATATTTTAGTGTTAGGACTGCCCCAACAGAGATTTGGCGTGAAATGGCGGGGTGGCTCAATAAATTGCAATTTTTTGCCAAAAATCTCATATTTATAATAAGTACAGTTGGAATTTTTAGTGCTGTAGTGCACATTTAGTGCTAGCTTTTTTGTTTTTTCTTCAAAAAAGCACATTAGTAAAAAATTATGATTATATTTACCGTTCCCGTGACGCGTCCTGCAGACTCTGTCTCCCAGCAGCTTCAGCTTCTAGGTCTGATCATTAACTTCCAGTAGTATTCACTGCATTGCACGTCACTCATCAGTTTTCGGATTTTTCGGCCGTGTTCGTGGTGACGTTAGGGTTCACCCGAATCCATGAGCCACAGACTCAAATTAACTTTGGCTGTCACTGTGTAAGTCTCGCATCGATATCACCCGACACGGCGCTCATTTTCTTTACAGGAGTGGGTCGGCTGCATGTATTTTCATGCGAAATTTAAGACACACAAAAAGAGCCAATATGGGGGACCCACAATTGGCTAGCAGCAGTTCATCAATACATGAACAAGAAAAAGAGGCTTGAGCAAACTGCTGAACTGTAATCAATATTTATTTAGAAAGTTCTAAGGTGCATAGTGCAAAATTTAAACACGGTTAAAAACATCAGGTGGTGATGAGGGAGGAAAAAGAGGACAGTAAGATTGATATCGGGTACAGACAATTGTAATGCCCAAATAGAAAACACTCATATGTAAAGCCTTTCTAAGATTGCATATTAAATGCCAGGTAAATCATTCAGGATCCCAAAAATAATGCTATTTGGCAAAAGGTTGCCCAGTGATATCAGAGATGATGTAGCATACGTGTTGCTCATGTGGAGAGATCAGGAAGATGTACCAAATTAAGAACAAAGATTTCAGTCATAAGTGTAACGTAAGATGCAAGGAGCATTACCAGAGTCCGGTGGTAGAGAAAAGCCCGACGTACGTTTCGCGTATTACGTGTATTTCCATGCAGCTGAGGCGCTCCTGTCAAAGAGTGTGTGCCATGTTGGGTGATATCAATGCGAGACTCGCAGGAGTCATACGCAGGCCTCAGCTGTGCACTCGGGTGAAATGTCTGACAGCTCCCAGCTGAGTCTGTGTGAGCAGACCTGTGTTTGTCTTCTCACACAGATGTAGCACAGATGAAAATGCTCGCCTGTGTTTGGACTATGTTGGAGGTTTTTTTTGGGTAATAAAGATGGAGTCCTAAATGTCTTATGTTTTATTTCTAATAAAATATTTTTTTTTCTGTCTTGTTGTTTTATTTTACTGTTAATATAACAGACAATCACAGACGCTGTCACAGAGTGGGTGTCTGTGATTGGATGCTGGAGTAACCTGAAATCATCTAGAATATATGGGCAGACTCCAGGTTACTCCAACAGCCGTTTACAGATTCCCATTCTGCGTGACGGCATATGAGATTGGCTGTTGGTTCCCTCACACATATAATAGTGTAAAAATAAATAAATACAGTGCCTTGCGAAAGTATTCGGCCCCCTTGAATTTTTCAACCTTTTCCCACATTTCAGGCTTCAAACATAAAGATAAAAATTTTAATGTTATGGTGAAGAATCAACAACAAGTAGGACACAACTGTAAAGTTGAACGAAATTTATTGCATATTTTAAAAATTTTTAAAAAATAAATAATTGAAAAGTGGGGCGTGCAATATTATTCAACCCCTTTACTTCCAGTGCAGCAAACTCACTCCAGAAGTTCATTGAGGATCTCTGAATGATCCAATGTTGCGTTAAATGACAGATGAGGATAAAGATAAGCCACGTGTGTTTAATCAAGTCTCCGTATAAATGCACCTGCTCTGTGATAGTCTCAGTGTTCTGTTTAAAGTGCAGATAGCATCATAAAGACCAAGGAACACAACAGGCAGGTCCATGATACTGTTGTGGAGAAGTTTGGTTACAAAAAGATTTCCAAAACTGTAAACATCCCAAAGAGCACTATGCAAGCAATCATATTGAAATAGAAGAATCATACCACTGCAAATCTACAAAGACCCGGCCGCCCATCCAAACTTTCATTTTAAACAAGGAGAAGACTGATCAGAGATGCAGCCAAGAGGCCCATGATGACTCTGGATGAACTGCAGAGATCTACAGCTGAGGTGGGAGAGTCTTTCCATAGGACAACAATCAGCCGTACACTGCGCAAATCTGGCCATTATGGAAGAGTGGCAAGGAGAAAGCCATTACTCAAAGTTATCCATACAAAGTGTTGTTTAAAGTTTGCCAGAAGCCACCTAGGAGACACACCAAACATGTGGAGGAAGGTGCTCTAGTCAGATTAAACCAAAATAGAACTATTTTGGCACAATGCCAAGCGATATGTTTGGTGTAAAAGCAACACAGCTCATCACCCTGAACACACCATCCCCACTGTCAAACGTGGTGGCAGCATCATGGTTTGGGCCTGCTTTTCTTCAGCAGGGACAGGGAAGATGGTTAAAATTAATGGGAAGATGGATGGAGCCAAATACAGGACCATTCTTGAAAAAAACCTGTTGGAGTCTGCAAAAGGACTGAATATGGAGGAGAAAGCTCTGCGTCACCGAACAGTAGGTGCTCTGGAGTAAAAATAATCATACAATATAGGAGTAACTCCGGCACACTCACTCCCACACAAAAAAGGAAATAGAGAATTCTTCATGCTAAATTAATTTTTATTGATAAAAAATAGAAATGATCGCAATAAACGATATGTGTAGCTGTCCATACAAAATGACGTTTCGGCCATTGGCCTTTGTCAACTGGACTTTATCTGAACATAAACAAAAATAAGAATCAATCAAAACAACATAATAATATTACAGTACAATATTGGATACAAGAACCAACATCCATATTACATGATAAGGACAATAATTACATGGAAGAGATATAGTTATTATGCAAATCAGAACCTTTTCTTCACAACAGTAATACAGAGATATAAAAGTATATAATTATTGTTACAATCTGCAAATATAAGTCAGTGATTGGTAACGTGCTGTATTCAATCGGGCCTTCATGCTGTCATGAACAGTGAATAGGTGAAAATGGTGAGAAGGCGGCTATCCGACCATAGGAAGTCCAAGAAAAAGAAGACGAAGAAAAAGGGAAGGAAAAAGAGAAGGAACGAAAGAGAGGAAGCAAAAAGGAGATAATGAAAAAGAGGGCTCAAAAGGGATTAATAATTGTATAGCTTACCGGAGCTCTATGTATCAGTTCTAGAATCACTTAAGTGTAGGTCATAATCGGTGTGTCACCAAATATGTCTCTGGCTACTAAAAATAAATCATATGTCATTATATCAATGAGGGTCTGATATTCAGTATCCTGGATCTCTAATTAGATATATACTCCTCATGCGGTTGATATAGTTTGGGACTATATGAGACAATTTCCAGTCTAAATCACAAGCACATATGTGGCAATTACCTATCGCGCCAGTGAAGTTGGTATAGTACCATACGTATAGGTTCACTCTAGGATCATTGCCTCTAAACTGGACAATCCTATGTTACAATCAGACATGGAAATCGTTAAATAAATAATACTGTTATATCAGGTTATGTACTTATATGTATACCAATGTCTGAAGTTGTCTATTTACCCATGGTTGTGGATGAGTGAGACAAATCATATCACTTAAATACCTGTGGCTATGGTTGTAGGATATATTGTCCAACTGGACAGGTGGGTAATTATGCAAATGGGTCTATCAGTACCACTATATAAGAAGAAAAGATTAGAAGAGGGAACTTCAGCTTATAAATACCACTGTTTCAGGCATAATTGTAAAAGCAACATTGCTATGCATAGAATAATTGATTATTAGATCATTAACCAGTATAGTGGAAAGTATGTGCTATATCTCCGGAGGACCCGGATATCTGAAAAGTTGTAGCGCTAGTTAGGTAAAAGAGAAAGAAACAAGAGTTATATTATGGTAAAGTGAATAGATAGGAAAGAAGGTCGGTAGTCGTGACTCACCTATACCGCTGCTGGACGTGAAGCCTGTCAGTGTAATCCTGTAATGTGAGCAGCTTCCAGCATCCGGGCGTTTATGTGGTGAGTGGGGGTGTGCGCTATTGCATCACATCCGGTGTTTGGAACGTGGAAGACGAGGAAATGAAACGCACACTGCGCATGCACAGTTTGTATAGAAGACCTCACTTCCGGTTTATGCAAAAAAGTACTGAGACTGGGACATAGATTTGTCTTCCAACAAGACAATGATCCCAAAAATAAAGCAAAATCTACAATGTAATAGTTCACAAATAAACGTATCTTGGTGTTAGAATGGCCAAGTCAAAGTCCAGACTTGAATCCAATCGAGAATCTGTGGAAAGAGCTGAAAACTGCTGTTCACAAACACTCAACATCCAACCTCACTCAGTTCCAGCTGTTTGCAAAGGAAGAATGGGCAAGAATTTTAGTCTCTTGATGTGCAAAACTGATAGAGGCATACCCCAAGCGACTTGCAGCTGTAATCGCAGCAAAAGGTGGCGCTACAAAGTATTAACTTAAAGGGGACGAATAATATTGCATGCCCCACTTTTCAGTTATTTATTTTTTAAAAATTTTAAAATATGCAATAAATTTTGTTCAACTTCACAATTCGGTCCCACTTGTTGATTCTTCACCATAACATTAAAAATTTTACCTTTATGTTTGAAGCCTGAAATGTGGTAAAAGGTTGAAAAGTTCAAGGGAGCCGAATACTTTCGCAAGGCACTGTAATTTAAAAAAAATTACATAGCGCTCCGTGGTATTTTTGATTTTCAGCGCAGATAAAGCAGATGACTACGGGCTGCCACCCCCATCTGCCTGGCGTTACCTTGGCTGGCAATCAAAATACAGGGAAGCCCTTTATTTTTTTTTGTTTTTAATTATTTAAAAAAATAATTAAAAAAAAAATGTGTGGGCTCCCGCCATATTTTGATCTCTACTTAGGTAAAACCAGGCAGCTGGGGGCTGGGATTCTCTACAGCCCGCAGCCGACCCTGGAAATAGCACTGTTTCTTGCAATTTCCAAGCGCTTTACCCGGCTCACCAGCAGCCCTTATGGTGGTGGCACATTGGGTAATAAAGGAATTAATACCAGCTTTGTATTCTCAGCTGGTACTAAGCCCGAAATTGGCCACCATACATTTCTAGTAAACAGTAAAAAGAAAAACACAACACATAAGAAAAAAAAAATGTGATTAGAAATAAAACAAAACATTTAGAGACTTCATCTTAATTATAAAAAAAATCCTTAGTCCAATGTATTCCACAGGTAGAGCAATGTCAGCTCTGCTTCATTGCTCTGTAGAGACAAGTGTCTCTACAGAGTGAGAAGCAGGCTGACACTGAGGGTATGATTCTACTTGTGTATGATTCCTGCGAGTCTCGCATCGGTATCACCCAAGACTCTCCTGACTGGAGCGCCTCAGGTGCATGGAAATACATTTTTAACAAAGGACACCGGAGTATATTATGTTTTCCAAATGTTTATATATTTTATTATTTCAAAAAAACGTTAATCAAAAAAACACACAAATTTACATATATTTTTTAAAATCAAAGACAATACCACACCAAAAATGGAAAACGTGAAAAAATGTGGAGGATTTCCTGATTGCAATTACAAAATGTCTATCAGAGTGGGACTAACTATTTCATATGGTATTTTTATATCTCATTTAATAAATATTTACCAATGAAAAACCTAGAAAACCACATCGTAGTATAAAATTACGAAATTCCCACTCAATTCTCTGTGCTGGCAAAAAAAACATAAACAGCCGGTACCAATTGTGTATACATCTTGCTTCATCCATTCACTAAAAATAGCCCATGGAATATACAAAGTCATTTATCAAAAAATATATATATTTTTTTTTTACAAAATTTTTTTTAATTGGCATGAATGTGTGAAAAAAATTGGATGGAGTAATGTGCAATAATATGATCAGAAAATATATATCCAATTTGGCCTAAATGGTTAAAGAGATTATACAGGCGGCACTAGAAATATAAATTAGTTCTCTAAAAAAACATCCTTGTTAAGTTGCAGAAAGCATGTTTATTTAATTACACCAATCCCGGCTCTTTGCATCAACGGCCTAAATAGACTTATACTAAGTGGTGTGGTGCATTGCTCAAGCGGCTTTAGTAAAAGTAAATTATATCACCGCTAAAAGTGCAATTCCATCAAGAATGCAGAAAACCACAAAATATTTTTTTTAAATTTTATATTGTCATAAATGTGTAAAAAAATTAGATGGAGCAATGTGCAGCAATATAATCATAAAATATATATCCAATTTGGCCTAAAGGGTTAAGTAAATTATACGGGCGGCAATTTAAATTAGTTCTGTAAAAAGCCATAGTTGTTAAATTGCAAAACACATTTATTTAATTACACCAATCCCAGATCTTTGGACCAACGGCCAAAATAAATTTATACTAAGCGATTTAATGCATTGCTCAAGTGGCTTTAGTAAAAGTAAATTGTATCACCGCTAAAAGTGCAATTCCATCAAGAATGCAGGAAACCACAAAATACAGATACATATTCCACATTACTGCACAAATGTACATAAAAATGTATACAGGCGGCACAGGAAATATAAATGAAATTTAATTACACCAATCCTAGCTTTTTGCACCAGCGGCCAAAATAGATTTATACTAACCGGTTTAATGCATCGCTCAAGCGGCTTTAGTACAAGTAAATTATATCACTACAAAAAGAATAATACCATCGAGAATGCAGAAAACTACAACATGCTAATATATTCTAGATTATTGCACAGATGGCCGTAGGAAAAAAATTTTTTTAGTTGCCTCAAAGTAACAATGGCATTGTAAAGTGCACATATTCGCTGAGTTAACTTACAAGTCCACAAAATCAGGAAAACCCTCCACAGCCTCAATGCACGTTTCAAATAGAACCTTTTCTTCAGTGTAATATGCATGGAAATACATGCAACCGACCCGCTCGTGTAAGGAGATTCTGCGCCGTGACGGGTGATACCGATGCGAGATTCGCACAGTGACAGTCAACGTTCAATTGAGTCCATGGCTCATGGACTCGTGTGAACCCTGACGTCACCGCAAACATGGCCGAAGACTGCTGAGTGACAAGCAGTGCAGTGAATACCCCCCGGAAGTTAATGATTGGACCCAGAAGCAGAAGCGTCCGGGAGATAACGGATCTGCAGGATGCGTCGAAGGAGCGGTAAGTATAATGACAATGTTTATTATTAACTGTATTCTTTATTTTACAGCCCCCCCCCTCCCCCCCGCCCCATCCTATAACTTTAAAGTCCAAGTTCAGGGTTCGGACGCAAGTTCGTGTTATCTCAGAACTCGAACTTTACAAAAAGTTTGGACAAGTCTCCCGAACACGAACATCGGGGGGTTCGCCAATCACTACTAAGGAACACTAAAATATCCACCTTACAATCACAATTTGACACAACACAAAGAGAATGAATAACATGTCCTTCTGCACAGTTTGAACCCATGTTTTTCCTAACATGTTGAGCTCAACTTCTTACTCATTGCAAATGTAGAAAAGCTTATCTGCAGGACTAACCAGAGGTTTTATTCTATAATGTGCCAAGCCCACTATTCATAAACAAACTTAAAGACTAGAAAAAAAATCACCCCCCCTTATCCACAATAAAACTTAGAAATATAGATGGATTCATTACAGCCAACTCTGTCAGAATTGTTCAAATACTCAAAAAACATTTATGCCAAATTACTGAATATTTTTCAAACTTAATTTGAACAGTTACTTGCCAGTCTTACACCCCGACTCTGGCAGATAGACAAAAAACCTACTGTCTCCTCCCCAAAATCCTATAGAATGTAAGCCCGCAAGGGTAGGGCCCTCTTCCCTCTGTACTAGTCTGTCTACTGTAACTTGTGTATGTATTCTGTATGTAACCCCTTCTCATGTACAGCACCATGGAATTAATGGTGCTCTATAAATAAATAATAATAATAATAATAAAAATAATAATATGTTTCAGCTGGGGTTTTTTGTTGTTTTTTTTTACAGCCAAATCACAGCTTTTTACATATGCGTGTCAATTTCAATAAGAGGTCTCTTGAGGGGGGTTTCTGCTCTTCTGGCACTTAGGGGCTCTGCAAATAGAGTCCACAAACTATTCTAGGAAAATCTGCAGCGCAAAAGTCAAAAAGGGCTGTTTTACTCCTGCTGTGTGGCCAAACAATGCTGTATTGTCACATTTAAGGGGCATTGCCATGTTCAGGAGAAATTGTGTAACACGTTATGGGACCTTTTTTTACCCTTTTTCCCATTGTAAGGGTAAGTTCACACAGTGCATTTTTCGTGGTGTTTTTGCACATTTTTTGGGTGCGTTTTTGCCCAGAAAACTGCATGACTTTGCTTCCCCCAGCAATGTCTATGAGTTTTAATTTTTCCTGTCTGCACACAGCATTTAATTTCAGCTGCGTTTTTGTGGTGACCACAAAAATGCAGCATGTCAATTATTCCCGCGTTTTTCACCGCATTTTTCATCCATTGAGTGCAATGGGATGTTGAAAGACGCAATGAGAAACGCAAATTGTTATTATAGCTGCGTTTTGGGCATTTTGTTGCGTTTCTAAGACCAAAAACGCAGCTATACATGCAAGGGGTGGGCAGTAAAGGGACATGTACAGGAAGAGGATTCCTTCTGTCAGTAAACACAGACGCGTGAATCCTCCCGGTACCATCACCGCCACTTCCACCTCCAGTCCTGTGCATGTCTGCTGCCGTGCGGCGCCATGTTTGGGCGGGAGGTGGAGACAGCTGCGAAATCAAAAGTGAACAGTAAAAAAAAAAAATGTCATACTCACCTGTCTGCAGACTCCCAGTGCCATGCCCGCTCCCAGCTCCTCTCCCGGTACCGCCGCTCCAGCTGTGTGCAGACGGCCGGGACACCTCCGATAGCTGCAGGACCTGGCGATGGATCACCTGATGCAGTCACCTGACGCGTCAGCTGATCGTAAGTCTTGCGGTGACGCGGGCGCCCGGCCGGTTTAACCTATCAGCGGATGCCGTCAGGAGACTTCATCCTTGATTACCGGCAGCTCCTGCAGCGATCGGACGGGATCAGACTCGCTCCAGGAGCTGCCGGTAATCAGCACATAAGTGAGTATTTTATTTTTTTTTGCACTGATGCATCAGCTGATTGTATAAACGGTTTTTATACAATCAGCTGCTGTGTGATGTGATTCACTTCCTTGATCCTGACCCATCATCTGATCGCTTTGCCTTCCAGCAAACCGATCAGATGATATTGGATCCAGATTGGATGGCTCGGGACCCTTGACCCAGGATTACTGCAGAGGGGGGTTCTTTATTTCAATAAAGATGGAGTCACTAATTGTGTTGTGTTTTATTTCTAATAAAAAAAAAATTCTGTGTGTTGTGGGGTTTTTTTTTTATCTTTACTAGAAATTCATGGTGGCCATGTCTAATATTGGCGTGACACCAAGAGTTTCGGGCTTAGGGCCAGCTGATAATATAAAGCTAGCCCTAACCCCATTATTACCCAGCGAGCCACCGTCACCAGGGCAGCTGAAGAGTTGGATACAGCGCCAGAAGATGGCGCTTCTATGAAAGCGCCATTTTCTGGAGGTGGCTGCGGACTGCAATTCGCAGCGGGGGTGCCCAGAAAGCATGGGCACCTTGCTCTGTGGATTCCAATCCCCAGCTGCCTAGTTGTACCCGGCTGGACACAAAAATTAGGCGAAGCTCACGTCATTTTTTTTTTTAATTTCATGAAATTCATGAAATAATTAAAAAAAAAAAAAAAAAAGGGCTTCCCTATATTTTTGGTTCCCAGCCGGGTACAAATAGGCAGCTGGGGGTTGGGGGCAGCCCGTACCTGCCTGCTGTACCCAGCTAGCATACAAAAATATGGCGAAGCCCACATCATTTTTTTGTTTGGGGGGGCAAAGAAATCCTGCATACAGTCCTGGAAGGAGGATGCTGAGCCTTGTAGTTCGACAGCTGCTGTCTGCTCTCCTGCATACACTATTGGATGGAGTATGCTGAGCCTTGTACTTCTGCAGCTGCTGTCTGTTCTCCTGCATCCACTATTGGATGCAGCTTGCTGAGCCTTGTAGTTCTTCAGCTGCTGTCTGCTCTCCTGCATCCACTAGTGGATGGAGTATGCTGTAGGTCTGCTCCCCCTGCCTCTCCCTCCAGCATACAGTCTTGGATGGTGCATGCTGAGCCTTGTAGTTCTGCAGCTGTCTGCTCTCCTGCATACACTAGTGGAGATCAGACATCTGACCTTTTTTTTTTTTTTTTTTCTTTTCAACAATCTTTAATGGCAATGTTCACTGATAAAAAAAAAGCAGAAAAACGCAGTGAGAAAAAAAACGCAGCTAAACGCAGCCAAAAACGCATGCGTTTTTTCATGCGTTTTTTAAAGACGCTGCGTTTCTGTACGTTTTTAACGCTAAAAAACGGACAAAAACGCAGCGTCAAAAAAATGCAGTGTGTGCACTTAGCATAAAAATGGAAAATCTGGGGCTAAAAGAGTATTTTAGTGACAAAAATTAAATTATTATTTCTTCACCACTCAATAGTATAAAATTTTGTGACGCATCACTTATGTCAATATGCTCACTACATCACTAGTTGTATTTACCAAGTGGTGCAGTTTGTAAAATGGTGTCACTTATAGAAGGTTGTGCACATTTAGCAGCCCAGGGACTCATTTCAATGTGAAATGATACCTACAAAAGTTCTAGAAAATTCTGCATTTCAATATGGCTCTACTTCCCTTCTGACCTTACTCTGTACTTTGCCTGAAAAGTGGTTCCCGACAACATATAGGATATTGGCACACTAAGGAGAAATTGTGTAACAAATTGTTTTGTCGATTTTCTCCTAATAGCCCTTTTGAAAATTAAAAACTTGGGGCTAAAACAACATTGTAGTGGAAAAAAAATACATTTTCATTTCCACAGCCCAATGTTACACAATTCTGATACATCTCAAGTTACAGCGTGCGGGCATAGAATATGAGAGCACGCTGTCGGCTTCAGGTACAGAATGAGCCGCAGTGTTGAATGGTGACGTCATTTAGGTTATTTGTGGTCACAGCTGGAGGTTCCCACGGTCCCTCCACCTATGACCGCAGGTAACCTGATCTCAGATGACTTCTTTGAACTGAGTGACCTCATTCAGGTGAGTTAACTGAGTTCACAGACCTGTATCTCCTGGCAAAAAAACACTTTTTTTTTGGAAAGTGATGCAGATTTGTTGCAACCTCAATTTCTACAGCATATTCCTATCCCAATCTACACCTCCTGAGTCCTGTCAAAAAACACCATTTGATGCAATAGTGGTGTGATTTTTATTTTTGCCAGGAGGTATAGATTTGGTGCAGGAATATGGTATAAAAATAATTTCAGCCACAAATCTGCATGTCTTGTCAAAAAATTGCACATTTTTTATGCCAGGAGGTGCAAATTTGTTGCTGAAATGTTTGCACCAGATTTAAGCACTACATTTGTACCTCCTGGCAGAAAACTGCACTGAAATGGTGTGAAAACAGTTTTTGTGCATTTTTTGACCAAGAGATGCAGATTTAGTGCTAAAATGTTTACACCTTATTCCTGCACCAAATCTACACCTCATGGCAAAAAAAATCGCATCATTATTGCATAAAAACCACATGGTGTTTTGATGCGTTTTTTTTTTTTATTGCCAGATGGTGTAGATTGGGTGCAGGAATATACTGCAAAAATTTCAGCGCCAAATCTGCATCTCATGGCCAAAAAATAAACAAAAATGGTTTTCACACCATTTCGGTGCAGTTTTCTGCCAGGAGGTGAAAATCTGGTGCAAACATTTCTGCACCAAATTTGCACCTCCTGGCATCAAAACCATTTTTGCAGTTTTGATGCGATAGTGATGCGTTTTTTTTCCAGGAGGTATAGATTTGGTGCAGGAATATGGTATAAAAATTTCAGCACCAAATCTGCATCTCTTGGCAAAAAAATGTGGTATTCTGCTAGGAGATGCAGGTCTGTGAACTTGGTGACCTCACCTGAGGTGAGGTCACTAAGTTCAATAAGGTCACTCAAGGTCTGGTTACCTGCAGTCACAGGTGGAGGACTGTAGGAACTTCCAGCTGTAGCTGCAAATAACCTTAATGATGTCACCGCTAATGACTGCGGCTCAGTCTCTGCCTGAAGCTCACAGGGCTTAGTGGCAGCTGTGAGCTGTCATTAAACCCTTATTACTCTAATTGCCCCTGCACTGGGGCAATCGAGATGAGCTGGGAAGTTCCAGGATTTTTTCATTTAATGGATGCTACAATCCTGGGTGGCTGCTATTTTTATATGTGGGCTCATACGGTATATGGGGTATGTCAGCATACTTAATTCTGCTCAATATTAAGTGATCTAATTAGTATTTTATATTATTAATTGTAATTAATATGTTAATATTAATATTGAGTAGAATTAATTTCAGCCTACTAATTTGTCCCTCCACACTGGTCACGATCTCTCACATGGCCCGAAGGGAAAATTAATTGTCCACCCCTGGAGTGAACAGGTTCTGTCATTGTAACAAATAAGGCATCAGCACTGCCCCATTGAATAACTTTAGTCAGAGTGCTATCCAATAAACAATCCGATAGCACTCATTAGATATATACGCCCATGTGAGCGTGTCCTTAGGAGTAATTTTGTTTTAGGCTGCTTTCACACATCCAGTTTTTGCAGTGCGGCTCAATCCGGCTCAAAAACCTATGCAACGGATTCGGCGAAAAATACGGATCCGTTGCATACGTTTTTCCATGCGGCCCGTCCGTTTTTTGACGGATGCGGCTTGATACTAAGCATGCGCAGTGCAAAAAAACGCATCCAGTCGCCGGATGCGTTTTTTGCCGCAGGACGCCGCATCCGGCGTCCATAGGCTTGCATTGTAATTTGCGCCGCATCGCGCCGGATTTGTCACGATGCGTTTTTTTCGCCGCACAAAAAAAAAGTGCCAGGCAATGTTCCATCCAGCCGCCGCATGGGCTAAATATGCCACAACCGGCAAAAACCGGAAGCAACGCAAGGCCATGCGGCACAATACGGCGCTAATGCAAGTCTATGCGGAAAAAACGCAACCGGCGGCAAAAAAAAAACGGTTGCGTTTTTCTGCAATGCGCCGTATTGTGCCGCTCAGCAAAAAACGGATGTGTGAAAGCAGCTTTAGCTATTCACTTTTTTTCACAGGGATATGTAGCATACACCACAATTGAGAATTTGCAATTAAGGAAATCTTTGATAAACAGTGTTTTATCTTCTTTAGGGTAGGTGCACACAGTTGTTTTTTCCCCAATTAAAATAAAAAGGGGTGTTTGATCAGATCTGAATCCAGTTTTTCTCTGAGGTGGAGAGTGGGGAAAAAAGAATCTCCATCCCCTCCATTATGTCAGTCTGTAGAAAATCAGACTGCACTTGGATAGCACTCATCTGATATTAACAATCATGTGCATAAGCCCTTAGAATTAGAAAAAGTTGAGGTTTAAGCAAGAAGTTATACATTGAACATTTGTACATTACATTACCTTGGAGCAATATAATAATAAATAATAAATCATATTTGATGGAAGTTTTTGAACCTACTTCTCACCAAGTACCTCAATTTAGAAGATATGTTGGCAACAAGACTATCCCTACCCTAACAATTCATCTGATATCATCACATAAGACAAGATGGTGCCACTTATTACGCAGAATCTCTTTTTTTTTTCTTATCCTACTGGCTGCCATAATGCGTAATTAATCTTACCTGCTATTTTTTTCTTTCTTTTTTGTTTTTCTAATCTTTTAATAAGTCATTTTATCTCTACATATTGTTTTTTTTTTACAATCCAATCTAGTAGATTCTTTTTTTCTATACACTCTTTAACTAAGAAAGGTAATGCAGCTGATGTGATTTATTTAGACTTTGCAAAGACCTTTGATACTGTACCACATAACAGTCTTGTAATTAAGTTCCAGAAGCAGGGACTAGGGGAAGCTATATGCAGTTGGGTAAGGAATTGGCTAAAAGATAGGAAACAAAGAGTAGTCATAAATGGTATATTCTCTAATTGGGCTATAGTCAGCAGTGGGGTACCACAGGGATCTGTGCTAGGACCGATTCTTTTTAATCTCTTTACTTTAAATCCCATCCACAAGGTCATTAATAAAGTGTCATCCTTTACTGATGACACCAAACTATGTAGGATATGAAAAACTGACCTTGATAGTACAATATTACAAAACAATCTCGATAAGATGTCAGATTTGGCAGACACTTAGCAAATGAGATGTTGATAAATGTAAACTAAAGCACCTAGGATAGAGTAATCCTATTGCTACATATACATAAACGATTGTGCACTCAGGGAAGCAAATACTGTTTTCCTACTAGAAATTAGGATTACATATCTAAAAAAGTAATAAGGGTATTGTAAGCATATATCAGAATGAAGAGTGCATGAAACAATGTTTATTTTCTTCATCTTTCCAGTGGGTGGTGGCAGTGACCTGAGACTTTGGACTGTGAATGGTGAACTTATTGGACATGTACATTGCAGAGAGATAGTTTCCTGTATTGCGTTTTCAAACCAACCAGAAGGAATATCTGTAAATGTTGTTGCTGGAGGACTGGAAAATGGTGGTGTTCGGTAAGATAATACTCTAAATATGTCTGTTTTACTGAAATGTATGAGGATTTGAAGTGGAGTGAGACCTATATTGTCTTAAAGGAAGGTATTTCTGCTACTGTCTTTGAAAACCTGCAAATGTGTGGTATTTTTTCCAATATTTATAATTTAATTATTAATTTTTTTTTTAAAGCCCAGTCTTGGTTTTTTTTATTGTACACTACTTTAATAAGGAACCATACTTTATCATATTTCTCTGGTCTACATGTTGCCTCTAGAAATCCATTTTGTGCATTGCCTTGGCAGGCCACAGCACTGCTGTGAAGACCCTTTTAGAAGGATGGTCTTTTCTTACTTTCCTGACAATCATAGGGCCACATTTATTAAGCGCCTTACAACACTTTGGGTACATATTCAACCAAAATTGTTCAAACATTTGATATTTTATCACCACTTATCACTTTTGAAAAGCATGAGCTGTTGGGGAAAACGATGTTTCACTTTCTGATTTGGACGCAGTTCAAACAGCAGTAATTTATTTTTAGATTGTTTAAAAATTTGGCTCAATTTACTCCAACAATCTGCAGGTAATCAGAGTTTTTTCATTTAGCTCCAATTCCCATGTTATGTTTTTTCTTTCTTTGCTGCAATCGTGCTGCCACCATTTTCTAATATTGTGGTAAAAACGCTATCATACTATTATAATCACAGCAAAAACAGCAATGTGTGAACGAAGCCTAAAAGAGTAAAGGGAAGCAGGGAATTTGAAACTCACTATAGAGGAAGTTCTAATATATAGTTTCAAGTTTTGTGGCATAAATAAACTAAAAATATATTCCTGCTGACCCTGTGATTTATAATTTAAACAAGCTTACAAACATGTCACTTGTTTTTTTTTTTTGCTTTGTTACATAGAGCACATGAATAAATCTTTTCTTTCACATATCATTAACAAGAATGTAAACTTGCTTTTGAAGAATTCAAAATGTGCTTTCATAAAAACACGTTATAAAATGCTTGGATTACTGTACTTTGGACATACAAAAGAAAATTATTTTCTATCCTTTTATCAATATAAAGCAATTGCTCGTCACCTTTAAACTTCATTGTAAATGCTGTTGTTAATTTTGAAATGTAATAAAGGAAGTCTGAGGGTATTCACCAGATTTCTGGAGTAAAACACTTTGAAAAATCTGTTTTGTTTTGTTTTTTTGTTTTTTTTATACATCTTGAAGTTGCATAGAACTTAAGAAACTTTTGTTATTTTCACACGATTCCCATCCAGATCTGCCTCAATGGGTGGGGCATGGGTGAGACAGGGCATGACCATGCCCGCCTGACAAAGTATTCGAAAGTTATGCTACTTCAGCAGTGGAACTTACTCCAGAAATGTCCTCCAGTCCCTAAGTGGAATAATCAGGTGGAGGCACAGTGATAAGATGTAGCTTATTTAGTAATTGACATGTGCCTCTTTATAAATTAGGCGCACGATACGATAGCCTCGCTCTTCATTAACACTGTACAATCCTAGTTTTAATGAATCAGGCCCCAAGAGTTTGTGAAGCTACGCCAAGTCTTCTGTAGCATTGTTATACGAATTTGGTGTTATCTTTTATTATTTTAGTGCTCTATTATCAAAGTTGTAAAATATGTTAAAATTTTGAAGACACCTTTCATATGTAGCCCCAAATTCCTGTTTTCGTAGTGTGTTTTTTCACCTTGTAAAAATAGTAATTTCTTTCGATTGACTTAAAGTTCCTATGGAGATAAATAGAATATCATCAATTGTGCATGACTAGGATTTTTCCGAATTACATCTTACCTTTGATATATTCAGTTGAATGCCATACAATTTAATATGTTGCCCTTAAACCCTATAGTATGCAGTTTTTGCAGTGCCTAACTGTATAGAAAACTGACTATACATCGAAAAAAAGATATGCATCTCTACAAGGCTAGTGGATGCCCAAAAGACCCTGTACTTTTGGGTGTAAAGTGGTCTGTGGATACTTTCGGCATAAGCATTGGAAGCATTTCCTGCTACCTGAACAAAATGTACAATATGAATAGTCCTTAGTGGGGTTAGACATATTCTCTTGTTAGTGCAGCTTTCCTTACGAACTCACCAGCTTTTCTGACCATAAAATGGCTGCTGAGGAAGAGTATGTGAACAGACCAGTCCATCTGCCTCCTTCAAATGTAAAACACCTCACATGGGAAAGCTGCTGGTCTGGTCAGATGCTTTTCCATCAGCAGCTAATTTATGGTGAGAAGAGCTAGTCAGTTTATGAGGAAAACTGTACTAACAAATAAAAGTGTCCAAGCTCCTTAATTCTTCAACGATAAAGGATTTACAACTCTATTCATTAAAGAGAACCTGTCATTTGATTTGTCCCCTATAAGCTGTGGCTACCTCCATTAAGTGCCCAAGCCGATCTGTATAACATTAAAAACAACCTTTATTATACTCTCCTGTGGGGTGGTCCAGTCCGGTGGGCATCACTGGTCTTGGTCTATCGCCTACTATTTCTGCAATCACCATCCTCCTTCCCTGATCCATATGGATGACGCATCCTACGTTATCCACATAGTGTCGTTCATTGTGCTCCTGTGCACATGCACTTCTTTCTGCCCTGGCAGAGCAAAATTTGTAGGGCGCATGTGCAGACATTCTTTGACCTTTCCACGTGCCTGCACATTTCAGTGTTTTGCTGTGCCTGCAGCAGGGCACAGAAAAGTGCTTGTGTGCAGGAGTGCAATGGATGACTCTGTCTGTATGACGTAGGATGTATCATCCATATAGAGCATGGAAGGAGGATGGTGATTGTAAGAAGATAGAAGGCGCCAGACCGAGACCAGCAACACCCATCGGACCAGAACACCCTGCAGATAAGTATAATAAAAGCTGTTTTTTATGTTATACAGATCAGCTTGGGCATTTACAGTTGTAACCATAAATTTACATACACTATCTAAACAAACACATATGCATGTTTTTTCACTATCTGACATGAAATCCGAATAAACCTTTCCAATTTTAGGTCAATTTTGATTACTAAAATTATTTAGACTTGGCAAATGCCAGAATAATGAGACAGAGAGAATGTTGTAAGGTAGTGGTGGCTAATTTTTGAGCTTTCTATGTCAAAATTCATAAAAAAACGAGCATAACTCGAGTGGTGTGTTACTTCTCGAAAAATGCATAATTGTTTGATCTTTGTAGCTGTACTAACAAAAAGTTATCTGATAACGACTGCTGGAGGGGTGTAGGAGAGGAGATAATCATTATTTCCTTTCTCCTTCCACCCCAGCAGTCATGATAATGTGCCCATCTTGTCCTCTGTAGTAATGTGCCCAACTTGTCCCCATCATGTAGTAATGTGCCCATCTTGTCCCCATTCTGTATTTGTGTCCATCATTGTCCCCAACCTGTAGTAATGTGCCCATGTTGTCACCCTTGTAGTAATGTGCCCATCTTTTCCCTTGTAGTAATGTGCCATCTTTTCCCTTCTAGTAATGTGTCCATCTTGTCCTATGTAGTAATGTGCCCATCTTGTCCTCTGTAGTAATATGCCCATCTTGTCCCCTGTAGTAATGTGCCTATCATATCCCCATTCTGTAGTAATGGGCCCATCTTGTCCCAATTATGTAGTTATGTGCCCATCATTGTCTCAAAAATGTAGTAATGTGCCTATGTTGTCACCCTTGTAGTAAGGTGCCCATCTTGTCCCCTGTAGTAATGTGCCCATCTTGTCCCTTGTAGTAATGTGGCCTGCTTGTCTTTTTTAGTAATGTCCCATCTTGTCCCTTGTGGTAATGTCCCATCTTGTCCCCTGTAGTAATGTGCCCATCTTGTCCCTTGTAGTAATGTGCCCATATTGTCCCTTGTAGTAATGTGCCCATATTTTCCCTTGTAGTAATGTGCCATCTTGTCCCTTGTAGTAATGTGCCCATGTTGTCCTATGTAGTAATGTGCCCATCTTGTCCTCTGTAGTAATGTTCCCAAGTTGTCCTTTGTAGTAATGTGCCCATCTTGTCCCTTGTAGTAATGTGCCCATCTTGTTACCCTTGCAGTAATGTGTGCATGTTGTTACTTTTTTAGTAATGTGCCCATCTTGTCACCCTTCTAGTAATGTGCCCATCTGGTCCCTTGTAGTAATGTGCCTATCTTATCCCTTGTAGTAATGTGCTCATCTTGTCCTCTGTAGTAATGTGCCCATCTTGTCTATTGTAGTAATGTTTCCAATTTGTCCCTTGTAGTAATTTGCCAGTCTTGTCCTCTTTAGTATAATCCTACAAAAGACCTCCATAATTCCAAATTTCAGTATTGAATATTAGACTATATCAGTTATTTAGAAAATTATTTATTATTTCATACAAAATTTCACAAAGTATTACGAGAATGCAACAAGGACAGGGTAAGGTACAGAACCGTGCATATATAAAAACTGCAACAATGCAGGGGGTGTGTACAAAATTCAGAGTCTGAGAAAAACATAACCACATACATGATAATCATATAAATCTTCATGATTTAAACACATCAGAATATGGGTATATAAGTCACAGAAAAATCAATTGTTAATAAAGAGCATCAATATAAATAGCCCATTAAAATGGTATGCATATGTGCACCTAAGCACACAGTCAGTATAAACACTCCATGACTCAAAACACCGCACTGACATGCAACAGAACTCACTGGCAATCCCTCAGGTAGCCAGTGTTCATTGTACATAGAAGGAGAACCAGGCATCCAGGACCGGTACAGGCTGAATAACCTACCCAGGAGCCACTGCAGACCCCGAACTCATACACACCACCCTGCACCTCGACGCGTTTCGCTACCGCTTCGTCGGGAGGTGCAGGTATGGTGTATGAGGCTGCTTATAATCCCAGAGTAAAGGACTCACCATCCTATAGTGGCGTGCCGTGATCCTCCGGTGTCCATCCCCCACTGCGTCCGGCGTCCCGGAACCGAGCGTGCGCATGCGCACAAACTCAGCACCTGATAGGTTGCCAGACAGAGAGGAGGAGAAAGAGACCAGAGCATTGCGCACGGACAGGATAGAAGTCATAATTGCCATTTTTAAAGAGGGCTATAGAAAGGGCAAAGCCATTATGGAGAACCTGTGCACATATAGAAACTGCAAATAGCGCAGGGGGGTGTGTATGAAATTCAGAGTCTGAGAACATGCATGACAATCATTATAAATCTTCATAATTAAGAATATAGATTAACACCTCGATCTGTGGGTATGTAAGTCACAGAGAGATCAATTAGCAATAAAGTGCATCAGTATAAATAGTCAAATGAAAAAATATATATATGTGCACCTATGTACACTTTCAATATGACCACTCTGTGACCCAAAACACCACACCGACATGCACCAGAGCTCACTGACAGACCCTCAGGTGGCCAGTGTCCATCAAACATAAAAAGAACCATGTACCCAGGACCAGTGCAGGCTAAATAACCTACACAGGAACCACTTCAGACCCCGAGCTCATACACACCGCCATGCCCCCAGAAGTACAACATCTGATATATTTAATTTAGTATCCATGGGATTATTTCATCCAATTCAGGAAATCCCCAAATTGGGTAGTCCAGCTTCCATGCAGTAGATAGTTAAATCCTTTTCAAAGATTTTCCAATGTCCAGGGATACAAGCAGCCATGTCTAAAAAAATGTTTATAAAAAATAAAAAGAGTAATTAAAACATATGGTGAATAGGCAAACAACCAGAAATCCAAACACCCCCCTTAAAACACAGAACCATGAGCCACATATATATGTGCACCTATGTACACTTTCAATATGACCACTCTGTGACCCAAAACACCACACCGACATGCACCAGAGCTCACTGACAGACCCTCAGGTGGCCAGTGTCCATCAAACATAAAAAGAACCATGTACCCAGGACTAGTGCAGGCTAAATAACCTACACAGGAACCACTTCAGACCCCGAGCTCATACACACCGCCATGCCCCCAGAAGTACAACATCTGATATATTTAATTTAGTATCCATGGGATTATTTCATCCAATTCAGGAAATCCCCAAATCAGGTAGTCCAGCTTCCATGCAGTAGATAGTTAAATCCTTTTCAAAGATTTTCCAATGTCCAGGGATACAAGCAGCCATGTCTAAAAAAATGTTTATAAAAAATAAAAAGAGTAATTAAAACATATGGTGAATAGGCAAACAACCAGAAATCCAAACACCCCACTTAAAACACAGAACCATGAGCCAAGTTATATCCTAGACCAAGAAGGGCTTGTAGCTGATGACATCATTAAGTCCCTTTGGTTTGACAGTGTCAAGAATTGTTATCCATTGGGCTTCTCTTTGATATAATAGATTTTTAAAGTCTCCCCCTCTCGCCCCAAGATGGATCTTCTCTATGCCCCTGAATTTTAACATTCGCACATTAACATCATTACAATCATGTTTATCCTTAAAATGTTTTGGGATGTTTTTTAAGAGAAAAATTTCTTCGGGTTTTTGCATTTTAGCAGCATTTTTGATGTCCCGGATATGTTCCAACACTCGTACCCGAAATTCTTTGGTCGTCAGGCTGAGATAAATTAATCCGCAAGGACAGATTGCCCAATGCACAATCCCAGAGGATCGGCAATTGATAGGATGTACTATTTTGTACGAATTTTCCGGGATGAGTCCCAGAACTCCACCGCACGGTCCATCTGGGGACAGGCCCCACAGTCACCACAGGACCGAGATCCCCATCTTGGACCCCTACTTATCCCAAAGAAATTTTTCTCAATTCCAGGGGCATAGTGACTTCTTACAATCTGATCCTTTAAAGTTTTGGCTTTTTTAGGAGTGATTGCGGGCCGGGGGGTTAGTATGTTGGCAAGATCATTATCAGTAAGAAGCACTGACCAATACTTCCCGACAATGTCAGACATCTCCCTCCACTGTGCATGGTAGGGGGTAATGAAGCGGGTCACATCCTCATTACCACTCTTTCTACCATGTCTCAATAATTCCTCACGTACGTAGAGTATCCTTAGCTCTATCATAACCAGCCTGTATAGACTGCTCATGATAGTGACGAGCCCTAAAACGTCTCTTTAAATCAATAGATTGTTTTTCAAACAAGGCATCATTGGAGCACACTCGACGAGCCCGCAAAAACTGTCTTGTCAGGACAGACCTAATCACCTGTTTAGGATGTGATGATTTTGCACTCAGGAATGAGTTCACTGCCGTTTCTTTGCGGAAAATATCTGTGCACAAAGATCCATCGGTTCCTTTAAACACCCGTACATCCAAGTAATCGATCTTCTCACTGCTGTAAACATAAGTGAGATGAATGTTGTTACTGTTGACATTGAGTCGCTGCATAAAGACGTCCAGCTGACTGATCTCCCCCTGCCAAATCAAAAAAATATCATCGATGAAGCGCAGCCACATATGGACTGCGCCCATCTCAGAATCAGGATAAATTGTAGACCGCTCCCAATAACTAAGAAAGAGGTTTGCGTATGAGGGCGCACAAGACGCCCCCATCGCAACTCCTCTCTCTTGGAGATAGAAGCGGTCCTTAAATAAAAATAAATTATGATAAAGAATACATTTTAATAAAAGCAGGAGGAGATGAATGAGCTGGACTTCCAATTCCGTAGTTCTTAGAAAAAAGTCCACAGCCTCAATGCCATCATCATGAGCTATAGACGTGTATAGCGACTCAACATCTGCGGTCACCATGATTACATCAGTCTCAAATATAATACCCTCTAACCGATTCAAAAACTCTGTTGAATCTTGGATGTACGAGGGGAGAGTATTCACTAGTGGCTTTAAATAGTAATAGGAACTTGCATGCAGGCTCGCACAAGCTGTTGTTCCCAGAGAGTATTGGCCTTCCCGGGGGACATTCTATATCTTTGTGCACTTTTGGCAGAAAGTAAATCGTGGGGATGACTGGATGTTCCACTATTAAACCTTCAAAGATGTTCTTAGGTATGATACTCCTCTCAAAGGCCAAAAAGAGTAGGTCATATAGTTCCCCCTGATATTTCTTCAAAGGATTACCCTCAAGTTTTGTATAACAAGCAGTATCATTCAGTTGCCTGAATGCTTCTGCTTCGTATTTGACTTTTGACCACAAAACTATATTTCCCCCCTTGTCAGCCTGTTTCACAACCACATTATTCATGTTTTTTATCTCTCTCAGAGCAGCACGTTGTTTATAGCTGAGGTTGTCATGTGTACGTCTGCGAGGCAGACGTCGAAATTCCTGTGTCACTAATCTAGTAAATAGATCAATCACAGGACAGGCTGACAAGGGAGGAAATGCAGTAGATTTCTTTTTAATAAACGAAGGGAAACCAGCTAAGCCAGCCTCCTCTTGTTCTGCCAGTAGCGATTCCAAGGTCTTCACTGCCTCAATTTCATCTGTAGATAGATCAGAATATACACCCATCTCTGTGTTGGAAAAATATTTTTTAAATAAAAGTTTCCGACTAAATATATTCAGATCTTTGATGGCAGTGAAAACATCGAAATCAGCCACTTGCGAGGAGAGTCCCAGTTGTAAAACATCTATTTGATCATTGGTCAGTTTTATATCAGTAAGATTTATTACCTTGAGGGTATCCGCCTGATTAGATGATTTTTTCACTACATCCTCGCGCTGTTTTCTCTTAGAAAAATTCCTAGTCTCCGTCCTATTGGTGAAGAAGTTCTGTCCACCACGGGAAAGCACAAAAATTAAAACGTGATGTCACTGATTACCAAAATGCCAATGTCTTTAAATGGCATCAAAATAAAACCTTTAAATCGGGATCAATCAGTCGCTCCAAATCTCACTCAACTAATGGGTCAATCTCATCTGGTGAAGGGTCATCTCACTCTCATTTGTCCACTGGAGCCCGTAGTGGCCGTAGAGCCAAAACTTTAAAGGATCAGATTGTAAGAAGTCACTATGCCCCTGGAATTGAGAAAAATTTCTTTGGGATAAGTAGGGGTCCAAGATGGGGATCTCGGTCCTGTGGTGACTGTGGGGCCTGTCCCCAGATGGACCGTGCGGTGGAGTTCTGGGACTCATCCTGGGAAAATACGTGCAAAATAGTACATCCTATCAATTGCCGATCCTCTGGGATTGTGTATTGGGCAATCTGTCCTTGCGGATTAATTTATGTCGGCCTGACGACCCTAGAATTTTGGGTACGAGTGTTGGAACATATCCGGGACATCAAAAATGCTGCTAAAATGCAAAAACCAGAAGAAATTTTTCTCTTAAAAAACATCCCAAAACATTTTAAGGATAAACATGATTGTAATTGGCGAATGTTAAAATTCAGGGGCATAGAGAAGATCCATCTTGGGGCGAGAGGGGGAGACTTAAAAAATCTATTATATCAAAGAGAAGCCCGATGGATAACAATTCTTGACACTGTCAAACCAAAGGGACTTAATGATGTCATCAGCTACAAGCCCTTCTTGGTCTAGTATATAACTTGGCTCATGGTTCTGTGTTTTAAGGGGGGTGTTTGGATTTCTGGTTGTTTGCCTATTCACCATATGTTTTAATTACTCTTTTTATTTTTCATAAACATTTTTTTAGACATGCTTGCTTGTATCCCTGGACATAGATAGTTAAATCCTTTTCATAGATTTTCCAATCTACTGCATGGAAGCTGGACTACCCGATTTGGGGATTTCCTGAATTGGATGAAATAATCCCATGGATACTAAATTAAATATGTCAGATGTTGTACTTCTGGGGGCAGGGTGGTGTGTATGAGCTCGGGGTCTGAAGTGGTTCCTGTGTAGGTTATTTAGCCTGCACTGGTCCTGGGTACATGGTTCTTTTTATGTTTGATGGACACTGGCCACCTGAGGGTCTGTCAATGAGCTCTGGTGCATGTCGGTGTGGTGTTTTGGGTCACAGAGTGGTCATATTGAAAGTGTACATAGGTGCACATATATATATTTTTTCATTTGACTATTTATACTGATGCACTTTATTGCTAATTGATCTCTCTGTGACTTACATACCCACAGTTCGAGGTGTTAATCTATATTCTTAATTATGAAGATTTATAATGATTGTCATGCATGTTCTCAGACTCTGAATTTCATACACACCCCCCTGCGCTATTTGCAGTTTCTATATGTGCACAGGTTCTCCATAATGGCTTTGCCCTTTCTATAGCCCTCTTTAAAAATGGCGATTATGACTTCTATCCTGTGCGTGCGCGATGCTCTGGTCTCTTTCTCCTCCTCTCTGTCTGGCGACCTATCAGGTGCTGAGTTTGTGCGCATGCGCACGCTCGGTTCCGGGATGCCGGACGCAGTGGGGGATGGACACCGGAGGATCGCGGCGCGCCGCTATAGGATGGTGAGTCCTTTACTCTGGGATTATAAGCAGCCTCATACACCATACCTGCACCTCCCGACGAAGCGGTAGCGAAACGCGTCGAGGTGCAGGGTTGTGTGTATGAGTTTGGGGTCTGCAGTGGCTCCTGGGTAGGTTATTCAGCCTGTACCGGTCCTGGATGCCTGGTTCTCCTTGTATGTACGATGAACACTGGCTACCTGAGGGTTTGCCAGTGAGTTCTGTTGCATGTCAGTGCGGTATTTTGAGTCATGGAATGTTTATACTAACTGTGTGCTTAGGTGCACATATGCATACCATTTTAATGGGCTATTTATATTGATGCTTTTCTAAATAACTGATATAGTCTAATATTCAATACTGAAATTTGGAATTATGGAGGTCTTTTGTAGGATTATGTTGTTGTTCTTTATGTGACCCTTCATAGAAAAGTTGGTAATATGGACCAAATTATTCATATGCTTTTGTGTTGTCCTCTGTAGTAATGTGCCCATCTTGTCCCTTGTAGTAATGTGCCCATCTTGTTACCCTTGTAGTAATGTGTCCATTCTTGTGCCATCCTTGTCCACTTCTTTAAGCAATGCTCTATCCTCCAATAATGTCCCCTATTTATGCCACATTATGCGGATTTCCCATACGCCAGCACATCTCACCCAGGACCCTAATTAAAGGTACAGAACAAAAATTACTTGCAGCCGCATCCAGATCTATGAGACATGCCGCATCTGCCGATGATTTAATACTAGAACTGGATGTGTGCCCCCCCCGGTCCGGTCTTTTCAGAGATTGCACATGCAGTTTTAGTTATATCGACGGGGGCCACGGCTTGTCTTATAGATCGGGATGCAGCGGCCTGTTCCTGCCCAGTATTTTAGCAAAAATGGCCCAACGTGTCACCACTGACACAGGTGTCACAGGTTACTGTTTTAAGGCATTTGTATTACTTTCTCCAAATTCAAACATTTACGTACACCAAGAGTACTATGTCTTTAAACAATATGTGACAGCAAATATGATGTCATGTCTTTGGAAGCTTCTGATAGGTTTATTGGCAACATCTGAGTTAATTAGAGACACACATGTGAATGTATTTTGATGCACAGCTGAAACACACTGCTTTTTTGTGTAGCATCATATCAAAGTCAAAAGAAATCAGCTAAGATCTCATGAAAATAATTGTGAACTTGCACAAGTCTGGTTCATCCTTTCCAGATACCTGAAGGTGCCTCATTCAGCTATACAATCAATTACAGTATATGCAAGTACAAACAAGACGGGACTGTCCAGCCATCATACCACTCAGAAAGGAAACGGCTTCTGTGTATCAGAGATGAACATGATTTGGTCAGAAATGTGCATATCAACCCAAGAACAAAGCAAAGGACCTTGTGAAGATGCTGGCGGAAGCTAGTAAGATTGTGTCATTATCCACAGTGAAATGACTACTGTATCAACATGTGCTGAAAGGCCACTCTGCCAGAAAAAAGCCATTACTCCAAAAGAAACATAAAAAAGCCAGATTAATGTTTTTAGATGTACACAAGAACAAAGACGTTAATTTTTGGAGATGTCCTATGATCTGACGAAAGTAAATTTGAACTATTTGGCTATGATGACTATTGTTCTGTTTGGAGGAAAAAGTGATACGTTTTGAAGCCTAAGAATACTATCCCAATTGTGAAACCCGGGTAGCAGCATCATGTTGTGGGGTTGTTTTGCTGCAGGAGGGACTGGTGCACCTCACAAAATAGATGGCATCATGAGGAAAGAAGATTATGTGGCAATACTGAAGTAACATCTCAAGACATCAGCTGGGAACTTAAAGCTTGTGCGGAAAGGTTACTTCCAAATGAACAATGACCCGCAGCATACTGACAAACTAGTTACAAAGTGGCTTAAGGATAACAAAGTCAATGTTTTGGAGTGGACATCACAAAGTCCTGATCTCAATCCTGAGAACATTTTCTGAAAATTTACTGAAAATTTATTGGCAAAGCTGAAAAGGCCAGTGCAAGTAAGGCGACCTGCAAATATGGCTCAGTTACACTAGTTCTTTCAGGAGGAATGGGCCCAAATTCCTACCAACTATTGTGAGAAGCTTGTGGAAGGATATCCAAAATGTTTGACCCAAGTCATACAGTTTAAGGGCAATGGTACCAAATACTAGTGAAATGTATGTAAACTTTTGACTTTTCAGAAAGTAATAAAACAGCCTTAAAACATTCTCTCTCCCATTATTTTGCTATTTGGCAACTACAAATAAATTTGGTTATCTTCCTAATTGACCTAAATGGGAAATGTTTATTCTGATTTCATGACAGATAGTGATAAAAACATGCATATGTGTCTTTTTAGATAATGTATGTAAACTTCTGGTTTCAACTGTATGTACAGCATTCTAGAATGCTGTATATAAGAGCTTACTGGTAGTGGCCGCAATTTATAGGGGACAAATCTGACGACTGGTTCTCTTTAAGTCTGGCACTTTACACATCAGTCATAATGATGTGTGTGTTGGAGTAAGGTGTATCTAATTCATTAAGAGGAGCACATCACTTAATGAATTTTGCACATCTCTGGAGTAACATTTCTGGTGTAAGTTATACCACAATTTTTGATGAATATATGAGGCATGCTCTGTCAAACCCCCATCCATTTTGGCCAAGCTGGCTCAAACCGGTGTGAAATTATCAGACACCTTCATGAATTGGGCCCATTGTGTTTCTATCCTAAGCATATTTTATTAGTAACAGAAGATACCTAATATGATTTAAGCCTTTCATGACATTTGACGTCAGTTGGCGCACAATAATGTAAACTTACGTCATGGGAATCATACGGTACCCCCACAACGTGATCATGGGGGCCTGATTGTAGTCTAAAAGCGTTCTGTCAGTATAACACAGGTGTAATGCATTGCAATGTATGTGCATTACAATGCATTACACCAGTTATCAGAGTAATAAAAGTTATAAAAAAATAAAAGTGCCATATAGGAACTAAAAAAAAGGGGGAAAAAATGTAAAAAGTATAAAAAAATGCAAAATAAAGAACATAATGTTAAAAGTTAAAAATTAAACCAATAAATACATATATTTATGAAAAATCAAATATTTAGTTTTGCTGCTTGAAAAACTACCTGGTCAATTAAACTATCACACTCTTTAACCCCTGCAGTAAACGCCGTAAAAAATAAATGTTTAAAAAAATAATACATTTTCATGTTCGTAGCGCCAGAAACAAAGTGGAATAAACACGATCAAAAAGTTGCATGGTAAAAAAAATGGTATCACTGAAAACTTCATCTTGTTCCAAAAAAAAAACCAAGCCGTTATTCAGCTCCATTAGTGAAAAAATAAAAAGATATTTATCTCAGGATACAGCAATCCAAAAACATTTTTTTTTCTGAAATAGTTTTTATTGTGTAAAAGTGACAAAACTTAAAAAAATTATATCAATGTGGTATCGCTGTAATCCTACCGACCTGAAGAATAATTTTAGCACACTGTGAACATTGTAAAAAAGATAAAATAGAAAAGAATTCCTGATTTCTTTTTCATGTTGACTCTGTTTCCTAAAAATCGGAATAGAAAGCGATCAATGTTATGTACCCAAAAATGGTACCTATAGAATTGGTAACTCAGCCCGCAAAAAGCACGCCCCACATGACATCCCGCAAAAAGCGTGCCCTCATTCTGTCAGCAGTAATATAGAAAAATTAGTTCTCAAAATATAGCACTGCAAAAACATTTTTGGCGAAAAAGAAAAAATGTTTTTAAGTGTAATAGTAGCTATATACAGTATATAATATAGACAATATAAATCTGGTATATCTGTAATTGCATTGACCCGAATAAAAAAGCCATGTAATCAAATCACTTATATTGCAAGGTGAACTGCGTAAAAAATGAAACCAATTCTTAAAATGCTGTTGATTTGTTCACTTTTCCTCCCAAAGATAGCAGTAAAGCTCAGCTAACATTTGTCCAGCTGGGCGCTTAAACCAGGATTTCCATGTTAATCTCTGAAATACGAATTCAGACAAAACCCTTGATGAAACATTCACTATAATGAGGCAGATAGTCACCTTGGACTCAGTCTGTTCTATGATCCAGTGGTGTCTATCTTTTCAGTGGTGCATATAAGCATGGTCAGTCACAGTTTGGTGCAATTCTGAAAAGGACTCCCCAGAACAGAGGCCAGATAGAGGCCAGAGTAACTTTGCTACCTCATTATAGGGAATGAATCCTTCGGGGGTATTATCTGAATCAAGTCATCTGGAAATTTAGATGGAAATGTAAAGTAAGTGTTCAGAATAGAGCACAGTATAACTGTGATCCAAAATTTTATGTAAAATATTTACAATGAAAACTTCAACTACATTCCCAAAAAAAAAACAACCCAACTCTCCACTTAGGTTCATCATCTGTCAATGGAAATGCAGGGGGTTGTAATGCAACACAAAGGCTCTGGAAAAGCTTTCTGCCTCCCCACCCCAAATTGAAATCCAGTGAATTCTGCACTCACAAAACCAAATTCCCCCATCCCTTCTGAGCCCTTCAGTGTACTTAAGCCACACTTAACATCCACATTTGCTATTACTGTAATTAGAGCCCCCTTAATTTACAGAGTGCTTGTCTCCAGAATAATGGGCTAGGATCAATGGACACATTTATGACACATGGACACAATATATGAGCACTACAATGGCAGATTTTAATTTTCACTCAAAAACATCCATTGCTATTTGTTTCTGTAAAAACACCTATGGTGTCAAAATCGTCACTACACCTGTACATAAATTCCTAGAGGGGTGTAATTTCAAAAATGGGGTCTATTGGAGAGATTCTGCTCTTCTGGCACTTAGGGGCTTTGTACATGGAGTTTGCAAACATTTCTAGAAAAATATGTGCTCTAAAGCTGGTGTCACACACAGCGACAACGACAACGACGTCGCTGCTACGTCACCATTTTCTGTGACGTTGCAGCGACGTCCCGTCGCTGTGTGTGACATCCAGCAACGACCTGGCCCCTGCTGTGAGGTCGCCGGTCGTTGCTGAATGTCCAGCTTCATTTTTTGGTCGTCACTCTCCCGCTGTGACACACACATCGCTGTGTGTGACAGCGAGAGAGCGACGAAATGAAGCGAGCAGAGAGCAGGAGCCGGCGTCTGGCAGCTGCGGTAAGCTGTAACCAGCGTAAACATCGGGTAACCAAGGGAAGACCTTTCCCTGGTTACCCGATATTTACCTTCGTTACCAGCCTCCCCTCTTGCTGCCAGTGCCGGCTCCTGCTCTGTGCACATGTGGCTGCAGTACACATCGGGTTAATTAACCCGATGTATACTGTAGCAAGGAGAGCAAGGAGCCAGCGCTAAGCAGTGCGCGCGGCTCCCTGCTCTCTGCACTGTGACATGTAGCTGCAGCACACATCGGGTTAATTAACCCGATGTGTACTGTACCTAGGAGAGCAAGGAGCCAGCGCTAAGCGCGGCTCCCTGCTCTCTGCACATGTAGCACAGCGACGTTATGATCGCTGCTTCTGCTGTGTTTGACAGCTAAGCAGCGATCATAACAGCGACTTACAAGGTCGCTGTTACGTCACCAAAAATGGTGACGTAACAGCGACGTCGTTGTCGCTGTCGCTTAGTGTGAACCCAGCTTAAGAGTTAAATGGTGCTCTTCCCCTCTCGAGTCTCACCATGTGTTGTACAGCCATGTGGGGTATTTGCCACATTTAGCAGAAATTGTGTGACAAATTTTGATGTCATTTTTACCCATTTCCCTGTGTGAAAATGTAAAATTTGGGGTTAAAACAAATTTTTTGTGGTAAAAATTTAATTATTTTTTTCTTCAATCATCGCTCAATGGTCTGAAATATTTAACAAACCTGTGATTTGCAGTATGATCACTGCACCCCTAGATGAATTAAGATGTGTAGATTGTAAAATGGAGTCACTTATCGAGAAGGGGGTGCGGAGTTCTGCTGTTCTAGCATCTGAGGGTCTATACCAATTTGACATGGTACTCGCAAACCATAACACCAAAATCTGCACTATAATACAGCACTCCTTTCCTTTTTAGCATTGCACTATGCTTCAAAAATAGTTCCCAATTAAATTTAGGGTATTGATGCACTCAGGGTAAATTGACAACAAACTCTGTGGTCCATTTTTCCTGTTAGTTCTTATAAAAAATAAAATATTGGGGCTAAAACAACATTTTTATGGTAAACATTTAATTTTTCTTTCTTCTCTACCCAATGGTATAAAGGTCTGTGAGCACATATGGTGTCAACATTCTTATCACATCCCTAGATGAATTAATTGCGTGGTGTAGTTTGTAAAGTGGGGTCTGCTTTTCTGGCATGTCAGAGGTCTGCCAGTGTAAGATGGCACTCTTAAACCATTCTAGTGAAATCTGCACTCCAAAATGGTCCTCTTTCCCTTCTGAGCCCTGCCATGTGCCCAATTAGTAGTTTTCCACCGCATATGGGGTGTCAGTGTACTTAGGAGAATTTGCCTAACAAACTTTACCTTTCAATTTCTCCTATTACACCTTTTGAAACTTAAAAACTTGGGGCCAAAGCAACATTTTATTAGAAAACAAATCTTAATTTTTAATTTACTCAGCCCAATGTTCTAAAATTTTGTTAATCGCCCAAGGGTTAAGATGCTCACTACACTACACCCCCCTAAATGAATTCTTTGAGAAGTGTTTCCAAAACAGGGTTTCTTGTGAGGGTCATTGATGTTTTGCATCGGTTTACTCAGGAGATAATGCATGCCCAACAAATTGTTCTGTCCTTTTTTACCTGTTACCTTTGTAAAAATGTAAAATTTGGAGCTGAAATAACATTTTGTGGAAAAAATGATTTATTGTCATGGCTCAACGTTAGAAAATTCTGTGAACCACCTACAGGTTAACGGTGCTCACCACACCTCTATATAAATTTTGTCGGGGGTGTAGTGTTCAAATTGGGGACACTTGTGGGGGTTTCCACTGCGTGCATCAGGGACTTTGGAAATGTGAGATAGTGTCTGCTATCTATTTCATCCAATTTTGCTCTCCAAAAGTCGAATGGTGCTCTTTCCCTTCCAAACCCTGTGTACACATAAACAGTAGTTTTTCACCACAGAAGGTATCCGAGTACTGAGGAGAAATTGCTCAACAAATTATATCATCCCTTGTGAAAATGGAAGATTTGGGGCTAAAGTAACATTTTTGTGTGAAACAGTAAAAATTTTGTTGTTTTCCTTTCTCATTTCTTTATTAATATTTTAGGTGATTCACAAGAATTTAGCTTTTTTCACCTGCATTTTTATTGCGTTTGTGGACACTAATGAATGCTATAGAGTTAGGTAATATCTATAAATGTATAGTAGATAGATAGAGACAGATAGACATACAGTACTGATCAAAATAATAGCAGTCCAATATGACTAATCAGATAATTCACTGTTTTTGGTATAAATTATATTACCACATGTAGAACAATTTACCAGTTGGTGCAGTAGACTCCGCATTCATGATCTGCAGGTTTTCAAGTCCGTGTATTATAATAATTAATTGAAAGGCGGTGTGTTTAAAATAATAGCAGCGTGGCGTTACATTAGTGTGGTCAATCATTTTGTGAAGAAACAGGTGTGAATCAGGTGGAGCTTATTTAAGGATGAAGACAGCACATGTTGCACATGCATTTTTCCTTGTAAGCATATGGGTTGTTCGAGTTATTGTTCAGAAGAACAGCGTATTTTGATTAAAAAGTTGATTGGAGAGGGTAAAACCTATATATAAGTGCAGACAGTGATAAGCTGATCTACAATGCTTTAAAGTGGAAAGCAAAAACAGTGAGACATGGAAGAAAACTGAAGACGACCATTCAAATGGATCGAAATTTATCCACAAAACGCTCAGCCAATGATCAGCTCCAGGATGTTCAAAGACAGTCTCAAGTTATCTGTGAGTCCTGTGACAGTTAATAGCAAGAAAAAAAGAAAGGATCAAAAAATGGGGATCACTGAAATTGAATTTTATTGTAACAAATAACAACTGGAAGGATTTAAAAAGAGATTAAACACATTTCAAATCCAAAAGTGGAAAATGAGACTGCCTATAATCCTCATTGAATAAATAAACCACCAAAAAAATATCAATAATAAACAGTGAAAGGCAATACCAAATATAATTATATTACATACACTGTACACTATAGTAAAGTCTCACATCCGTAAAACTAAATACACAGTTTTTTAATAGAGATCAAACAGGTGGTATGATAAAATGATGAGACCACATAACAAATCAAAATATACATATTAGAGTAGGGGTCTCAAACTCGGCTGGGTGTATGGGCCGCACAGAGGGAAAAAAATAATTTGGGGGGGCCGCATTCATTGCAGGACAAAGTGACATTTTTATTGGTACCATATATAATATATTTTATTTTTTTTTTACACACCTTGGGATCACTGATTTTGAACATTTTCACTTGTTCATTATAGCAAACGTGCACATTCTTTGTTTAAATATAAACTTTTTTTTTTTTTTACATTTTATTCCTTTCTTGTAACTAATAGTCTTACAATTAGCACTATATAGAAATTTTGACCAACATCTTTTAGTAATGTTCCCCATATTGTTGTACCGTGCCCATCCTTGTCCCCTTGTAGTATTGTGCCCCATCCCACAGTAATGTGCCCATCCTTGTCCCCTTGTAGTATTGTACCCCATCCTAGTCCCCATCCCACAGTAATGTGCTCATCCTTGTCCCCATCCTAAAGTAATGTTCCCCATCCTAAAGTAATGTTCCCCATCCTTGTCCCCATTTTGTAGTAATGTGTTTATCCTTGTCCCCATCCTATAGTAATGTCCCCAATCTATAGTAATGTGTCCATCCTTGTCCCCTTGTAGCAATGTCCCCATCCTATAGTACTGTCCCCATTCTATAGTAATGTGCCCATCCTTTAGTAATGTGCCCATCCTTTAGTAATGTGCCAACCTTATCCCCACCCTATAGTAATGTCCAAAGCCTTATCCCTATCCTATAGCAATGTTTCCCATCCTTGTCCCCTTGTAGTAATGTCCCTATCCTACAATAATGTGCCCACCTTGTCCCCATCCTGTAGTAATGTCCCCATCCTATAGTACTGTGCCCATCCTAGTCCCCATCCTATATTACAGTGCCCACCTTGTCCCCATCCTATAGTAATGTCCCCAGCCTTGTCCCCATTCTATAGACATGTGCCCATCCTAGTCCTTATCCTATAGTAATGTCCCCATCCAATAGTATTGTGCCCATCCTTGTAATGTCCCAATCCTATAGTAATGTCCCCAACCTTATCACCATCTCATAGTAATGTGCGCACTTTTCCCCCACCCTGTAGTAATGGGTCAGCAGCTCCCCTCACCTTCCACAGACGCCGGAGTGAAGCTGAGGGGGGTGGTCTGCGGCCCCAGATCCACAGTGATTGGAGAGATCGATCACAAGGCCGATTACTCCAATCAGAGCTGGGGGCGGGTGAAACACAGGTCACCCAACTCCAGCCAATGATCAGGGCTACAGCTGCACTGATCTTGGCTGGATTTCAATGTTTCAGCGATTTTTCAATGGCTGAAATATTAGTGGCTGTGATTGGCTGAGTGGCGTTCGTCAGCCAATCACAGCCTCCGTAGGTCCGGGGAGGAGACACCACCCCTCCTGAGGTCCCCTCCTCCCTGAATCTAAGGTATTTGCAGCGATCATAGCCACCGGGGCTGCGATTTCGCCATGACGTACTGGGTACGTCATGGGTCCTTAAGTACCAGGTCGCTAAGGGGTTAACGTCCAACACACACACACACCACACACACTATTCTTCTCACCTGTCCCTCGTTCCCTCCGCTGCCTCATCTCTGCTTCTTGCGGCCACCAGGCCCGTGCCCCTGTTCACTATTGCGGCAGGTGCAGTGTCACTGTCAGTGATTTATGTCACATGATTGTGTTGCCTGCGCGAGAGCGCAGCGCCGGCAACACATTCATCTGCCATAATGTGCAGACAGTGGCTGCAGCCCCTGCACCTGCCGCGACAGTGAACAGGGGTACGGGCCTGGGGGCCGCACAAACTACCCTGAGGGGCCGCATGCGGCCCACGGGCCACGTGTTTAAGACCCCTGTATTAGAGCTAATAGATTTATAAGCAAATACAAGACAACCTGTTCTGGGTCTGAATGAGCATTGTAAATAGCAGTATTTAGAGAATAAACAAGTGTAATGTGTGCTGTGAAAATTGCACAATAATTCCCCAGCCTACCAAAAGGAATCTGATAATTCCATAGATAAGAACCTCCAAAAACATATGTTTCAAAAATAGATCCAGATGGAGAAGCTGGAAAAAGAAGAGGTAACACAGTTGCTGGGTAATCCAAGGCTGCAGGTGGTGAGGATAGGGTGCAGAAAATGGAAGACTACCATTAAGATTACCATTACCATACTAAGAATGGATGGAAGAAAAGCCAGAATGGAAAATGCTGAGCCAATGATCTGCTCATGGATGATCCAAGACAGTCTCAAGTTACCTGTAAGTACTGTGACAAATTAGAAGACACCTATGTGAAGCTAATCTAACAGCAAGACGTCCTTGCAAAGTCACATTGTTAAAATAAAAAAACGACATGTACTGAAGTGGATACAATTTGCTAAAGAACACATCAACTGGCCTAAAGAGAAATAGAGAAACATTTTGTGGACTGATGAAAGTTAAATTGTTCTTTTTGGGTCCAGGGGCCACAGACAGTTCAGCAGATGACCCCCAAACTCTGAATTTAAACCACTGTACACTCTGAAGATAGTTAAGCATGGTGGTGCAAGCATCATGATATTGGCATATTTCTCTTACTATCGTTCTGGGCCTAGTGAACGCATACCAGTGGTCATAGACCAGTTAGTTTGCAAATATCAAAATACTTGAGAGGTCATGTTGCCTTACGCTGAAGAGGAAATGCCTTTGAAATTGGTGTTTAAACAAGTCAACGACCCTAAACACACCAGTAAACAAGCAAAATCTTGGTTCCAGTCCAACAAAGTTGAGGTTAAGGAGTGGCCAGTCCAATCCCTTGGCCTTATCACTTGTGGAGTGAAACCTAAGAATACCAGCCTACAGCCACCACAAAAGTGTTGCATCACATTAGATGCCCCAATTCTGACGCTTAGCCTTGACGCTTCCTAATTGTTTTGATGTCGTGGCAATCGAGGGAATGATAGTTGGAGTTGGTTAGCTGTAGAGTGTCAGCTGGCATCAATCACAGGGGTTATTAATGGAGTAGTTTCTGTCAGACACCCCATCACTAACCCAGTAAGTGAAAGGAAAAAAAACACACACACAAAAATACTTCATTTGAAATAACACTTTCCCTAGTTCAACATTGTATTGGGAAAAAAAAAACATGCAGCTCTCCTGTAGTCCAGTGATTCTGCCATAGTCCATGGAATCCTATGTAGCCCACAAATGGAAACCTGAAAGACATGAAAAAAAGAAATGAAAACAAGACGCTATCCCTCATTCAAAAATGTATTAGAAATCCAAGTTCTCAGCTAGTACTGAGGTTCCATGACGATCTTCGATTACCTAGATCTAAAGGCTGCTTTACACCAGACAATCTATCGTGCGATAGATCGTCGGGGTCACGGTTTTTGTGACGCACATCCGTCATCGCTGGCGATGCCGGCCTGTGTGACACCTCCTAGCGACGCAGTATCGCTCACAAATCGTGAGTCATGTACTGCTCGCTAGGTTCCATAATATCGTTTCATTTAGTAGTTCATCGTTTCCGGGGTAGCACACGCCGCTCCGTGTGACACCCTGGGAGCGATGAACAGCAGGTCACCTGCGTCACGCGGCCGCCGCCGGCTATGTGAAGGAAGGAGGTGGGCGGGATATTTATGTCTTGCTCATTTCCGCCCCTCCGCTTCCATTGGCCGGCGGCCGTTTGACGTCGAACGTCCCTCCCACTCCAGGAAGTGGACGTTCGCCGCCCACAGCGAGGTCGCACGAGAGGTAAGTATGTTTGACGGGGGTTACTGACTTTGTGCGACACGGGCAGCGATTTGCCCGTGACGCAAAAAGGACGGGAGCGGGTACGATCGATTGTGAAATTGCACAATCGGTCGTACCGTGTAAAGCAGCCTTAAGACTGTGGAGCTTCAGAATGAGGCTCCTTAGGCATTGAGCAGCCGCCAGTCACGGCTAATGCTGTGAATTGCGAGACACTGATGACTACGGTGTAGTTGCTTAGTTTTATTTTTGTTTTTTGTTTTTTTTAAATGGTGTACTAGGGAAAGTGTGGGGGGTGTTTTCTCAAAGAAAGTATGTGTATTTGTGTTTCTTTTCAGTTACTGGATTAGTAATGGGGGATTCTGATAGACGCCTTTCCATTACTAACACCAGGTGAGAGTACACAGCGGACATTAACCCCAGCAACCATTACCCTGATTGCCACTGCACTGGGGTAGCTGCGGGTTGGAATTTTTAAGCTGGGAAGGGTCCTATAACCATAGATCTTCCCAGCCTGATATCTGCTCCCAGCTATCTGCTTTACCGTTACTGGTTGTCAAAAATTGGAGGGACTCCTGTTATGGATATGATTATATGAAGATACCCAAAATACAAGACAAGATGGTGCTTGCACCTATATTTGCATTCAGAGACACTTAAAGGCTGTCTGGATCTTTTCCTGTCTGTTAAGCTTGGAAATCACTGAAGAAACATGTATCTTACTTCTTTAAGTGTATTAGAAAAAGTACAATGTTAGGCTATATGTACACGCTGCATTTTTTTGTCGCATTTTTGTTGCATTTCTTGGTGCTTTTTTTTGTCAGCAAGTTCTGGCATTTGACTTCCCAGCAAAATCTATGAGAAGTCAGATTGCCTGTGCGCATGTTGCAGTTTGTCATCACTTTTTTTGATAAAATTTTGTGACAAAAAAGAAGCAGCATGTTCATTCTAATTGTGTTTTTGTCAACATCAACTTTTATCACCCATTGAAATCTTTGAGGGGTTGAAAAACCGATGGCAAAAAGCATGGTTACAAATTGTTTGCGTTTTACATACGATTAAACGCGGTTTTGTAAACAAAAACGCAGCTCACGAACTTAGTTCCAGAATGACAAAATCAATGCTGGAGTGATTTTGGGGTGTCGGTGTCTCTCTCTCTGTTGCGCTCTTTCTCTCTCTCTGTTGCTCTCTCTCTCTGTTGCTCTCTCTCTCTCCAAGCGCTACATACTCACCGGTTACCGGGGCAGCTGTCACATTGCTCCCACTGCAGCTCTTTGTTCTTCCCAAGCCGGCCGCTCATTAGGCTCATACATATTCACTGCTTCTTCCACTCACCGGCGTCTGTAATTGGTTGCAGTCAGACGCGCTCCCATGCTGAGTGACAGCTGACTGACTGCAACCAATCACAGCCGCCGATTGATGGGTTTATATCGTACAGAACAATAAATAATTTTAAAAACCCGACGTGCGGTCGCCCCAATTTTGATACTCCGCCAAGAAAAAGCCTCACAGCAGAGAGCTGGTATTCTCAGGCTGGGGAGACCCATGATATTGGGAGCCCCCCAGCCTAAAAATATCAGCCAGCAGTCACCCGGAATTGCTGCATCCATTAGATGTAACAGTCCCAGGACTTTACCCACTCTACCTGATTACTCTGGTACAGTAGCAGTCAAGGTATTAAGGAGTTAATGGCAGCCCATAGCTGCCACTAAGCCTTAGGTTAGTGATTGTAGGCATCTATGAGACATCCCCCATTACTAATCTGTAAGGGAAAGTAAATAAACACAAACACCCCAGAAATCCTTTATTTGAAATAAAAGACAAAAAAGCACCCTCCTTCACCACTTTATTAACACCCCAAAAACCCCTCCAGGTCTGACATAATCCACACGAAGTCCCACGATGCTTCCAGCACTGCTACATCTGTCTCTCAGAGCGTGAGGATAGAACAATACTGCCCGCTGTGAGCTACACGCAACAACTGAAGTGAGTCTTGCTATCAGCGGTGACGTCACTTAGGTTAGCTGCAGCCACAGCTGGAGTCCTCCACCTGTGACCACAAATCAGGTGGCGACTGAAGTGAGCCGCAGTGATGTCACCACTGATTGCGTGACTCACTTTAATCAGGGCCTGAACCTCAGTGGTGAACCTGTGACGTCACTGCTGCGTCACAAGCGGTTGTTATGATTCAGGGACCGAGGAGGATAAAAAAAAACAACAAAACGGCCTATTCCCCACTAATCAGCACTCTGATGTTACTGGGATCCAAAACACTAATATAGATGAGGGACTCAATTAATACCAAGCATGACAAAACACAATACATTGCAGAATCATGATGCTAAGTATACAGACCCTCTCAGCAGGGAATGATCCAATTCCACCAGGAAGTCCACACAGGCAAAATAGGAATCAAGCATTAGAATCAAAGCAGAAAAAACAAAGTGGAAACAAAAAGCAGAGGTACAAGACCAACTTATCTGAGAAGAGTTCTGGTAGAGAGCAGGGCTGGATTCAAAATGTCCTTAACACACAGGATATCCATTGAGCATCGGCAAGTAACAGAAGAAAACTACTCCGCTACATACCCCTGTCTGAGAGACCTGATTGCAGTCATTGACAGGTGTGTGGCTTTCATTCCACAAATCAACAGCACCGCCAGCACTTGACCACAAGAGGGAGCCCCGAACTATAAAATGTATTCACAACACGCGGTATTGCGGGTCCTGCAACTGTGACGTTAGGGGTTCACCCAAGTTCATTCTGATCGTGTGGCTCTGTCTGCACTCACAGCGGGCAATCATATTCTTTGGTGCTCTTCTGTGACAGGACAGGGATGTAGCAGAGCTGAATCGCCGTGGTACCTAATGTAGATTACGTTGGACCTGCAGGGGTGTTTTCGTGGGTTAATAAAGTGGTGAAAGAGGGGGCTTTTTGTGTTTTATTCCAAATGAAGTATTTTGTGTTTATTTACTTTCACTTAAAGATTAGTCATGGGGCAGGGTCTCATAGACGACTGCCATCACTAATCTAGGACTTACCGTATTTCGGACTATAAGACGCATCGGACTATAAGACGCACCCTTGTTTTTGAGGAGGAAAAAATAGAAAGAAAAATTAAAATAAAAAAATGTGGTCATGATACACTGTTATGGGGGTTGGGTCTGCTGCAGACACTGTTATGGAGGTAATAATATCCCCAAATTCTGTACTCACATCCCCCATTCTGGGTCCCTTCCAGGTATATATGGCCCCCATCGTGGAATATGTATGATCCTCCAACCTGTGTGTGTTTGTGTGTATATACAGTAGATATTTATATATATGTATATATATATACAGTACCGACCAAAAGTTTGGACACACCTCATTCAAAGAGTTTTCTTTATTTTCATGACTCTGAAAATTGTAGATTCACATTGAAGGCATCAAAACTATGAATTAACACATGTGGAATGAAATACTTAACAAAAAAGTGTGAAACAACTGAAAATATGTCTTATATTCTAGGTTCTTCAAAGTAGCCACCTTTTGCTTTGATTACTGCTTTGCACACTCTTGGCATTCTCTTGATGAGCTTCAAGAGGTAGTCACCGGAAATGGTCTTCCAACAGTCTTGAAGGAGTTCACAAGAGATGCTTAGCACTTGTTGGCCCTTTTGCCTTCACTCTGTGGTCCAGCTCACACCAAACCATCTCGATTGGGTTCAGGTCTGGTGACTGTGGAGGCCAGGTCATCTGGCGTAGCACGCCATCACTCTCCTTCTTAGTCAAATAGCCCTTACACAGCCTGGAGGTGTGTTTGGGGTCATTGTCCTGTTGAAAAATAAATGATGGTCCAACTAAACGCAAACCGGATGGAATAGCATGCCGCTGCAAGATGCTGTGGTAGCCATGCTGGTTCAGTATGCCTTCGATTTTGAATAAATCCCCAACAGTGTCACCAGCAAAGCACCTCCACACCATCACACCTCCTCCGTGCTTCACAGTGGGAACCAGGCATGTAGAGTCCATCCGTTCACCTTTTCTGTGTCGCACAAAGACACGGTGGTTGGATCCAAAGATCTCAAATTTGAACTCATCAGACCAAAGCACAGATTTCCACTGGTCTAATGTCCATTCCTTGTGTTCTTTAGCCCAAACAAGTCTCTTTTGCTTGTTGCCTGTACATAGCAGGGGTTTCCTAGCAGCTATTTTACCATGAAGGTCTGCTGCACAAAGTCTCCTCTCAACAGTTGTTCTAGAGATGTGTCTGCTGCTAGAACTCTGTGTGGCATTGACCTGGTCTCTAATCTGAGCTGCTGTTAACCTGCGATTTTTGAGGCTGGTGACTTGGATAAACTTATCCTCAGCAGCAGAGGTGACTCTTGGTCTTCCTTTCCTGGGGCAGTCCTCATGTGAGCCAGTTTCTTTGTAGCATTTGATGGTTTTTGCCACTGCACTTGAGGACACTTTCAAAGTTTTCCCAATTTTTCGGACTGACTGACCTTCATTTCTTAAAGTAATGATGGCCACTTGTTTTTATTTACTTAGCTGCTTTTTTCTTGTCATAATACAAATTATTACAGTCTATTTAGTAGGACTATCAGCTTTGTATCCACCAGACTTATGCACAACACAACTGATGGTCCCAACACCATTTATAAGGCAAGCAATCCCACTTATTAAACCTGACAGGGCACACCTGTGAAGTGCCAACCATTTCCGGTGACTACTTCTTGAAGCTCATCAAGAGAATGCCAAGAGTGTGCAAAGCAGTAATCAAAGCAAAAGGTGGCTACTTTGAAGAACCTAGAATATAAGACATATTTTAAGTTGTTTCACACTTTTTGTTAAAGAAGTTGTCCAGTTACCAAAACGGATTTTTTTTCTCATAAATCTTGCTATGTGCCTCTCCACACATCTATTATGTTATTTCAGCAATATTACCTTTTATCGTGCTCTAGCAGCACATCCTCATTTCTGTCTCCAGCTCTGATGGGGTTAATCTCTCTCCTGACTTCCTGGGTTCAGTTACCCTAACTCCCATAATTCTTTGCGGCTCTAGGGCTGTATCTAACACACCCACTCAGCTCTCCACCCAAAGACTCCTCCCTGCCTCTTCCCAGTGTGGATGCACTGAGAGCAAATACAATAGAGACAGCAGAAGCTCCCAGCTCTGTACAACCAGGAGAAGAAAGAGGCTATCTTCTGCTTGTTTTCATATAGTTCACAGTGTGTGTGTGTGTGTGTGTGTGTGTGTGTGTGTGTGTGTGTGTGTGTGTGTGTGTGTACAGAAATTATGATTATGCTGATTTCACACATCACTTTTTTGGCATCAGGCACAATCCGGTGTAAAAACTGATGCAATGGATCAGGCAAAAAATCGGATCAGTTACATTCGTTTTTTCCATCAGTTCCTTCAGTTTTTGGACGAATCCATTGTGCTACTGAGCATACTCAGTAGAAAAAAACAGAATCAGTCGCTGTAATGCGTTGCATTCCGCTTTACGACGGATCCAGCACCCATAGGCTTTCATTGTACATGACGCCGGATCCGGCGCTGTTCGTTTTTTTGCCGCTGCCAAAAAACGTTGCATGCTGCGTTTTTTCTGGCAGCTGGACACATAAATTTCGCTGGATCCATGCACAACGGATGCAACACAAGAGCATCAGGCACAATCCGATGCTAATACAATTCAATGCGGAAAAAAATGCATCTGGCTTTATCCGTTTTTCGCCGGATTGTGCCTGATGGCAAAAAACTGATGTATGAAAGCAGCCTTAGCTGGCGCAACATGTGAAAAAAATAAATAATTGGGGAAAAAAATGATGGGGTTATGAGATTGCTTTTTCCCCTCTTGCCTAGTCTCTGTGTGTCGTCCATATTATCCGTGTGGCATGCATTTTGCAGGCTACTTTCACATCAGCGTTTTTTTGCCTGTAGGCAAAAAAACGCAAACCGCATATGACCAGATCCTGTGGATTAAATGTGCAACGCATGCAACCGCAATTGTTATTTTACCGGATCCTTCTGCAGCGGGACACAGAATTCATCAGCAGATACTGGATTCAGCTGACTCCTGATCTCAAAGCCCGCACACACTGCGATGGATACAGGTTAACAGCGGTCACTACCTGCTGCCGATCATGTGTGACCGTGTGCGGGCTGTGTGGTCAGGAGTTCAGATCAGCAGACTCCAGTGTCGGCCGATTACTTGTTCTGTGTTCTGCTGAATCCATCGCAGTGCGTGTGGACTGGAGTTCAGCTGAGGTCAGATCAGGTGACTCTAGTGCCGGACTGAACTCAGTTGACTTCACAGCCCACACACGCTGCGATGGATGCAGAGAGACAGGGGGACACAGAACAAGTAATCGGCCGACACTGGAGTCATCTGATTACTTGTTCTGCTGGCTGTGTGGTCAGGAGTAGGGGTGAGTAAGCAGCAAAATGCTCTGGCGCTCGATGGGCAAAGCCCATGGCGATTTTTTTTTAAAAAAAAAATCATTAAAAGAATAAAAACCAAAAAAACCAAACCCAAACACTTAACCCTAACCCTAGGGTTAGGGGTAAAAAAAAATTTGTGGGCTCCCGCTGCATTTTCTATTGCTAAGGGTAACCCAAGCAGCTGCTGGCTATGGAAAATCCAGGAAAACTTTTTTTTTTTAAAGTTGTTTGCCTAAAAACTAAAAAACTAAAAAAAAAAATAATTATGTGGGCGTCACCATATTTTTTGTATGCCAGCCAGGTACAGCAGGCAGGTACGGACTGCCCCCAACCCCCAGCTGCCTAAAAATATAGGAAAGCCCTTTTTTTAAATTATTTCATGAATTTCATGAAATAATAAAAAAGAAAAAAAGACGTGAGCTTCACCCATATTTTATGTCCAGCCAGGTACAACTAGGCAGCTGGGGATTGGAATCCTCAGCGCAGGGTGGCCCAAGCTTTCTGCCCCCCCCCGCTGCGAATTGCAGTCCACAGCTGATCCAAAAAATGGCGCTTTCATCGAAGCGCCATCTTTTGGTGCTGTATCCACCTCTGCCAGTGGCCCTGGTGCCAGGTGGCACACTGGGTAATAAGGGGTTAATACCAGCTTTGTTTTACCAGCTGGTATAGAGCCCGAGATTCTTAATGTCAGGCCAAGTTTGACTCGACCATTAAGAATCTCCAATAAAGGGTTGAAAAAAAGACACCACACAGAGAAAAAATAACTTTATTAGAAAAAAATACACAGACACATTAGGGACTCCATATTTATTACTCCCTCTCACCCCTCCACGATAAAGATTTCTGTACTGACAGAGAGAGAAAAAAAGAGAGAGAAAAAAGAGAGCGAGAAAAGAGAGAGAGAAAAAAAGAGAGTAAAAAAGAGAGAGTGGGAAGAGAGAGGGAAGAGAGGTGGTCTGTTACATGCTGTGGAGCATGTCACCACCTTGCTGCACTCTGTGACTTGTTGTGCAGGTGACAGAGTGGAGAAAGTTGGTCCCATGCAGCAAAAGTCACAGTGTGCAGTAACTTGGTCCCATGCAGCACGACAGGTGACAGAGCAGAGCAAGCTGGTGACATGCTCTGCTCTGACACATGCGGTGCTGCATGTCACCAGCCTGTCGGTCTCTTGCTGCGTCCTTTAGTGCTGGTGGGGGTATATTATCACACCGCCCGCTCTCCTGACATAGGAGCAGAGCGGGCGGGTAGATAGTGTGATCAGATACTTAAATGACAGGGGGGGTTTCAGCTGAAGAAACCCCCCCTGTACTCCACACTGCCGCCCCGTGCCTCACCAATCTGCCAGACGCTCAGCCTTCTTCACCACTCCACACTGGCGTCCCATACCATCCTCCAGATCCTACCCTCGATACTGGGCTGTGACATGTGGTAGTCACCGCCCACAGCCCAGTCAATCACTGTGAGTGGTGCCAGCATCCTCTGACGTAACGTCCAGTTTGAGAGCCCAGACCTTGACGGGACGTCAGAGGATACTAGCAGCCGCAGCACCAGGGGGTCATGTGACTGGCACTGAGCGTGCAGGATAGCGCCGCTCAGTGTCAGAACTGCAAATAGAGGCCAATGAAGAAAACACCTAAAATGGTAAGTTACACTCATAGAGAAAATAAAAAAAATGGGTGACCCACCCCTTTAAGTATTTCATTCCACATATGTTAATTCATAGTTTTGATACCTTCAATGTGAATCTACAATTTTCAGAGTCATGAAAATCAAGAAAACTCTTTGAATGAGGTGTGTCCAAACTTTTGGTCTGTACTGTATAGCTATCTATCTATCTATATATATATATATATATATATATATATATATATAATGATACAACCCCATCCAGGTGTACAGTAATGCCTTTATATACTATATTTAATGCCTTACTTTTACAGATGTGATGCTCACCTAGCTTTAATTTTGGTCCTGTGTCTGTACTAGAAACAGTCTCCCATATCTCGAGGACCTGCAGTGATGTAATGAAGAGGCGGGGAACTGTACTGTGCTGTTCTGTGCTGCTCTGGCCCGCCCTTCTTCATTAGATCACTGCAGGTCCTTGTCAGCTACGGGAGACTTTGTTTCTGGTGCAGAGGCAGGACCAAACTGAAAGCAATGTGAGCACTCAGCACAGAGACTGCGGGCTGTGCTGTGATGGTATTCCATGCTCTGGCCCGGACACATCTGCACCGGATCTGCACATCCTCTGGGCAAGACATGACTGCAGTGGCACCCTGCTCCTGCCTCCTAAGCAGCTGACACACAGTCTCCCCAGCCACTGCAGGAAGCTGGCAGCTGGGGCACCCACATGTGTCCGCTGTTTTCATTAAACAAATATTGATTTGCTGCTCCTCACACACGCTTCTAGTCACTGACTGAAGAGAGCGGAGAGAGGTGGGCGGGGAGCAGCTAATGAATATTCCTTTACTTTAAACAGCGGGCACACGTGGTTTGTCCAGCCGCCGGCTTCCTGCAGCAGCGACCCTCCCTGCCTCCTGTGATCCCACTCCACAGCCGCTCCTTTTCCACAGTTCCCTAACCTGCAGGTACCCCCTGCTTTGACATTCGGACTATAAGACGCACCCCACAGTTTCCTCTCAAATTTGGAGAAAAAAAAGTGCTTCTTATAGTCTGAAAAATACGGCAGTGGCAGCTATGAGCTGCTATTAACTCCTTATTACTCTGATTGCCACTGCACCAGGGCAATCGGGAAGAGCTGGGTCGATCACCATAATTGGCGCATCTTTTGGATGTGCCATGTCTGGGGCGGCTGTGGGCTGTTATTGTTAGGCTGGAAAGGGTAAAATAATGATGGCCCTTCCCACCCTAATACTATCAGCCCCCAGTTGTCTGCTGTACCTTGGCTGGTTTTAGAAAAATGGGGAGACCCTACGTCATTTTTTTTGTTTTGTTTTTTGTTAAATAAATCAAATAATTAAAAAAAAAAAGTGTGGGATCCCCTCTGTTTTTCATAACCAGCCAAGGTACAATGTAATAATACAAAAATGATATAAGGGAATAATTAAGTATTAACAGCAAACAATTTCCCGTATAAATTTTATTAAAATCTGGATAACAGATGTGTGTTGAGTATAGTTAACATTATTTTACTGACCTGGATTAGCCTTATATATATGGGAAAGGTTGGGGATAAGTCCTCCTGACTATGTGGGTTTCCTGATACACTGACGGCTGGTGGATTTACTGCATTGTCAGCGCTACCTGGATCTATGATGTGGAGAAACTGCCTGCGTGGGCTTCCATTGTGAGCTTGGTGCCACCCTTGTTTTTTTTCTGGAACAAAATGCTGATCTGGGCGAGCATTATGGCTATCATATTAAGGGGATTCATGTTTGTAGCACTGCATGATTTTGTTCACTTTGTTTTTATGGTGATTCAAGTCAGTAGCATTGTATAATTTTGTTTACTTTGCCACAATACCTTATGGGGTGTATGTTTCTTTTATACCTTAGCCTCCTGATGAACCGCTGATAACGGGGAAATGCGTCGAGGCAATAACACTGGTTAACAACAAAAAAAAATAATTCTGTATCTGGTTTGAAAATGGGTGGATGTAACTAATTTTGGGGTGCTGATTTCAGTGGAAAAGTCGGATTCTTGCTACATTTAATAGATACACAGCATTTTATGAAAGACAATAAGAAACTATTAAGTACACAGGAGAAGAAAGGAGGAGCGCATGTGAAGAATTTCATGGACACATTTGATGTTATTAAAGTGTAGCCACTCACCTGAAGAAGTTGTGCAACCCTGCACAACCACGGTTACATCGTTGGTTGTGGAGCTGGGCAGTTTCCCAGTCACCACTAAAGTATTCTTCTGCCCTAGTTGTCTGTGTCCTGCAGGGCGGTCATGTGACCGGTCACGTTAAATCCGAGTCACCGCCGAGCCCAGAAGGAAGATAAGCAGCCTCAGGCTTAAAGCAGCTCCTGCCATGAGTCCCAGGATGGAAAGTAAAGCAAGCTGTGTGAATACACTGTCCTGTGGAGCGCTAAGAAGGAGATGGAGAGTTTCTTGGTTGAATTTCTTTATTTCTTAATACCACAATGCGTTTCGATATATAGTAGTATATCTTCATCAGGTGGATATAGATGAAACATGGGAAGTGACATATAAAGCTGGCAGATACTAACCCCTGCTAAGCAGACAATTCCAATTGCAAAAAAATAAAAATCCTTAATATGGATGGTATAAAAAACATATAAATTAAAACATATATATATATATATATATATATATATATATACTAGAAGGTGGCCCATTTCTAACTCATCGGGTATTCTAGAATTTACGTATTGTGTAGTTAATGTATGTTTTTTGTTATATATATATATATATATACATATATATATATATATATAGATGTTGTGTGTAGTTACCAAGTGTTTGTGTAGGGCGCTGTAAATGCTCTGGGTGTGGGAGTGTGTGAGAGCGGTGTTGTATGTGTGTTGCGTTGTGTGTGTTGCGTTGTTTGTGGAGCGCTGTTTGTCTGCAGCGTTCTATGTGTGTGGTGCTGTGTGTTGCGCGGTTTGTGTGGGTGTGGAGTGCGTGTGTGTGTTTTGGGGGGAGGTATGTTTTGTGCAGTGTGTGTGTTGCGCGGTATGTGCGTATATTTATGTATGCCGTGTTTGTGTGTTGGGTGTTGTGTGTGTGTGGGTGTCTGTGTAGGGCGGTGTTTGTGGTTCCCAGAGTGTGTGGTGTGTTGTGTGTTGCGCGTGTGGCTGTGTGTGTGTGTGTGTTTTGGGGGGAGGTGTGCACCCCCATCGTGCTCCATCCCTCATGCTGCGCACCCCCCATCGTGCTCCTTCCCCCATGCTGCGCATCTCCATTGTGCTCCATCCCCCATGCTGCGCACCCCCATCGTGCTCCATCCCCCATGCTGCACCCCCCCCATCATGCTCCATTCCCCATGCTGCGCACCCCCCATTGTGCTCCATCCCCCATGCTGCTCACCCCCCATCGTGCTCCATCCACCATGCTGCGCACCCCTCATCGTGCACCATCCCCCATGCTGCACACCCCTCGTCGTGCTCCATCCCCCATGCTGCGCACCCCCCATCGTGCTTCATCCCCCATGCTGCGCACCCCACATCGTGCTCCATCCCCCATGCTGCGCACCCCCTATTGTACTCCATCCCCCATGCTGCGCACCCCCCATCGTGCTCCATCCGACATGCTGCGCAACTTTCATCGTGCTCCATCCGACATGCTTCGCACCCCCCATCGTGCTCCATCCCCCATGCTGCGCACCCCCCATCGTGCTCCATCCCCCATGCTGCACACCCCCCATCGTGCTCCATCCTCCATGCTGCACACCCCCCATTGTGCTCCATCCTCCATGCTGAGCACCCCCCATCGTGCTCCATCCCCCATGCTGCGCACCCCTCATCGTGCTCCATCCCCCATGCTGCGCACCCCTCATCGTGCTCCATCCCCCATGCTGCGCACCTCCCATCGTGTTCCATCCCCCATGCTGCGCACCCCCCATTGTGCTCCATCCCCCATGCTGCGCACCCCCTATTGTACTCCAACCCCCATGCTGCGCAACCCCTATCGTGCTCCATCCCCCATGCTGCGCACCCCCCATCGTGCTCCATCCTCCATGCTGCACACCCCCCATCGTGCTCCATCCTCCATGCTGCACACCCCCCATCGTGCTCCATCCCCCATGCTGCGCATCACCCATCGTGCTCCATCCCCCATGCTGTGCACCCCCATCATGCTCCATTCCCCATGCTGCGCAACCCCCATCGTGCTACATCTCCCATGCTGCGCACCCCCATTGTGCTCCATCCTCCATGCTGCACACCCCCATCGTGCTCCATCCTCCATGCTGCACACCCCCCATCATGCTCCATCCCCCATGCTGGGGCCTCCGGGGGCGGGTCCGAGCGTGGCAACGTGTGCCGGGGCGGGGCTGAGCGGGCGAGGCATCAGCGTATGCCGGCTCCCTGCACATGTGTACCGGGAGCCGGTGTACGCTGGTAACCATGATACACATCGGGTAACTAAGGGAAGCGGTTACTATAGTTACGCGATGTGTATCATGGCTACCAGCGTACACCGGCTCCGTCACGATCCCAGCATCGCAAGGTTATGTCCGCTGGGGGCGGGGCCGAGTGTGCCAACAGCGAGCGGGCGAGGCGTCAGCGTATGCCAGCTCCCTGCACATGTGTACCGGGAGCCGGTGTACGCTGGAGCGGGCAATGCGTGTGGAGGGCCGGGTGCCGGCTCCCTGCACATGTGTACTGGGAGCCGGTGTACGCTGGAGCGGGCGATGCGTGCGGAGGGCCGGGTGCCGGCTCCCTGCACATGTGTACCGGGAGCCGGTGTACGCTGGAGCGGGGCTGAGCGGGCGAGGCGTCAGCGTATGTCGGCTCCCTGCACATGTGTACTGGGAGCCGGGCGATGCGTGCGGAGGGCCGGGGCAAGCGGCTAATCCATGCGGGGGCGGGGCCAGGCCGAGGCGAGCGGCCAATCCGTGGGGGGGCGGGGCCAGGCCGAGCCCAGCGGCCAATCCGACAGTTGTCACTGAAATGACAGTGTCACGGAGACACAATTTTGGAGCAAGACAGACAGACAGACAGAATAAGGCAATTATATATATAGATATATATATCACATGAAATAAAATGACTATACTAACAGCATTGGTGCACCATAAGAAGACCAAACACAAAAACCTATGAGAAGATAGTAACTACAAATGTATCTCCTATCTTACTATCTGCTCTCATTATCAGTGCTTGGCAACATTTTCAGTGGTCAAATTTAGACCTTTAAGGTGTAGGGTCCCCAATTTATAAATCCAATAACTTTTGCGTTTTATTAACCTCTCTAAACAATCAGAACCAGAGTTCGCCACATGATCAATAATAATTCTTAGTTGTTTAGGGTCCTTCTGGTGTGTAGTACAAAAATGTAATAGACTGTGTTGTTGGTATCTACTCTTAATGTTGGATCTGTGTTTATTTAATCTAGCATCTATGGTTTGCACAGTGTGTCCGATGTACTGTAGGCCGCATGTGCATTCCAGCAGATAAACAACATAGGTACTATGACAGGTCAATTTGAATTTAATTAGTTAAGAAAAGCCCGTCGTGCGAGATGTGAAAATAGGGACTTTGTCCCCAATAATTTCACAACACAGGCATCTAGGGGTAGTACAACAAAAGCACCCCTTGTTTATCTGCTGGAATGCAACTGCGGCCTACAGTACGTTGGACGCATTGTGCAAACCATGCATGCTAGATTTTTCTGGAAAAAGTCAAGGTGCGAATGTATAAAATGAATTTTCAATAACATTCTACAGCCCATTTATTTGTAGTCTTGAAATAACTCATTGACTATGGAAACATAGTCATCGTCTTTGTTGTTACCCAAGAAGCCATCAACAATTGCGTTGAAGGAGGACCAAGCAGATGACTCATGCTTCTTGAGATTTGACTCGAACGTTTAATCTTTTAGCAATTTCTTGATTTAAGGTCCAAAGAATATACCTTCCTTTAACTTAGCTGCACTCAATTTTGGAAACATGGCAACCAAATGATTGAAAGCCTGGCCCTCTTTATTAAGAGTTTTACAAAGTTCTTGATCAACCCCAGCTTTATATATAGAGGCAGCAGAATTATTTTGCTTGGATCAACCAGTGGGATATATTTGACATTTTCTTTTCCAGGAATGTACAATTTCCTCACAGGCCATTCCTTGACTGTGTAGTGTTTTTTGGTGTCTCGGCTGTCCCACAGACACAAAAAGCAGCAGAATTTAGTAAAAGCATCCTGTAAACCTAAAAGCAGAGCTACAGCTTTTAAATCACAGCAAATTTGCCATTCATGATCTCTATATTTCACAATTTTGTTTTTGTTACCTTTTGTTGTAAACTTTCCACACATAAAGCAGAAGTTATCAGGATGGTTTACGCAACAACGACAACGACGTTGAGCACTTGCCATTTTGCTATTTCGCTGTAATTAAATAAGAAAAGAATTTTAAAAGGGTCTCACCAACGCTAAGAAATACACCAGAACTCTATGATTGCACATTTATATACTGTTCAGACATTTCACTCTTTCCCAAGCTTTACATATCATTGCGCAATACCATTTAATTGAGCAATACCATGGAAGCCCGCTTAATCACATTACACAATATCAATCATATAGGACGCCTGCCCTCTAGTTACTGTTTATAGCTTTTTACAGTGGATTTTCACCAAAATGAATACTATCAAATGCTTAGTCGGTGATTCAATCATTTCAAACAAAAAAACAAAAGAGGGATTGTGGTGACAAAGCAAGTACACAAAATACATTTCAAAAATCTGCAATATCCGCAATATCTAAAAAATCTTACGTGATATACCATTTCTGACAGTATTTTTGGAATCTGGAGGCAAAAATAAATATGATTTGGTATATTACAAACCAAGTGCAATTTTGTTGTTAACAAGTGTAATTATGTTATAAACACTTCTGATGTTGGAGGACCCTGTATGCTTATCTACACCTAAAGCAGGGATTGTAACTTCAAGTAGCTCCATGATATACCTGTGGTCTGTGAATTCTAAGGTTAATCTCAGGGAAGCTGAGTAAATCTATCTGGAGTTGCTACACTGTGTATTACTTGTTTGGTGGAAATGGTTCTCCTGCGGCTTTGTTCCACTATATCTGTGTGTATATATATATATATATATATATATAATTGCCTTATTCTGTCTGTCTGTCTGTCTTGCTCCAAAATTGTGTCGTTACAGTGACAGTTGTGTCGTTACAGTGACAACCAGCGGATTGGTCGCTGGGCTCGGCATGGCCCCACCCTCTCACGCATTGGATGCTCGCCCTGGCCCACGCATTCCCCTAACCCACACGGAGACGCCCGACTCCCAAGTGACTGCTGCAGCCCCGGAAGCCCACACCGGCAAGACAAAGTGGAGAAAAGCCAGTAGCTTACCCCGCCTCCTGGCACACGTGTGCCGGAGGCGGCATAGGCTTGTATCCATGGTACACATCGGGTAACTATAGAAACCGCTTTGCTTAGTTACAGATGTAACATGGTTACTAGCTTACCCCGGCTCCCAGCACACGTCAGCACTGTCGCTTACCTTTTCTCCACTTTGTCAGATCCGGCGCGCTGCCGTGCACTGTGTACACTACAGTTGCCGCGCAACAAGCTTCGATCATGTGTTGTCATGTGACCAGGAAGTTGCGGCGCAGCCACTGTCCTGTACACAGTGTATGGCTGCCTTCAGACGTCCGTGTCACACATAGCACACATGCATGTATATATACACACACATAGCAGACACACATGGATACACCGAGCGCATACACACATAGCGCACCTGCATGTATACACACACACTGAGCACATATACACACATAGCAGACACACATGGATACACCGCGCGCATACACATAGCGAACATGCATGTATACACACACACTGAGCACATATACACACATAGCAGACACACATGGATACACCGAGCGCATACACACATAGCACACATGCATGTATATACACACACACAGCAGACACACATGGATACACCGAGCGCATACACACATAGCGCACATGTATGTACACACACACACACTCTGCTGTATACTCAGGCAGCGATGCGGTCCACGGCACTGAAGTCCCCCGCGCTGTTCCTGCTTCCAGCTCCTCAGGGCACTAAATATTCAGTGAGTATAATGAGCGGCGATAAGGAGCTGGAGGCAGCAGAGCCGGAGACAGCATCTCTGGAGAGAAGTAAATATAGAAAATATTTTTATTAAAAAGGCCCATATTTTCTCTGGTATGTTTTACACTGATGTCGCACGGATCACATCAGTGTGCGATCCGTGTGACATCCGTGCTGCCGAAGATGCCTCCGTGTGTGCATGCGGGGTCATGAAAAGTCACACGGTCCGTGGGCAAACACGGACTTGTGAGGCACGTCATAGAATAACATGGGTACATGTGACATCCGTGTTACAAAACGCATGTCACACGTACCTAAAACACGGACGTCTGAAACCAGCCTATGGCAGCGCGCCAGATCCGAAAAAGTGGAGAAAAGCCAGATGTGTGAAACCACTAGCTTACCCCGGCTTCCGGCACACGTGTGCCGGAGCCGGCGTAGGCTGGTAACCATGGTACACATCGGGTAACTATAGAAACCGCTTTGCTTAGTTACCCAATGTGCAACATGGTTACTAGCTTACCCCGGCTCTCGGCACACGTGTGCCGGAGCCGGCGTACGCTGTTAACCAGTGTACACATTGGGTAACTATGGAAACCGCTTTGCATAGTTACCCGATGTGTACCATAGTTACTAGCTTACCCCGGCTCCCAGCCCATTCAGATCGTTGGTCTCCCACTGTCAAACACGCCGATGCGTGCTGCACAGCAGGAGACCAACAAGCAAAAAATAAACCAGCACTGTCGCTTTGCATAGTTACCCAATGTGTACCATGGTTATCAGCTTACCGACGTACGCTCGTAACAAATGCTGCACAATCCTGTAACTATGGAAAGCGCTTTCGTTAGTTACTCAATGTGTACCATGGTTACCACCTTACCCCCGGCTCCCAGCACACGTGTGCTTGAGCCGGCGTACACTTGTAACAATGGTACACATCGGGTAACTAAGCAAAGCGCTTTGCATAGTTACCCGATTGTGTAACATGGTTACCAGTGTACGCCGGCTCCCTGCCCTTTCAGATCGATGGTCTCCCACTGTCAAACACGCCGATGCGTGCTGCACAGCGGGAGACCAACGAGCAAAAAATGAACCATCATTATTCAACACTTGCTGATTATATTATTATTAAATCTGCTAACTTACATACACATTCTAGACTACCCGATACGTTAGAATCGGGCCACCTTCTAGTATATATATATATATATATATATATACAGTGCCTACTAGTAGTATTCAACCCCCTGCAGATTTAGCAGGTTTGATAAGATGCAAATACGTTAGAGCCTGCAAACTTCAAACAAGAGCAGGATTTATTACAGATGCATAAATCTTACAAACCAACAAGTTATATTGCTCAGTTAAATTTTAATAAATTTTAAACATAAAAGTGTGGGTCAATTATTATTCAACCCCTAGGTTTAATATTTTGTGGAATAACCCTTGTTTGCAATTACAGCTAATAATCGTCTTTTATAAGACCTGATCAGGCCGGCACAGGTCTCTGGAGTTATCTTGGCCCACTCCTCCATGCAGATCTTCTCCAAGTTATCTAGGTTCTTTGGGTGTCTCATGTGGACTTTAATCTTGAGCTCCTTCCACAAGTTTTCAATTGGGTTAAGGTCAGGAGACTGACTAGGCCACTGCAACACCTTGATTTTTTCCCTCTTGAACCAGGCCTTGGTTTTCTTGGCTGTGTGCTTTGGGTCATTGTCTTGTTGGAAGATGAAATGACGACCAATCTTAAGGTCCTTGATGGAGGAGCGGAGGTTCTTGGCCAAAATCTCCAGGTAGGCCGTGCTATCCATCTTCCCATGGATGCGGACCAGATGGCCAGGCCCCTTGGCTGAAAAACATCCCCACAGCATGATGCTGCCACCACCATGCTTGACTGTAGGGATGGTATTCTTGGGGTCGTATGCAGTGCTATCCAGTCTCCAAACGTCACGTGTGTGGTTGGCACCAAAGATCTCGATCTTGGTCTCATCAGACCAGAGAACCTTGAACCAGTCTGTCTCAGAGTCCTCCAAGTGATCATGAGCAAACTGTAGACGAGCCTTGACATGACACTTTGAAAGTAAAGGTACCTTACGGGCTCGTCTGGAACGGAGACCATTGCGGTGGAGTACGTTACTTATGGTATTGACTGAAACCAATGTCCCCACTGCCATGAGATCTTCCCGGAGCTCCTTCCTTGTTGTCCTTGGGTTAGCCTTGACTCTTCGGACAAGCCTGGCCTCGGCACAGGTGGAAACTTTCAAAGGCTGTCCACGACGTGGAAAACTAACAGTAGTTCCATAAGCCTTCCACTTCCGGATGATGCTCCCAACAGTGGAGACAGGTAGGCCCAACTCCTTGGAAAGGGTTTTGTACCCCTTGCCAGCCTTGTGACCCTCCATGATCTTGTCTCTGATGGCCTTGGAATGCTCCTACGTCTTTCCCATGTTGACCAAGTATGAGTGCTGTTCACAAGTTTGGGGAGGGTCTTAATTAGTCAGAAAAGGCTGGAAAAAGAGATAATTAATCCAAACATGTGAAGCTCATTGTTCTTTGTGCCTGAAATACTTCTTAATACTTTAGGGGAACCAAACAGAATTCTTGTGGTTTGAGGGGTTGAATAATAAATGACCCTCTGAATAAACTTTTCACAATTTAAAAATAAAATAAAAAAAGAAATAACATTCTTTTTTGCTGCAGTGCATTTCACACTTCCAGGCTGATCTACAGTCCAAATGTCACAATGCCAAGTTAATTCCGAATGTGTAAACCTGCTAAATCTGCAGGGGGTTGAATACTACTTGTAGGCACTGTATATATAATACATAGCAAAAGAAGTGAAGGCAGCACTCAGCTTAAATTCCAAAGAAAACGCCTTTTATTGGCCCATAGGATACAGCAACGTTTCAGTCACTAGTGACTTTTTTCAAGCAGTACTATACTGCTTGAAAAAAGTCACTTGTGACTGAAACATTGCTGTATCCTATAGGCCAATAAAAGGCGGTTTCTTTGGACTTTAAGCTGAGAGCTGCCTTCACTTTTTTTGCTGTCTATTGGAATCGGGTGAGACTGATTGGAAGGACTTTTTTTCACCACAACAGGTTAAGTGCTGCTCCTGCTTTTGCATTGCTATATACAGTCATATGAAAAAGTTTGGGCACCCCTATTAATGTTAACCTTTTTTTTTTTTTTATAGCAATTTGGATTTTTGCAACAGCTATTTCAGTTTGATATATCTAATAAATGATGGACTCAGTAATATTTCTGGATTGAAATGAGGTTTATTGTACTAACTGCATTTAAACAAAATTTGACAGGTGCATAAGTATGGGCACCTTATCAATTTCTTGATTTGAACACTCCTAACTACTTTTTACTGACTCACTGAAGCACTAAATTGGTTTTGTAACCTCATTGAGCTTTGAACTTCATAGGCAGGTGTATTCAATAATGAGAAAAGGTATTTAAGGTGGCCACTTGCAAGTTGTTGTCATATTTGAATCTCCTATGAAGAGTGGCATTATGGGCTCCTCAAAACAACTCTCAAATGATCTGAAAACAAAGATTATTCAACATAGTTGTTCAGGGAAAGGATACAAAACGTTGTCTCAGAGATTTAAACTGTCAGTTTCCACTGTGAGGAACATAGTCAGGAAATGGAAGAACACAGGTACAGTTCTTGTTAAGCCCAGAAGTGGCAGGCCAAGAAAAATATCAGAAAGGCAGAGAAGAAGAATGGTGAGAACAGTCAAGGACAATCCACAGACCACCTCCAAAAACCTGCAACATCATCTTGCTGCAGATGGTGTCACCGTGCATCGGTCAACAATACAGCGCACTTTGCACAAGGAGAAGCTGTATGGGAGAGTGATGCGAAAGAAGCCGTTTCTGCAAGCACGCCACAAACAGAGTCACCTGAGGTATGTAAAAGCACATTTGGGCAAGCCAGTTACATTTTGGAAGAAGGTGCTGTGGACTGATGAAACAAAGATTGAGTTGTTTGGTCATACAAAAAGGCGTTATGCATGGAGGCAAAAAAACACGGCATTCCAAGAAAAGCACTTGCTACCCACAGTAAAATTTGGTGGAGGTTCCATCATGCTGTGGGGCTGTGTGGCCAATGCCGGCACCGGGAATCTTGTTAAAGTTGAGGGTCGCATGGATGCAACTCAGTATCAGCAGATTCTTGACAATAATGTGCAAGAATCAGTGACGAAGTTGAAGTTACGCAGGGGATGGATATTTCAGCAAGACAATGATGCAAAACACCGCTCCAAATCTACTCAGGCATTCATACAGAGGAACAATTATAATGTTCTGGAATGGCCATCCCAGTCCCCAGACCTGAATATCATTGAACATCTGTGGGATGATTTGAAGCGGGCTGTCCATGCTCGGCGACGCATCAAACTTAACTGAACTGGAATTGTTTTGTAAACAGGAATGGTCAAAAATACCTTCATCTAGTAACTCATTAAAAGCTACAGGAAGCGACTAGAGGCTGTGATTTTTACAAAAGGAGGGTCTACAAAATATTAATGTCACTTTTATGTTGAGGTGCCCATACTTATGCACCTGTCAAATTTTGTTTAAATGCAGATTGCACATTTTCAGTTGGTGCAATAAACCTCATTTCAATCCAGAAATATTACTGAGTCCATCATTTATTAGATATATGAAACTGAAATAGCTGTTGCAAAAACCCAAATTGTTATAAAGAAGAAAGGTTAAAATTAATGGGGGTGCCCAAACTTTTTCATATGACTATGTGTGTATATATATATATATATATATATATATATATATATACACCTTGGTTTTTCTCCATCCCCCCGCCCACCTTGTTATAGTGGCCGGGTGGCTTAGAGTGTGGGGTATTTACAGTAGATGGAGCCGTTTGGTATATAGGGGCGCTTTTGATAGCGCTTTTTCAATATCCTAGGTAGAGTCAATTGCAATAGGGTTTAATCAGGTCATCTAATGTCTTCACATTTTGTATATGATTACTAACCTTTTTTTTTCTTCTGTAAATTATTTTGTATTTAATGCATGTTTGTCTGTCATTATCAGGTTTTCCAGAGGTTTTATTATCTCCAGCCAAGGTACAGCAAACAGCTGATGGTTGCAGCCTGTAGCTGCTGCTGTTCCTGTGCTGGATATGAAAAACAGGGGGGACCATCTTTTTTACCAAAAAAAATGAAAAAATTAGTTGGTCAAGCTAGCTATCCCTCTATCAAGCTATTCTGTTATTTTTTTCTATCTATTCTATCTGTTCTTTTTTAGTATCTATTCCAGAGGTCTCAAACACCCGGCCTGCGAGCCACATGCAGCCCCTGATGCTACTTCTTGCGGCCCGCAGACACCTAGACCCCGTGATGATTGTGGCCTGGTATACGGGGCCATGCCATTAGCACTTTGCTTCAGCTTAATATAATTTGCACATCTCCACCCATCTTTACTAATGGCAGCTGCTGCCGGCCAATCTGAGGCCTGCAGCTAACATGGGTGTAATCTGATTGGCTGGTGGCTGCCATTGGTAAAGGTGTGAGTAGAGCAGTGCTGCAAATCGTTCCACAGAAGGAAAACGTTGATAGCAGCAACCACATGTACCGGACAGCAATCATCACAAGGTCTACGAGCCTGCGGGCTCCGAGAAGCAGGTAAGGAGGACACTGAGGGAATGGAGGACAAGTGAGAAGAATCTTTGTTTTTTTGTGTGTGAACAACGTCATAACAGGGGATATTACTACAGGGATGGAACATTACCACAAGGGACAGTATGGGCACATTACCACAGGGGACAATATGTGCACATTACTACAAGGGGACAATATGGGAACGTCACTATAGGGGACAATAAGGGTATGCATATTACTCAATGATAGGGAGAAGGATGGGCACATTACTACAGGATGGGGATATTACTAAAATTATGAGGATCAGGATAGAAATATTCCTACAAAAAAAATGGGCAAAATTATTATATACTGTTAATTGTAAAATGATAAAAATTCAATATACAGAAGTATTTTTTTCCCATTAAAAATACTTTTTTATATATAAATTGAAATAAAAAAACCCTGCACATTTGTTATAATAAACTAGCAAAAATTTTTTAAAAAAGCATGATACAAAGGTATAGAAAAAAAAATATGCGATTACTAAAAATGTCACTGGGTCCAGCAAAGAATGCAGCCCCCCAAATATTTTTTTTTCTATGTGCGGCCCTTATACTTAGCCGAGTTTGAGACCCCTGATCTATTCTATATGTTCTATCTATCTATCTCTCTATTCATCTATCTATCTGTTTTTTGTATCTACCCATCTATTTTAGCTATCTATCAATTATCTTATATTTTTGTTTCTCCTTTAAATAACGTATTAACAAAATCGTGGCAAAAAACGCACCATTATTACAAGCGTTTTGTTTTTTTTTACTTATATTTCCAGGGACTCTGACAAGGTGCAGTTTTGGATGCAGTTTAGTTGCAGTTAGTGTGCAGAAAAAACTGCAACCTGCGCATATCCTTAACCGTGTCGAGAAATGTCAGGAAATATGTCTCCTATTTCCTTATTTCCTTTTTGTCTGATGCTTAGAACATCGTTTTTCATTCATTAATTTATTTATTTAGTTATTTAATTAATTAATCAATCATATAAAGCTATGTAAGAAACACCACACACAGGGTTCAATTTTATTATATGTCTATAGCGCTCTCTGTCTATTTCTATATGTTTCTATCCATTATCTATCTCAATAGATCCGACAGAAATAGATTTTTTTTCTCCAATAATTAATGTAAAAATCCTTGGTACATTAATTCAAAGGGCTATACAGTATATATTAAAACAATTTAAAAAGAGAAATCAGGGGAATATGTAGGATGTAAAAATAAAACCCAGGTTACAAAATAAAAACGTTGTCTGAATCAAACCATTGCATTGGCTGTTTAAATGATGAATTGTAGTGTGATGCACATAAACGTGTATATATAAAGACAAAAGAAAGTAAACAATGTGTGTGTGAATAAAGGCTCCAAAGTGTAAAAGTGTTGGAGTCTTAAAAGAAAGAACTAAGCCAGAGAAAACAAATGAGCAGACCAAGGTGCTAAATCAAGTAACAACCACACATAACCATTATAATATGTTAATTCAGCTGTAACCAATGCAGTAGAAAAATTACAATATGAATGTGCCCCAGGGACACCCAAAGGCAGCATTTGACATTCATATTGACACTGAGGCCAAATAGGTTTTTATTTTTTACCTCTATAGCATTAACTGGTGATTAAAAATGCATGCAAAAAGCAAGTAAAAATGCTACAAAAACCCTGCAAATGCGCAGGAAAGCCACAATCATTTTTGGACCTGTGTTTTTAGGCCCCGTGCGCACTAGAAAAAGGATTTTTTTCAAGAAATTTCTTAAGAGTCTGAAAGATTAGCGCATTTGCGTTCAAAAAACGTACCAATAAAGCATGCATTTTTATCACATTTTTTATGTGTTTTTGATCCGTTTTTTTTCGCAGGTTGGTCCTGCCGTTTTTTACCATTATCTATGGCAAAAAACGCAGGTACCTGCAGAAAAAAAGTGACATGCTCATTCTTTTTCCCAAAAAATTCTGCAGAAAGAATGTTCTTGAGAAAAAAACGCAGTGTGTGCGCAGCTATTTTTTTTCCCATAGGTTTTGCTGGGGAATATCTGCAGAAAGGTTACAACCATTTTCTCAAGAAGTTTTTGCAGCAAAAACACAAAAAAGTGGGTAAAAATGCGTTTTTACCCGCGTTTTTTTTGCCATAGATAATGGTAAAAAACGCAGGGACTACCCTGTGGAAAAAACTCATCAAAAATGCACAAAAATGTGGTAAAAATGCATGGGGTGGAATTAACGCATCAAAAATGCACAAAAATGTGGTAAAAAGGCATGCATTTTTCAGTGCGTTATTGGTGCATTTTTTGAACTCTAATTTTTCAGACTCTCAAGAAATTTCTTTAGAAAAATACTTATTCTAGTGCGCACAGAGCCTTATAGTGTTTTTGACTGACTTAATTGAACTCAGTGAGTGAAAAAACACTGAAGAATTGACAGGCTGCAGATTATATTCTGCACCAAATCTGCAAGTCACACATAAGCAATGTGTGCATGACATGTCAGAGTTCATTGACTTTGCTGGCATCAGGATTCAATTCAGGTTTTGTGACAAAACTGCACTTAAAAATGCATAACAAACACAATAGAAATGTGCACACAGCCTTACACTGTCTCTCACTAGGGATATACAGTAGTATACACTGCAATAACGACAAGTACTTTGGTTGACTTCCACATACGCATGAATTTTAAAGGAAACCTGTCACCAGCTTTTTCTTTTATGAACTGCAGCCACCACCAGTAAGCTCTTATATAGAGCATTCTAGAATACTATATATAAGAGCCCAGCCTTCTCTGTAGAATGTTAAAAACACCTTTATACTACAGACGTAGGGGGCAATCCGATCCGATGGGTGTCGCTGCTCTCGTTTCGGTGCCTCTCCATCTTGTGCGATCATTTTTTTCTTGCCCAGCCCCGTGTGCGTGACGTGTCCTGCGTCATGCACGCAGAGGTCTCCATTGTGCTCCTGCCCATGCACACTTTGATCTGCCATGCTGAGGGCAGAGCAAAGTACTGTAATGCGCAGGCGCGAGAATCAAAGACCGCCCGCACATGCACACTACAGTACTTTGATCTGCCCTGACCCGGGCAGATCAAAGTGCGCATGCGCAAGAGCACAATGGAGGCCTTTGTGTGAATGACATAGGACGCGTTATGCCCATGGTGCTGGTCAGGAGGAAGACGATTGCAAAAGATGGAGGAGGTGCCAGGCTGAGAGCAGTGACACCCATCGGACTGCCCCCTAGGTGAGTATTATAAAGATTATTATTATTTTTTTTTTAAACCAAATTTTTATTTCTTTTCTTGTAATGGTAAAATAGGGTACAGAATGAAGAAAATAAGGGTCAACAAATCAAAATATCAAATAACATAGTCTCTACAATTTATCGATCAAATATTTGTCACGGTCATCAAATTTGCTCCTTCCCCTTCTTCGTCAATGTATATTTCCATTATTCAGTCTCCGCTACCCCCTTCAGCATTCCTTGATAACTTGTTACAAACATTACTTATAAACACTATCCCTCCCATTCCCCCCTCACCCTCTCCATGCGACACAACCCAGAATTTGGCCAACTATACTTTCAGCTCGCACAGGCACCCTGACAGGTCTTCCTTCATGTACCATTCCGTAGACACAAATGTGGACATTATTTGTATTATTTCTTCTCTAGAACATATAACACTTATGAACTTTCTCCATTTACTGAAAAATTTAGCTGTCATCCTTTCTTTACACCTCTCCACCATCACCTTCTCCAACATGAGTGTTTTTTTCAATTAACAAGTTCTTCTTTTGTTGGTATTTCCTTCACCAGCCACTTCTGAAGAATAGCCCCTTTACTTATCATTGCTATATCATGGAAAAGATTTGGTAACTTGTCTCCCCCTTTCTCTCCCTCCTCCCGATGCTGATAGTGAAATAACCAGACCATTGGATCCAACTCTACATTTCTGTTCCAGATTTTCCTCACTACCCCTTGGACTTGTTTCCAAAATCTTTCAATCCTTTCGCACTGCCGTATCCCATGATATAGATCTGTTTTTTCCGTACCACAATTTGGACAACTCATCATCTTATCTGGATGTCTTGCATTCAGTATATTAAATCCATAGATAGCTCTATGTATGATCATGAATTGGGTATCTCTTAAGTTCTCATTCACAATCTTCTTTCTCATCACCATCCAACCATTCAAAATCTTCTCCTCCACCTCTTGATCTCCCAACTGCTTTGCCCACCCTTCCAACATTCTTCCTGATATGTTAGGGACTAACATTTCTCTCATATTTCCATAAAGACTTGATATATTTGTGGCATGAATGTCCCTTAATATGATCGCATCCATCTGATTTGCCTCATATTCGTTATTTATGTTGTATAGTTTCTTCATTATCCCTTGTTTCACCTGTTCAAACTGGAGAGTCTGGAATGGGTGCAAGTCATACTTTGCTTTCAACTCATCACACGTCATCCATCTCCGTTCTGTATCATGCATCAGGTTTTTTAGAGTTCCAATCCCTTTTTCCCTCCATTCTTTAAAGAGATAATTTTCCCTTCCCTGTGGAAAGTCAGGACAAGCCCATATATTAAGGAATATGGAGATGTTCCAGGCTAACCCGAACTTTTTCCTAACCACCTTCCAAGTCATCACTGTGTCTCTACAAATCAGTGAGTGCTTAATATTGGGCGTCAAATTTAGAATGGAGGTATGTAGGATTGAACTCAGGTCCCAAGGTTTACAAAATTCAGCCTCTATATCCCAGTCAGAATACCTACTTGTTTGTCTAATCCAATCGACTACATGTCTTAAGATACAGGCCAAATGGTACCCCCTGATGTTAGGTAGTCTGTGATCCCTCCATTTTCCGTTGATAACATTAGCTTTTTGGCACTAATCCTCGGCCTATATCCCTTCCACAAAAAACGTGAGAACACTTTTGTCAATCTGTTCACATCCGAGTGTTTAAGAAGCAATGGAATTGTCTGCATTGGATAGAGAAGCTTGGAAAAGCTCATCATTTTTATTAGATGATTTCTTCCCAGAAGAGTCAATGGCAAATTTGCCCAACCTTGCAGTTCACGTTCAATTTTTTCGATCAAAGGGGAATAATTTAATGAATATATGGACTTAGTATCCCTCCCAACCTGTACTCCCAAGTATTTAATTGTATTTCTAGCTATTGGAATGTCACATAATGCGCCCCTCTCTCCCTCCGCTCTCTTTCCGTCCAAGAAGAGAATTTCACATTTGTTTTTGTTAAGTCTAAACCCTGCTAACCTCCCAAACTCCTCAATTTGTTCTATGACTCTACTCAATTGCGTTTTAGGTTTGCTCATGAACAGGATTATATCATCAGCAAATAAGGCTGAGTGCAATGACTTCCTCCCTACCTTGATCCCTTCAAACCAACTCCCCTTATTCAAACGTCTAGCCAGTGGTTCAATAGCCAAGTTAAACAATAGTGGTGACATCGGGCATCCTTGCCTGGTTCCCTTCATCAAAGGAAATGTTTTTGACAGAAATCCCGGGGTACTCACTCTTGCCTGAGGATTTGCATAAAGGACCCTCACAAAATTCCTAAAAGCTCCGTGTAAGCCCAGGTGATCTGACATCTGTTCCAGCCATGACCACCTCACATTGTCAAAGGCTTTTTCCGCGTCCAAGGTGATCAAGGCTGGATGCCCCTCCCCCCCTTCTCTCCTCTGCTTTACTACATCAATTGCTAGCATTACTTTCCTAATGTTTGTCACCACTGAACGTCCTTTAGCAAAGCCAGCCTGGGGGAGATTTATAATCTCTGGCAATACTGCCGTTAACCTATTTGCCATCAACTTCGCTAAAATTTTTAGGTCTTGATTAATCAGCGAGATGGGCCTATAACTAGATGGATCCTCTAAATTCTTTCCTCCTTTAGGAATGAGCTTTATATAGGCTGTATTAAGTGTACCCGATATTCTTTCCCCGTCCATTATCTTATCGAATAACTCTGTCAGTATAGGTGAGATTTGATCCTTCATAATTTTGAAAAAACTGCCGCTAAAGCCATCTGGTCCCGGGGCCTTTGTCGTTTTTAACTCTCCTATAACATGTAGTACCTCCTCCTCCGTCACCTCTTTATTCAGAGCCTGTAAATTTTCCTCAGTGAGTGTAGGCATTTTTGTTCCTTTTAACCACTCATTTCCTTCTCTCCTATCATCTAACCCCTCCTCTTTTTATAAACGTGCATAGAAGTCTCCAAAAATGTCATTTATCTCTTTGGGATCTGTCGTTTTACTCCCCACAGCATTACTCAGTGACATAATATGTGTCATCGGTCATCGTCCCCTTGCCAGATTTGCCAATCACTTCCCTGCTTTGTTCCCGAAACGATTCAACTCTGCCTCTTGTTGTGTCCTGTACATACCTTCTTTCCTTTCTACCCAGTTCTCAAAATTGCCCTTTGCCTCCACCCACTTTGCTTTTGTCACCCTTGATGGTTTTTCTAAGAAGTCAGTATATGCTTCCTTGACTGCCCGGCTAGCCTCCTGAAACTTTACTTGTGCCTGTCGTTTCGCCTTTGTCGTATATCCTATCACTTTTCCTCTCAAAACTGCCTTAGCCGTCTCCCAATACAATAGTGTTTCCCAACTGTGCTCCTGATTCGTCAATGTATAATCCACCCACCATTCTCTCAGTATTCTATGGAAATTCTCGTCCAAAGTCAAGAATGAGGGGAAGCGCCATATATAATCCTGTCCTCTCTGAACTTTCTCAGCTATACTGACTACCATTGGGCTATGATCCGATATTACCATAGTCTCTATAACTATCTCTTCTACCCGCTGCAATAAATTCTCACTTGTCAGCCAAAGGTCAATTCTTGACCAAGAGTCGTGTGGGTGGGAATAGTGTGTAAATTCTCTCTCTTACGGGTGATATAATCTCCAGCAATCCTGTAGTGTAGTTGTATTTAACAATGTATTTAACAATGCTCTCAGCACCCCTCCGTGTTCCTCCCCTGCTTCCCCTGACTCCTCCTGTCTTCTTCCTGAGAAGAGAAACCACTGTATTGAAGTCTCCCCCCACCAATTTACATATATCCCCATTCAGCAAAATCTTATTAGCTATATTTTCAAACAAAACCCTTTGTTCCGTATTGGGTGCATATATATTGTGGATACTAAAAGTGCCTAGAGTACCTGAAATCTTTATATGTATGTATCTTCCTTCTTCATCTGAATCTTGTGTTTCCACCTCGTGCGCAAAGTTTTTATTGATCAAAATAAGAACCCCTGCTTTCCCACCTTTTGAGGCCGACCCATATACCCTTCCCACCCACATCTTGTTCATACGGAAGAACTCATCCTTTTGCAAGTGCGTCTCCTGTACTAAAGCAATATCAACCTTAAGCGTCTTGAGATGACGTAGTATCATATTTCGTTTGTGCGGCGATCTGAGTCCCTTAACATTCCACGTAATGAGCTTAACCATAATCCCCAAAATCAACAGTTCCTTTTTCAGGCCGTGTCGCATGGATTCCCCAACTCTTTTCTCCTCCCCTCCCCCGTATATTACCCCTCCCATCCCCAACTTTACAAATACAATTAACGTCTTCCATTTTTTCTGAGATGATTGAGACTCCTTTCAAACCCCTGCTTCAAGTCAAGCTCTCCATGAAGCCACCCCACTAAGTCACCTCTCCCCCTCTATTGGCTATTAACTCCTTACCCCTAAACAGCCTTTATAAATTTATCAAGCTCCTGAAACCGTTATTAAGAGAAGAAAAAGAGAGAGAGAAAAAAAAAAAACATTAGTAGATGATAAAAGGGAAAAAGTGATAAGCATGAAAAAGAGAGGGAGAAAAAGGGAGCGAAAGAAAAAGAGATAGAGAAGAAGAAAGAGAAAAGGAGGTAGGTGAGTCTTTAGAGAGTTAAGGCACATTTGTCACCATATGGCTCCATTCAGCAGTCCCAAATTAAGTCCTTGTCTTGCCTGCTTGTTCATGAGCTGCTGCCTCTTCCTCCTCTTTTCCTAGCTGAAGTCGCCATCTGTCGCTTTTCCTTCGGACTGGCTGGTCTGGATCTCGATTGACTCCAATCTGGCTCTTTGTCGGGTCTAACTGCAGATGTTATGTTTGCAGGATCTGCATGTTTCGGATCAGTGAAAGTCCCTTCTTTTCCATTCCTCTCCTGTTGCCGTGTTCTCCCCTCCTGTAGTATCTCTCGCTCCGCCTCTGAAGGATCCCGAAAAGTCTTTGTGACCCCATCTGCTCCTCTTACTCTTAGTATTGCTGGGTATAAAAGCTGAAATGTAATGTTTTTGTGATAGAGGGAAGTGCAGATCTGGCTGAATGCTTTTCTTTTTCGTGTGACTTCTGACGAATAGTCGCCAAATAATAGAATCTTGTGACCCTGAATGCATAGTGCATGTTTCCTATTCCTGAAGGCCCGTACAATTTCTTCTTTATCTTTGTGTTCCAGGTATTTCATAATAACCTGTCTTGCTCTGGACATTTCACTTTGCCTGGAGGTATTATCATTGTTACTGTGACCATCTCTTTGCTCCCTTATGGGTCCCACTCTGTGTGCTCTTTCTACACGGCAGCTATGTGGTAAGCCTAAAGCCTTGGGTAATTCTTTTTCACAGATTGAGTCCAAATATTTTGTTGCCACTGTCTCAGGCAGACCCACCAGCCTTAAATTATTCCTCCTTGATCTGTTTTCAAGATCTTCTATTTTATCCTTCATAAGCTGAGCATTAGTGTTTAGCTCCTTAAATCTGCCCTCCAATCTTGTCAGATTCTCTTCAGCATCAGAGACTCTTTGCTCTACCTCTGTCAATCTCATATCATGGTGCTCCACATCCTCCTGCAGCGCAGCCAAAGCCTTCTTCACTGAGGCTGCTATTGCCTCCCTGATGTCTGCTGTCAGATGATCTGCCACTTCTTTTGCCAGCTTTTTGTAATCAATCTCATATCTTTCCCCCAAGCCCAATGTCTCTGTACCACTCTGCATACTCTGAATTCTTCTATCTTGGCCTCCTGCACATTGCTGCAGCTGCCCTTGTAGTTCCTCTCCCTCCTCCCCCTCCTTCCTCCTCACTGTCGGCGCCATGTTATCTCCACTCACCCCCTCCTCCCTCTGCTCTGCTCTGGGCTTAAATGGTGTTCCTCCACTTCTGAGGAGATAACTATCCATGCACTGACAGCTGGTAATTCAGTGCAGCCTCTCTATGTTGGTCTAGGGTGCTGTTTGCTTCTGTAGGTCGCTGTATATTGCAGGGGCTGTATGGAGCTGCTCCTTCTCCCTCCTCATATCTCAGCGCAGGAACAGGAAGTCAGGATTATTTTTACGTTATACAGAGCGGCCTGGGCACTTATATACAGTATTCTGGAATGCTGTATATAAGAGCTTACTGGTGGTGGCTGCAGCTTATAAGAGAAAAACCTAGTGACAGGTTACCTTTAAGTTCGACTAAGCGTTCAAGTATTTTGATGGAGAGAAGGAATAACGTCTCCATCAGACACCTCTATTCATGTCATCAGAAGCAAGTTCATTCAGGGACTAGAGTAGCATTTCTTCCATATAAAATTGAGTCACTTTTGATGAATTTGACAGGCAGGCATTCCACCCCAGCTTCTCCTGTGTCTGTTACACAGCTGATTGAAACAAGTATGAAAACGACAAAAATCACTTTCAAAGCTTTTACTACAGTTTTATGACATTGATGAAGCGACCCCATTTTTTGTTTTTTTTTTTTATTTGTTTTGTTTAATTGCTAAAAAGTAGTAAAAAAAACTATATACATTTTGTATATACTGACCCACAGAATAAAGTTAAAGAGTAATTTCTGGGGGTGTGGCTTGAATAGAGAACGAGGCAGACCTGCTGGCAAGGAACTCTGCTGTAAATTTTCTAATCCGGTGTCATGAAGCCTCTCCGAGTGGGCACTGTGACGGAATTCTACCTCCTGAGGCTCCCACAGACCATAGCTATCCGTGAAGCTGGCGCCCTGGACATTTGAGGCATCTTGGTTGCGGTCTAGTAGACGTGCTGGAGCTGCGGTCTAGAATGGATCACGGCCTGGAACTAGCACCGTGAACAGCAGCTCTCCTCCCTACTGAGGTAAATTGTACAGCTATTTATGCTCCCTGCATTCCGCCCCCTCGGCCTATACCCAGTAAGCGGGAAGCACTGACGCTACTAGGCCGAAGATATTGGAGGCGCCGGAAGTTTGCTGCCTAGTGGACACACCGGAGTCACAACCTGGAGTGGTACGCAGCCTGGGACAGGTGCAACTGTGGATACATAGTTCACCTACCTGACTGAGGTACCCCGGACACCACCCATGCTCCACACGTGGCGACCCCCTGTTGAGTGACCGAGAGGGAGAGAATTATACCTGGAGGCTGAGCCGGACCCGAGCTACAGAGCCGTGGTCAAATAACAGGTAGAGACCGATTACTGGCCTGATGTCCACCAGGCCAGACCACAGATAACCCACGCTCCTTACCTCACACTGATCAGTAAGGAGACTGGGATGATCAATATAGCGGGCTGCTTACTGGGGCTCAACAGTGAGACAGATAACGTTGGATCCTGGAGCCATAACTCGCATCACTGTCCCTGTACAGTGGTGGAAAGGCCGTAGCAGATACACGCAAAGCCCTGGATTACCTGTGCAAATGGAAGATGCTATCTGGTGGCTAGAAATGGACATTTCTACCCAGTCCCAGAACCACTATCTGAGGAATCGGTTGTAAGAGCACTATTGACATTGAGTGGCAACCACTGGGGTCAGCTGCTAAATCTTTGATAAGAGCTTAGGGCCTCTTCTTACAGTGGACACATTACAGGCAGAGATCTACTCTTGTCTGCACCTCCTTATTTGCCTGTACTGGGGAAAACGATATTGGCCTCCTCTCCTGTAGCTGCTCAAGATCCACACAAAAAACACTGGGGAACTCAGAATTTAAGACAGAAATGGATTGGAGAGTCAGTGAAATTTAATTCTTAACCCTTCCACTGAATGGAAGATCCCCCACTCAATCACTTAGAGGAAATAAAGTAACATGGTTAAATTTGGCCAGAAATCAGCATCAACAGAAGCATATCACTCATCTCAATCCCACAAAAAAAAGATATGGAGAAGTTCCTCAACAAACAAATGAAGAATAAACAGCCGCTTGAGCAGCATAAAGAAGGGCAGCCAACACCTCACTATGATTCTGAAGAGTCCAACGAAGTCCCGGGCGCTCTGGCCGGCCCTGACAAACCAATCTCTCTGGCATTTATGGCTAAAACACTCAAGTGAGCCCTGGCTCCACTGGCAAAAGATCTTGCAGAGATTAAACAGGAACTGCAACAAATTGGTCACAGAGTAGAGTACTTGGAACACTCTTAACTACTATTGTGTCCCGTGCCCAAGAACTGGAGTCAAGCCTTCAGACTTTCGATGATCACATCAGTAAATGATAATCCTCAATGGAAGACCTGGAAAATTATAACAGACACAACAATCTCCATGTAAGGGAACTTCAGGAGTCAGTAACCACGGAAGACATATCTAAAACACTAATTGATCTCTTTTCAAACTACCTAAATGAAGAAGAGCAACTACAATTAGCTATTGAGAGAACTCATCGAGCTCTACGCCTGAAAACTAAGGCTACTGAGCCTCCTAGGGACATTATTTGCTGAATATAAAGCCCGCTTTACACACTCCAATATATCTTACGATGTGTCGGCGGGGTCACGTCGTAAGTGACGCACATCCGGCATTGTAATGTACATTGTGGTGTGTAACAGCTACATGCGATTGCGAATGAACGGTAAAACATTCATCGCACGCATGTCGTTCATTCCTCATGAATTGAACGTCAGGTTGTTCATCGTACCCGGGGTAGCACACATCGCAGTGTGTGACACCACGGGAACAATGAACAGATCTTACCTGCGTCCTGCGGCTCCCGCCGGCTATGCGGAAGGAAGGAGGTGGGCGGGATGTTTACGTCCCGCTCATCTCCGCCCCTCCGCTTCTATTGGCCGGCTGCCGTGTAACGTCGATGTGACCCCGAACGTCCCTCCCACTCCAGAAAGTGGACGTTCGCCGCCCACATCGAGGTCGTATGGACAGGTAAGTACGTGTGACGGGGGTTAATCGTTTGTGCGGCACATTCAACAAAATTGAACGTGCCGCACATACGATGGGGGCGGTTACGATCGCATACGATATCGTATGCAGAATCGTAACATGTAAAGCAGGTTTTAGACTTCCATATCAAAGATAAAATCTTCCAAAATGCCAGGTCGGATCCCAATCTTCAGCACGAAGGGGCCATCATAGCTATTTTTCAGGACTTGGCTCCCTCTACACTAGCCAAGTGCCACCTTCTTAAGCCTCTCACAGAGGTATTGAGAAAATTCAATATCAGTTCCATTGGCTGTTCCCCTTTGGTATCTTGGTCTTGGCCAAATAAAAGAAATTAACTGCAAGATCTTCCAAAGATTTCTCCAACTTTTGGCTGAGCTGGAAATATCTCCAAGTTCAATTCTGGACCTGAACCTTCTTCAACCATTCAACAATGGCTGCTCCGAGTTGACCAGCTCTATCGTATTGAAGAGCTAGAAGCATTCGCCAACCATTCCCAGGTGGTTAAATTCAGACATATTTGGGCTCCTTGGTTAGCATTTCAGGAGTCAACTTTGTACCTCGATTTGGTTTTGTCTTGATCTCCTCCACTCCTCAGCTCAGCAATATTTCTTTATTAATTTTTTAGCTCTTCATCAACACTCCTTACATTTTAACACGCCCCTCCCCCCACCCACTCCAAGACACCTTCCTCCTTGGATTTACCTTACATCCTGACTTTTTTTGTTTCCTCTCTTTCTTTCCATCTCCTTTCCTCTTGTTTAACTTGATCTCCTACCATCTGTATATCCCCCTTTCTACTGACATATTGATCCTTCGGTAGTGTTTGAACACTCTTAAAATTTATTGAATAGAAAAAGTAATTTCTAATGTTGTATATTGTATTATCCCTGTGAGTAGCTGGACATGAACTAAAGACTGTTGGACTTTTTCCAGCACGGAGCGTTAGTTATGTTAATCTCGTGTTTTTTATTAGAGGTGTGCTTGCTTGACAGTTTAAAGGCACTTGTCTGTACACAATTAGAAGGGGGAATGGGTTGGAACAATGTGTCATATTAGTTTACCTCCTAGGACTCTAATGTAATCAGGCCTGTAGTAGGATTCATTGTTCTGCATCTGGTGGGGGTTAGGCATCTATGATTCCCCTCTGCAGATTGGCGTGTCTGATATCCTGCCTACTGGCCACTGACTACTCTCCTTCGTATTTGGACTTACATTTAACAAATGTTTAAGGTGTGGGATGTGATCACCTCACCTCAAACAAGGAGGGTAATTCCAAAAGAGGTAGAAAAGCAAAGAGACACATGTTTGGTAAGTAGTTGATGTTGGGATGTGGAGGGAAGAGGATCTGTTGTTGCAGCCAGGTTTTGGTGCCCATGGATGGACTCTAGAGTTTGGATTTGGATACATGTGCTACTCTTGTGATATCCGTCATCTGAATTGAGGAACTATCCTAAGGCCTATTGTTGCCTGCTAAAGATGGATACTTGTGCTATGGTCGTGATATCCATCATCTGTAGGAGCATAAGGACTATTGTTTCTAGCTGGAGCTGGGTACATGGCCTACGTTCATAATATTCATTGTCTGGAGGAGCACAAGGACTGTTGTTGCCAGCTTGAGCTGGCTACACGTGGTACGGTTATAATATCCAGTGTCTTAAGGAGCATAAGGACTGTTATTGCTGGCAGAAGCTGGATACACACACTACGGTCGAGATATCTGCTGTCTGGAGGAGCATAAGGACTGTTGTTGCCGGCTGGAGCTAGATACACGAACTATGGTTGTGATATCTGTCATCTGTAGGATTATGACTATGGTTGCTGAAAGAATGTATACAGAAGGAATAAAAATTGTTGCATGGTTAACTTGCCTAGGTGATTAGTACAACTCACAATCTCAGATCTTCACAATCCCTAAAATGGTACTCAAAGGGAATCTGTCAGCAGCTTTTACTCTGAATTCTGAGAGCAACATGATTCCAGTTATGTCACTTACTTGGGTGGGTGTGTCATGTTGTTTCAATAAAATCAGTTTTATCAGCAACATCCTGCTAGATCACTAGAGGACTACATTTGTCCTGCCATGTAGCCTTCTTGCTCTATGTAGCCAAGCCCACATCACGGATTAGCAGCTTTTTGTCAGTGTACAGTTTGCATAGCAAGCTGCCACTTAGCAGTATAGGAATGATTATGCAGGGCTCAACATTCGGAACACTGCTAGATCTGCAAAATAGAAAACAGCGATTTTATCAAAAGTGCACCAAGCAGACCAGTAAGTAAAGAATTCCTGGAATCATGGTCTCTGCCATACGTCCTACTGCTTTCTGATTACATAACAATAACCTAGTGACAGATGCCCTTTAACAAAATAATTGATAAATTATTTCAGTTAGCCATTAAAAGGCATCACAACCACAAAGTTCTAATTTTGTTTCTCTCACTGAGAGCAATCAATCATTTTTCAACTGGCTAAGATGGTACCAAACCTTTTTCTTTTAACATAATAAAACACGTAATAAAACACATGTCCTTAAACAGCTGCATCAGTGGAGAAATTCAAAGGTTATAACACTTAGCACACAGTGATAATAAGAACAAAAAATGTGTGCTCAAGGTTTAATTACCCACATACTTAAAAGTAAGTTTCTTCACATCATAAATGGTTAAAATGGTAACCATTTATTTATTAAAAATTCTCTCTGTTGTCAAGAATGGAGGGATTTTTAATTCCATTGTTTACAGCTCATAGCCTAGATATCCAGCTACCTCTGCAGTCTATTAATAGTGACCAGGTTCCTAGGCAAAGAGTGCAGTTCTTACAAGCTGGATATTTGGATCCTGACATTTTCAGTGCCCCTGCCCTCCTCCTAAGCAAAGCTTCCTATTCAGGAATGTCAGTGTCTCCGAAAGATGCCCCTTTTAAGGAGTAATTGTCAAGTTTATTCCATGGGGAAGTAGGCAACTGAAATATATTGAATTTGCAGCAAGAGCATTCTGTGCACTGCCTGGCTATAGCCAAATGGCAGGTAGAGCAAGTTTTCAAAGATTGCAGTGACACCTAGATATATATTGACAACGTCTACCTGTAACTAGCTTATAGTTACAACATAATTTTCCTGATGAATGGAGTGTCATTTATTTAAAATATTTCTAGTAATCTGCAATAACTTAACAGTTAATTACAGCATCTCTGGTGACCTATGGTGTTTTGGGTTTTATATGTGACGCCCTGGCCTATCAGGTCGTCACTGGGTGTTGTATAATTTTCCATTCCGTGCAGCATCCATCTCTCCCTTGGTTCCAGGTGCCACCCGGTGATGTGCTAGGACCAGCATGCAGATCTCAGTCAAACACACACCACAAGTGGTGAGATCCAGGAGAGAAGGGGCCGCCCACCTTGGAGTCAGGCAGACTGGGTGGGAGGTGACTAGTCAGTCGTTGGCAGGGGAGCAAAGAGAGCAGAGGGCTCTAAAGTAGCTCTCAGTGAGGAGAGCAGGCTGGGGAGTTGGAGCTCCCAGACAGCGTGAGAGAGTAGCCTCAGAGAGTGAGGGGCTGTGGAAGTGGAGGCTCTCGGAGAGTCAGACTAGACCAAAGCACACTAGTAACATCAATGGGAACGGTCACCTGGACGTGCTCCCCTTCAGCGGCAGCGGTACTGCAGGAACGTTTGGTTGAATCACTGACTGTGTGTTCATTGACCTAACAAATCAGCACAGCCTCATCCAGCACCACGAGAACCATTGTAAGTTTCTCTGCTCCTTGTCTCCCAGACCGATAGCCCACGGCTCCCCTTCTCCACCATCACCGGGCCCCGGGGCACAACCCCCTACCCACTGAGGGGTTAAGCACCTGGCTGCTTTACCACTGCCACCAGGCTCCCCCACCAACAACAGGGGTGGTACACCATCTTACCACGCACCGTGGGTGGCATCACGAACTTCCAATCCCCCTGTACATAGTCCCCCTTTCATTGAGTGGCCGCACGACCCCCGGGTCCGGAGACCCCTCGAGCCACCGTGGATCCGGATCCGAGAAGCCCGGCTGCTGGCACGGGTGCGGCACAAATACATTTTGTCTTATGTAGTCTAAAGCGATCTCTCAGCTCAAGTTAACATCCCTGGGAGGTCCATAATACGATAGTATTTATGTTGATATTTTGAGAATAATACATTTTTTTCACAGGTCTTCTCAGTTGGTGGCTATGTCATTAGTAAAGGTACCGTCACACTAAGCAACTTACCAGCGATCCCAACAACCATAGGGATCGCTGGTAAGTTGCTAGGAGGTTGCTGGTGAGATGTCACACTGCAACGCTCCAGCGATCCCACCAGCAACCTGACCTGGCAGGGATCGCTGGAGCGTCGCTACACAAGTTGCTGGTGAGCTCACCAGCAACCAGTGACCAGCCCCAGCGCCGCGTAGAAGATGCTGCGCTTGGTAACTAAGGTAAACATCGGGTAACCAACCCGATATTTACCTTGGTTACCACCGCACGTGCAGAGAGCAGGGAGCAGCGCACACTGAGCGCTGGCTCCCTGCTCTCCTAGTTACAGCACACATCGGGTTAATTACCTGATGTGTGCTGCAGCTACATATGCACAGAGCAGGGAGCAGCGCACAATGCTTAGCGCTGGCTCCTTGCTCTCCTAGTTACAGCACACATCGGGTTAATTAACCCGATGTGTCCTGCAGCTACATGTGCACAGAGCAGGAGCCGGCAGCACAGGCAGTGAGAGCGGCGGAGGCTGGTATCAAAGGTAAATATCGGGTAACCAAGGACAGGGCTTCTTGGTTACCCGATGTTTACATTGGTTACCAGCCTCCGCAGAAGCCGGCTCCTGCTGCCTGCACATTTAGTTGTTGCTCTCTTGCTGTCACACACAGCGATCTGTGCTTCACAGCAGGACAGCAACAACTAAAAAATGGCCCAGGACATTCAGCAACAACCAACGACCTCACAGCAGGGGCCAGGTTGTTGCTGGATGTCACACTAAGCAACATCGCTAGCAACGTCACAAAAGTTGTTCGTTAGCAGCGATGTTGCTAGCGATGTTGCTTAGTGTGACGGGGCCTTTAGGCTGGGGGATATTTACTGTGACCTCTCCTGGACACAGCAGGGTAGAATTCAGTAATCATATCTATATATAAGGTTGCTGGTAGTAGAGAATTGTGAAGGGCTTAAAGATAACATCCAAGATAATTGTAAAAGGATTAATGGCAACATAGCTGATAGTCTAAAATGTTAAAGAGGTCGGAGGTTGCAGGATTATCCGTGGTTGTATACCTTAAGTTTTAGGTTGGTTAAGGATTTTATACCCACATCTGCTGGTCTAGTGTCATGAAGAGCCAAAGAAAATTCCCATTTGGAATATTTATGGAATATTCATATGATGTGTCATTAATATCTAGAAGCGTGCCCTCCCACAATTTTCAGAGTTCTCATAGAAATGAGTCAAGAGAGCCATGCATGCTTGACAACAAGGCACTGTTCATGAGATAGATGTCAGTCCCAGCAGTGGGTTATTTATGCAATATGGTGTCAATATGCCATAAATGTCCTAGATGGAAACACTCTACTTGATCATAAATCATGGTAAATCTTCAGGCTTCAGCAGTCTGATCATTTTGTTTATTTTCTAATGGAATGATGAGTGTATATATAACTTTGTTTCACAGATTGTGGAGTACATGGGATTTGAAGCCAGTTCGAGAAATAACCTTCCCAAAGTCAAATAAGCCAATAGTAAGGTAAGTTAAATGTGCTGCGTTGCAGCAACTGCTAATTATAGCAATTAGTGTTGTTGATTAAAACCATCCTACTATTTTTGATTCACATTCCTTACAAGGTACATAATTTTAGCCAATGTCTGAATTAAGAAATGTTCAAATCATTGAATCTTTTGTGCTCTAGGGTCTGTGTGCATTAGAAACACATTTTTTTGCCGTTCTTTTAGGAAACGTTGCATTTCCTTAATGTGTTCAAATCATGGTCAAACACACTTTTAACACCGCATTCACAAACTGACATGTATGGCATAAATGCTTAATAAATATGTGGCAATGTAAATACAATAACTATTTTCAACTAAAACACTACACGAAAATGTACTGATACTTTTGAATTTTAGAGTCTACAATTCTTATACAGGTCATCAGTTGAGTTTAGAAATATTACAAGGGCTTGGCTAGTTTTCGCACAAAAGTCTGCTGTCACTGTTTGTCATGGCCAAGCATGCTCACTACAGCTCGATCGTTGGGGTGCTCAGCACACAAGATACTCGATAGAGTATGCCTGCTGCTCAAGCGCCTTGCATGTTTCGTGGATGTTTTTCCTCCTCTAAACATGCAGAATTGCCTGCCAATCACAATAATGCCGTAGTCCTCTTGACTTCAGGCATTACTGTAATTGGCCAGCTGCTTTGCGTCATCGAGTCTATATAAGACCTGGTGATATGTTACTCAGCTCTATCTACCCTGGAAACCGTGTAGGGAAAGCTGCTGGAAAAGGAATAGTGTATTACAGTTATTGTCATATAAAAAGTATAATTCTGGCACACCTAGAGAACTACATCAGACTTGGAGCCTTACTTTGACCTGAGGGATAATGGAGATGCACGATAATGGAATGAAACTTAGTTCAACATGCCAGCAAAAAAATATATAGCTACACTCACCATGCCTTAGGAACATTTTATTGCGGCATTACATTCAGTGTGGGAGAGAATCAGGGAACAAATAGGATGACTGCCATTTTGCTATGCGCTTTAACGGATCCTACATATGATATGTAGGACCCGTTGAAGCGCATAGCAAAATGGCCATCATCCTGTTTGTTCCCTGCTTCTCTCCCACACATAATATAATGCCGCAATAACATTTTCCTGCGGGATGGTGAGTGCTGCTATTTTTTCTGCTTGCATATTGTTAGTTATTATTGCTTTACAATTTTGCTATTAGCTGCACTTAAGAGTAGGGCTAACTGTTGAAGAGGGGATTGTGTATTAGAGGCATCTAGGCAGTGGCAATGTAAAAAATATATTCTATTTTTTATTAATACCTCTGTTAATTTAGTACCTCTGTGTATTTAATGTAGATTAATCCAATCTACTTGTAGATTAATTGGAAGTCACCATATCAAAAATTATATACCTATTCAAGATACTCAAAGTAGATATTTCTTTATTCTTCACTACTTTTTCATAAAAAATATATTATATTATTCATATCAATTCACATACATAAACAAACATTTGAACTTAAAATAAGGAAAGAGAAAAGGGAGAGAAAATTTCCCTATCCTTTTCCCTTCCTGGACTACGTGGGTCGGCGTCCTAGATGAAATGACGCCCCCGTTCCACGACAGCTCAGCCGCTAAGTTATACCCTCCCTAACTTAGCAGGGTGCATTCCCTCTAGTAAGTAGAGAACCCCAAGGCGGTAACACCACAGTGAGGAAGAAGTGCACAGTCCATGGTGACTAATTTGTCTGTATCATCACCAAGACATGTAGGGGATTGGGGCTTAGCGGTCGTCAGGTATTGTCAGGTCAGTTTGTGTGCTCAATAGCAGATAAGAATAGATATAACACATAACTTCAAAAACCAAAAAGATTTGCTATTCAAGAACTGTCCAACGCGTTTCACCCTTTCTGGTACTGATAATCCATGGCTCATCAGGGGCTTTTTAACAAGTTTCTTGAAAAATTCTTTAAATCACAATCTGTAACACAAAAACACCTTGTTACCTGAAAATCCAATGATCCCTCACAAATTAAGTGTACATATTTATCTTAGTCCTCATACTGACCAAAGTTGGTTATATCCGTTTTTCCACTTGAATGAGATATTAATATCCTACACTCCAGTTGATCACTCACAAGATATACCTGAGTGTAGTCTCACCTATATATACAAACAATTCATTAGTACATATACATGGATTGAAATCCAATCTTTTTGGAGTGTAATATTTAATCTACCAAGAAAAAAGATACTACCTCACACATTGGTAGCACTCATGGCTTTTAATCGTCAGTGATATCCATTAGGTTACTGGATTATATCTAAAGGAAATAATAAATATGCCAAGTTGTTTACCACAAACACTGTGGGTGCCAGACAATCAAAAAAGTGTATGGTAGCAGTCCTATACACTGTCTAAAATCCCGTATTACCTTGATATATACAGATATGTCCACAGTAAACAATGCTTGAATCGCACACAGTAGTGGCTGTGGAATATTATAGTGACTATAGTTATCATGGGAGCGAAAAATTCACCATCAAAGACCTGGTAGAACCAGAAGCAGATAGAGCATCATCAGTATCACCCATACATATATATAAGGGTACTTTCACACTTGCGTTGTTTTCCTTCCGTTACAATCCGCCCTTTTGGAAAACAGCGGAATCCGTTAACGGATTCCGCTGTTTCCCATAGACTTGTATGGTTGATGGATTGTACCAAAAGGACCTGCGTTGCTTCCGCTGGGCGACGCTCTGTTGCTTCCGCCCAGCGGGAGGAACGCAGCATGTAACGTTGTTTTGAGCAGCGGAATCCTCTGGATTTCACTGCGCATGCTCTTTTTTTTTTCTATTTTAAATCAAACTTTATTTTGGCTCGCGGTGACTGAACGTTCAGCTGAGCGCCCGGCCGCCGGCAAGCGACAGCGCTCAGCTGAGCGCCCGCCCGCCGGCATGCCCGGGCGCCGGCAAGTGACAGTGCTCAGCTGATCACCCGGCGGTCGGCTGCAGGGAGCGATCAGCTGATCACCTGGCGGCCGGCAAGTGACAGCGCTCAGCTAATCACCGGCGGTCGGCTGCAGGGAGCGATCAGCTGATCGGCCGGCTGCAGGGAGCGATGAGCTGATCACCCGGCGGCCGGGAGCGATCAGCTGATCACTCGGCGGCCGGCTACTGGGAGCGATCAGCTGATCACCCGGCGGCCGGCTGCAGGGAGCGATCAGCTGATCGTTCACAATAGTCTGCCGCTGGTAAAACTGTAAAAAAAAAAAAATCAAAACGAATTGCGTTGTTTTGCAGCATCCGTTGCATCCATTGTGCCACTATATGCAACACATCCGTTCCATCCGTTACACAACGCAATGCAACAGATACCGTTCAACGCAAGTGTGAAACTAGCCTCAGACCTCATAGTCATATATCAAAAGATTATAATGGGACTATAGGGATGTACCTTGTATGTGCATGAAGAATGAACAGTTAATCATTCCGGATTGTCAGCCACTATCCTGTTTAAGGGTGGTTACTCATGCAGCCTGATGTATTCAAAATAAAGGTACGTCCAAACCAAGGGTCCTGTATATCACAGGGTTCAAGTTATACATTTTTTAATATTTATTATCCCGTGATCCAAAAATGCACAACAAGTAGTAATTCACATACCTGGTTGCTGTCCCTCAATGGAGCAATAGCAGGACAGAGTAATGTCCCCAGCAAACCCAGGTATCTATTAATAAAAACAACCAAGTGTCCTTAGAACATGGACAATGTGCTCCTCCTCGCTGGTGGATATAATAGTCCTACCTGGTAACAATCCGTGTAGTCAAGGACGTAGCTTCCAGGTCTGGCATCCGACGGTCGCTGACCATGCTGATGCTATGGTTGCTATTTAAAGGTGTATTTTGCGCCATCACAGGGATAGGGAGGATCCGGAAGTGACGTTACACCATGTATTTTACAATCCTCATGTTACAGCCGGAGATCTCACCGCGTCATCACCCGGTCACATGATCGGGTGATGTGAATCCCCAAACTCAATCCCCTCGGCCAGTTATTTACGTTCCGCTTGTTATTTGTGCATAGCGCTATGTGGTAGCGCATGTGCAGCTTGTCATTCCTGTTTTATGTGCATAGCACAACGTACAAGCGCATGCGCAGTAGTTTATTGTCATTCCTCTTGTTTTATGTGCATAGCACAACGTGCTCACATTTGCACTGTAGTTTATTGTTATTCCTTCACTAAGATTATAATTCCAGGCTAGAACTACATCCATCCTTAGGCCTGACCAGAACAATGCTGATAGTGCCATGTTATATATTACTAAAATAGAGATATAAATAATCTCATATATATGTTCTGATCCATTAGCATCACTGGAACATAGTTTGTTAGTTGAAAGAAGATTGATAAGGGATATTAGAACCAAGGTACAGTCATTATGTGCTGATATCATCTGTTCTGGTGAACATAATTAATTTAGATAGAGAACAGTATCTCTCATATTAAAAACATGGACATTGTTGGCACAAAAATATTATAATCCAGGGACCACAAACATGATTTCTGATTGTAAGGTAACGAGGGATTAGAGCACAGTGAATTATGTATGTGTCAGGACCGGGAGGACTGATGGGCCCAGGAGGTGGATCCACTGGACCGAGTATCCCACCGGAGGGCAGGGTACACGGCAGCCGGAGCACTGGCGTGGCCGGGACAGGTATAACCAGGTCAGCAGAGTCACAGAGTTCTTCAGGACGGTAAGGAAGACAGGCACAGGTACCAGGGAGCAAAGACAAGAAGTCTACAGGACACGGCACCAGGGGGCCTGAGCACCTAGCTCAAAAGACAAAGCTTCCAGACACGTTGATCAGGCAACGCCCCTATGGAAAGGCCAGTCTTATATATCCAGCACAGCCGTATGTCACATCCTGCTGCAGGTGTGCTGGGTCCATAAAACCAGGAGAGTGGGCGCGGCCTGGTCCTATACAGAGGCATGAGGCTAATACTCAGAGTCAGACTCATGAGACCAGGAGCAGGACACAGGAGAGCACGAGCGGCAGCCATGACCGGTGGACACGTGGAGTGGATCAGTGGGTAAGGAGCAGTGCAATGACGGTGAGGCCGGATCGGTGGGTACGGAGCGGTGGTGCGATGCAGGTACGACTGGATCAGTGGGTATGGAGCGGTGGTGCGATGCAGGAACCGGCTCAGTGGGTAAGGAGGGCTGCTGGGACACCGGGAGCGTGACAGTACCCCCCCCTTGAAGCCCCCCTCCCCGCGGCCGGGACATGTAGGCGCGCCGAAGAGGGGCAGCAACGTACTTCCGGGACAACCAGGACCGAGCCTCGGGGCCGCAATCCACCCAATCGACCAGGAAGGACTGCCTACCCCGGACCGTTTTCATGGCCACTATGTCCCGTATCGGAGAACCCAAGTCAGCGGCAACGGAGGCAACGGATAAGGGAAGACAGTCAGAAGCAGGACTGGAGTCGTGGGCGACCGGTTCGGGTGTCTCGGACCGGGTACAGGAAGGTGTGTCATCCTCAGTAGCAGGGGGCATCAAAGTCTCAAGTGCCAGGGATGGTGGAACGACGCTGGACTGCGTCGACTGTGCTTCTGAATCCGGTGGCACCACAGGCACAAGTGCCAGGAGCTGTGGTACACCGCTGGACTGAGTCGTCGCCTCTTCTTCCTGCGGCATAGCAGGCTCGGGTGACAGGGGCCGAGGAACGGGCTGTAGGCAGTGGTCATGACACGAGGACCCCCAGCGGTTAATAGCGCCAGAGTGCCAACTAATGGCAGGGTCATGAAGTTGAAGCCAGGGCAGGCCCAACAGGAGCTCAGGAGCCATCCTCGGGATCACAAAGAAGGTGATGGTCTCAGTATGCAATGTGCCAACCTGGAGTCTTACTGGTTCAGTGGTATATCGGACAGGTTCGTATAGCAGTTTGCCGTCCACGGAGGCGAACCAGAGGGGCTTGGCAAGCGGGATCACAGGTACTTGGTATCGGTCCACTGCAGACTGGCGTATGAAATTACCCGCCGCCCCAGAATCGATGTGGGCCTCTGCTGTGAACCTGGTCTTCTTCGTCGTCACCTGGACAGTCTGTGTAAGTGGAACGGAGGGGATTCCGGTGCCAAGGGTAGCGGTTCCCACCATCCCTTGGGCCTGGGGTCTACCAGGTTTCTCAGGGCATGTCCGAAGCATGTGTGACCCGTCTCCACAATAGAAGCACAGGCCCAGGGCGAGCCGTTCTGCACGGCGTTGCTTGGCTTGGTTCAGTCGGTCAATTTGCATGGGTTCCGGGAACATGTCACAGGAAGGCAGGGGCAAAGGAGCGGTAGGCCTCTGCGGGGACAAGGCGTGACGGGGTGGTAGCTTCTCCCGGAATACCTCTTTGGTTCGCTCCTGGAAACGGAGGTCAATCCGGGTGGCTAAGGATATTAAAGCGTCCAAGGTGCGTGGAACGTCACGGCCAGCAAGCTCGTCTTTGACGCGGCCAGAGAGTCCTTCCCAAAAGGCCGCCGTCAAGGCCTCATTGTTCCAGCCCAGCTCAGAGGCGAGCGTGCGGAACTGGATGGCGTATTGGCCGACGGTCAGGGTCCCTTGGCGTAGCCGGAGGAGCGAAGAGGTCACTGTGGTGGTACGTCCGGGTTCATCGAATGTACTTCGGAAAGCGTGCAAGAATTCCCGGATGTTAGTGGTCATTGGATCCTCAGTCTCCCACAGGGGGTTAATCCAGGCTAGAGCTTCGCCTTCCAAGTGCGACATCAGGAACGCCACTTTAGCCTGGTCTGAGACAAACAAATGAGGAAGCAACTTGAAATGCAGGGAGCACTGGTTCAAGAAGCCGCGGCAGGACTTGGGATCCCCTGCATAGCGAGGCGGAGCAGCGAGGCGAAGTTGCGAGGCCGTGGCGGAAACTGGTTCGGAGCCGGAGACTGGTTGCTGCGTGGACTCAGACGAGGCAGCGGTCTGCAGCGTATATAACCGGTGGTCCATGGACGCCAGGAATTTCAGCATCCGGTGTAAGGTGTCACGCTGTTGCACCAGTTCCTGGCGTAGTTCGGCCAGCTCAGATGTTTGTGCTCCAGCGGGATCCATGGCCTGATCAAACTGTCAGGACCGGGAGGACTGATGGGCCCAGGAGGTGGATCCACTGGACCGAGTATCCCACCGGAGGGCAGGGTACACGGCAGCCGGAGCACTGGCGTGGCCGGGACAGGTATAACCAGGTCAGCAGAGTCACAGAGTTCTTCAGGACGGTAAGGAAGACAGGCACAGGTACCAGGGAGCAAAGACAAGAAGTCTACAGGACACGGCACCAGGGGGCCTGAGCACCTAGCTCAAAAGACAAAGCTTCCAGACACGTTGATCAGGCAACGCCCCTATGGAAAGGCCAGTCTTATATATCCAGCACAGCCGTATGTCACATCCTGCTGCAGGTGTGCTGGGTCCATAAAACCAGGAGAGTGGGCGCGGCCTGGTCCTATACAGAGGCATGAGGCTAATACTCAGAGTCAGACTCATGAGACCAGGAGCAGGACACAGGAGAGCACGAGCGGCAGCCATGACCGGTGGACACGTGGAGTGGATCAGTGGGTAAGGAGCAGTGCAATGACGGTGAGGCCGGATCGGTGGGTACGGAGCGGTGGTGCGATGCAGGTACGACTGGATCAGTGGGTATGGAGCGGTGGTGCGATGCAGGAACCGGCTCAGTGGGTAAGGAGGGCTGCTGGGACACCGGGAGCGTGACAGTATGTAATCATAATATCTATGTACCCAGGTCACAACTATAATATTGTTGCAACCATTGACCCTTAGATATCACATGAGTCAACTTAATAAAAAGGAAGGTCTAGTACAGACGAAGTATTCCAAATTATGGCGGCTAGGTCTCATTTGTTTAGATAAAGGGCGTATAGCTAATCTGTTCGTTAAGGCCATCTGGATGCACAGAGCCCATCCAGAAGATCCATCTTGCTTCTCGTTGCAAAAGAAGATTATCCCAGTCCCCTTTTCTTTCCGGTTCTGGTACTGTTTCAATAGATTTGAACCGAATTCCTTCCAATTTAAACCCATGTTGGAGGTTCATATGTTATGCAATTAGTGTGTCCCGCTGATTGCAGATATCACCAAGATGTTCACCTATCCATACCTTAAATTGTCTTTTGTCTTACCTATATAATTCTTAGGACAGCTGCAGCTGAACAAATAGATTACCCCTTGGGTACGGCAATTGGCAAAATTTCTATTTTTATATATTCTCCCTGTTTTCACATTTTCAAATTCTTTTTATGGAGAGATGAATTTACAAAATTTGCAAGCTCCACATCTAAAAGTGCCGGTATCACGTGTCAGTAACCAAGCACTCCCATATCTTTCCAGGGCCACATAGTGGCTCTTTACCACAAGATCTTTGAGGTTGCGACCTCTGCAAAATGTCACTGAGGGGTACGGATGGATATTATCCTTAATATCCGGGTCCTGTTTGAGGATTCCCCAATATTTTCTGAGGATTCTCATTATCTGATTGTTTTGGTCATCAAAAGTACCTACCAATCTTGTTTGACCTTCTGTATCTTCCTTTGTTTTCGAGTTTAATAACTCATGCCTGTCCCTCCCTGCTGCATGACTGAAAGCTTTGTGAACCACCTTTACGGGATATCCCCTATCAAGAAATCTTTTGCTTAATTGAGATGCCTGTCTTTTGACTTCTTGATTATCTGAACAGTTCCTGCGTATCCGCAGGAACTGGCCCTTGGGTATTCCTATTTTCAAATTTTCAGGATGATGACTACTCCATTTGAGGAAATTATTTGTGGCACTTGCTTTTCTATATAAGGTTGTCTGTAAGCTCCCGTCTGTTCCTTTTTTAATGTAAATATCCAAGAACGCGATCCTGTCCATTCCGATTACATAAGTAAATCATGTTGACAAGTATGACAAACACTGTTTGTCATGGCCAAGCATGCTCACTACAGCTCGATCGTTGGGGTGCTCAACACACAAGATACTCGATAGAGTATGCCTGCTGCTCAAGCGCCTTGCATGTTTCGTGGATGTTTTTCCTCCTCTAAACATGCAGAATTGCCTGCCAATCACAATAATGCCGTAGTCCTCTTGACTTCAGGCATTACTGTAATTGGCCAGCTGCTTTGCATCGTTGAGTCTATATAAGACCTGGTGATGTGCGACTCAGCTCTATCTACCCCGGAAACCGTGTAGGGAAAGCTGCTGGAAAAGGGATAGTGTATTATAGTTATTGTCATATAAAAAGTATAATTCTGGCACACCTAGAGAACTACATCAGACTTGGAGCCTTACTTTGACCAGAGGGGTAATGGAGATGCACGATAATGGAATGAAACTTATTTCAACATGCAAGCAAATAAAAATATAGCTGCACTCACCATGCCATAGGAAAATTTTATTGCGGCATTACACTCAGTGTAGGAGAGAAGCAGGGAACAAATAGGACGACTGACACTTTGCTATGCGCTTCAACGGATCCTACATATGATATGTAGGACCCGTTGAAGCACATAGTAAAATGGCCATCATCCTGTTTGTTCTTTGCTTCTCTCCCACACATAATATAATGCCGCAATAACGTTTTCCTGCGGGATGGTGAGTGCTGCTATTTTTTCTGCTTGCATGTTGTTAGTTATTATTGCTTTACAATTTTTCTGTTAGCTGCACTTAAGAGTAGGGCTAACTGTTGGAGAGGGGATTGTGTATTAGAGGAGGCATCTAGGCAGGGATTATAGCCTTACAGTTCTTGCTGCGGCAATGTAAAAAATATATTCTATTTTTTATTAATACCTCAGTTAACTGTATTTAGTGTAGATTAATCCAATCTACTTGTAGATTAATTGGGAGTCACCATATCAATAAATCCAAAAAAGAGACCCCCACACAATAAATACTAATAAAATAATTCTCTTTATTACATAACAAATATATATAAAAAAACTTTAAAAACATTTTGAGAATGGAATTTGATACAAAAAAAACACCAGGGCAGGTGACGCAATAAATAACAGGCTGGTCTGGCTATCAGACAATTAAAAATATGTGGTGGATAATAAGTATTTAGATCAATTAGAAACACTATAATAATGTTGTTGGGTTTGTCTCCTTAGGTTAAATTACAAATAAATATATGCAAAAATAAATATATATATGCTTCAATTAGAAATATATACAGTACATCTATGTCCCAAAAGTTTTTTTAAAAATGCATATGTACGCATATATAAATATGTCAATTCATGCACAGGACATAAACACCAATATAATGTTTTATAACATAATAAGGACCATAAACCAAAAACAACTGGAAGAGCAATGGGTAATTAAATGAATACGATATTCAATTTGCATAATACTATAAATTGTAAACAAGTATAAATATAACCCTGAAAAGACCAGGACACAATCACAAATTAAATATGAATTAAATTAGGTGTTATATGCAATGTGTATTTATATATATAGATGCATACTAATTTTAATACATATAAATATATAAACTGTTAAATGCAAAAACAAGTAAAAATTGTGAATAAAGGATTGTGTTCCAGGAAGATCCAGGGAGATATTAAAATCAGTATATTTAATTTAGCATATCAGTTCCTTTTACCCACTTCTATCATTGCTCCCAGCAAACTATAAACATTGCTTAATGTGCCCAGCCAGATAAATTCTAGGACAAATGACAATAAAGGCCCCATTACACATGCAACATCGCTAGCGGTATCGCTGTAACGTCACCGGTTTTGTGATGTAATAGCGACCTCCCCAGCGCCATTGCAGTGTGTGACACGCATCAGCGACCTGGCCCCCGCTGTGAGGTCGCTGATCGCTACAAATCGCTCAGGACCATTTTTTGGTCCTTTGTTTCACGCTGCGCAGCATGCATCGGTGTGTTTGACACCGTTACAACGACATCGTTAGCGACTTAGAACCCAGCCTGTAGGCGTGCTATAGCGTTCCCTTTCCCGCCCCCTTTCCTTTGGTGGCCGCTGTTGCATTCTGATTGGGCGGCTTTCACTGAAAAGAAGGCAACTTTAGCTTCCGTCCTTTGTTTCAAAGCTACCTTGTTCCTGAGCGTGCTGGTTTGCAGATCATTAGAGAGTTCTCCAGTCTGCAATACTATAAAGTCTATATGGTAAGCATCATTTGATTGAAGCTGTATTGATGCTGTATAGTAGAGACTTTAGAAGGTGTTTTCTATGTGTTTGTATGTGTTTCTGTTTGCCTGCCAATGTTTTCAATGGGGTTTGAAGGTGTTCGACGAACACACCCGCCGTTCGACGAACCGAACTCGAACAGTAGGGGGGTGCCCTACTGTTCGAGTTCGGTTCGTCGAACGGCGGGTGTGTTCGTCGAACACCTTCAAACCCCATTGAAAACATTGGCAGGCAAACAGAAACACATACAAACACATAGAAAACACCTTCTAAAGTGTCCAAAATGTGACAAACAACTCAGAAAACACCACAAACACATAGAAAAGTCACAAGTACATATACTCATGTGAAAAGAAAAGAGCTGGACGAGTAAAAGGAGGAGGAGACACAGATGTAGTAGTATCTCCAAATGAACATCGATGCCATGACTGTGCAACTGGAGCCTTGCTCATTTTGGGCTTCCAATCTGGAAAAATGGCCTGAGCTCGCCACTTACGCCTTGGGGATCTTGTCGTGTCCCGCAGCCAGCATTCTCTCGGAACGTGTCTTCAGTGCTGCTGGGTGTGTGCTGACAGATAAGCACACGTATCTGTCCAGTGACAATGTGGACAGACTAACGTTCATCAAGATGAACAAATCATGGATCTGCAAGGACTTTTCTACCCCTGTGTCATCCTGGGGAGACAAACGGCTTGTGTATTTTTGATTGTGCTTCATGAAAATCAACATTTTAAGTTTGCAACTGTGGGACAATTGATGCCAATTAAGTGGTGTCTGTGGCCAAATTTTTGGAAAACATGGAGACTCTTGTTGGAGTCCCCTTGCTGTGTTTTACATGATTTTAGAAGAGCATGACATGCGTAAGAGGTTGACTTTCAGCATCTGTATGCTGTTGGCTACAGAAATGTTGCCTTTCCGCCTGGTGGACACAGAAGATTTTTGAGACCTTATGTCCATTGCAGTGCCCCAAGAGCAGATGCCCAGTCGCCACAACTTCTCCAAGAAAGGTGTGCCTGCCCTACACCAGCATGTCGCACACAAGATCACCGCTTCCTTGAGAAACACTGTGTGTGACAGGGTGCATTTCACCACAGATACTTGGAACAGTAAGCATGGATAGGGGCGTTACATGTCGCTGACTGGGCTCTGGGTAACTATGGTGTGAGATGGAGAAGGGGCTGCTGTACAAGTCTTGCCATCCCCACGAGTTGTGCGTCAATCTTCTGTATGTAGAAGTTCCTCCACTGCTTCTGCCTCCTCAACCTCGTCTCGGTCCTCCACCTCCATCCAAATCCTGTCTGGTAAGGCCACCCGCGTTGTAACTGTGCACAAGGAATCCCGCACACCTCCTTACTATGCTGGCAGCAGAGATCAACAGCATCAAGCGGTCGACTCTTTACTTTAAAATGTATGGAAATGTGAGTCACACCGCTGAGGAGTTGTGGACGGTTCGCTATGGAGACTGAGCTTCATCAATGGTTGTTTCCTCTCAACCTACAGCCAGGGAAGGCTGTGTGCGACAATGCTGCAAACCTGGGTGCAGCCCTTCACCAGGGCAATGTAACACACGTGCCTTGTATGGCTCATGTGTTGAACCTGGTTGTCCAGCAATTTTTAAACCACTATCCTGGCATACATGGGCTTCTTCAGAAGGCACGTTCGCTATGTGCTCACTTCCGCTGTTCATACCCCACAGCTCAACGACTTGCATCGCTCCAGCAGTCTTTCGGCCTGCCGGTTCACCGCCTGAAATGCGATGTGCCGACACGCAGGAATTTGAATCTGCACATGTTGCAGCGACTGTGGGAGCACTGCCGAGCACTGGTGCAATACATTATGACATTTAGCCTGGGCTAACGAGATCCAGAGGTGGAGCAGATCACGCTGCTGGAGTGGTCTCAGATCAAGGACCTATGCACACTTCTTCACAGTTTCGAAATGGCGACAAAGATGTTTAGCGCTGACAATGCCATTATCAGCATGACAATTCCGGTCATCTACATGCTGGAGCTCACGCTAAACATTATTCGGAGTCAGGTGGTGGGACAAGAGGAAGGGGAGGAAGTACAGGAGGAGTCATATGCGGAAGGGATAACAAGATCTCCAAGGTCCATACGGTCAGCAGCACCAAGGCGGCAGGCATGTGACGGTGGGGGAGAGGGATTAACAAGGGCGCATGGTAGCAGCCAAACTGTTGAGGAAGGTGCAGGAGCCCAGGAATAAATAGAGGACGAACTGGCGATGGGCATGGAAGACTCAGCAGATGAGGGACACCTTGATCACATTTCTGTTGTGAGAGGTTGGGGGTAAAGAGCGCAGAGGAAGGGAAGCATGATTCTCACCTTGCTGCCAACAACACAGCAAGGACTTGTTCCTCCTGGATGCGCAACACACATGAGCGCCTTCTTGCTGCACTACCTACAACATGACTCTCGAATTGTCAGAAATCGAAGTAATGCTGACTACTGGGTTTCCACACTCTTAGATCCCCAGTACAAGACAAAATTTGGCGAAATAAGTCCTGCCATAGAAAGCGACGCACATATGCAGGAGTATTAGGAGAAGCTGGTATGAAATCTTAGATTGGCTTTTCCACTAAACACCAGTGCTGCACAGAGTGAATCTCACATTTCTAACTTGCCAACCATGGGACTGTCGAGTCATCATCACTCAAACCGTACCAGCAACACTATCTGGTGGTAACAGCAATTTTATGGAACCGTTCCATGAATTTTTTTAGACCATCCTTTGCAAGGCCACAAGACACAAGAAGTCTGACACATAGTCAATGCCTGGAGAAGATGATACAGGAGTATCTCCAAGTGAATATCAATGCCATGACTCTGCAACTGGAGCCTTGCTCATTTTTGGCTTCCAATCTGGAAAAAGGTCCTGAGCTCGCCACTTATGCCTTGGAGATCTTGTCGTGTCCCGCAGCCAGCGTTCTCTCGAAACGTGTCTTCATTGCTGCTGGGTGTGTGCTGACAGATAAGCGCACGTGTCTGTCCAGTGACAATGTGGACAGACTAACGTTCATCAAGATGAACAAATCATGGATTCGCAAGGACTGTAAGGCCCCTGTGTCATCCTCGGGAGAGGAAAGGCTTGCGGATTTTTGATTGTGCTTCATGGAAATCAACATTTTAAGTTTGCAACTGTGGGACAATTGATGCCACTTAAGTGGTGTCTGTGGCCAAATTTGGCGAAATAATTTGTGCCACAGAAAGGGACGCACGTATGCAGGAGTATCAGCAGTAGCTGTTACACAATCTTAGATCAGCTTTTCCACTAAACACCAGTGGTGCACAGAATGAATCTCACCGCTTTGTCATGGCTAGGAGGAAATGGTCTTTTACTTGTCCACATCTGAGGGACCGAGGGCTGGCTGCTGTGCTGAGACGGCGTTGAGTAGGGTGTTCCTGCAGAGTTGCAAATTTGGTCATCTACAAAATGAGTGGAAAAAGGACAGATGCTGGTGGAAAGGGGAACAGGTGTGTTGGAAAGGGGAAAAAAGTTTGTGTCCGTGGGGTTGGTGGTAAAGCAACAGTAACATATGCTGAAGAAACACCATCTGTTATGGGGGGAGTGGCAGATTAGGATAAGGTGGTATATATCCCAATCGCCAGTCGGGGTCCACCATGTTCCCAGATGGAAAAGCAGATGCTGGCAACCCGAAGGTTAGGTGGAGGATACAGAGCTGGGTGGCTCTGAAACTAATAGTAGCCTGACCCAAGTTAGACGACACTCGGATCAGGAGACTGTGAACCCTGTTAGCGTCACAGGGTCCACACACCCAGCCCAGGAACTCCCTGTTAACAACACAGTGGCCATTGGGTACGCTGTCCGTGTGCGTAGGGGGCACACCTGTGGACAGAAGTTGCAGCAGCCCAGTTAAAGCCACTGGGCTGCTGTAGCAGGACTGGTAGGATAGGAGTTGGCTGTAACCGTGCCATGTTACCAAGTGTGGTGGCGTCCAGCACCGACGCCCTATCCCTGCCTACCTCTGTCCTAAATCCGCAATGGGTTCGACACATGGAGGTGTGCTCTGTCTGAGCATAATAGAAGACTGCGCACCTCCATGATGTCTCCAGCCCCTTTTATAACCTGGGTCCCCCCCAACCCAGGGTGGACCACAATGCACCTCTAGGAGCCAATAGCAGAGTGCCACGTCATCAGTGACATAACCAGTGGACTATCTGGAACCGCCACTTCACTGATGACCTCATGGCAGCCACACCCCAAACACCTCACCAGTCATCGTCTGACGAACAATGATGAGGTGCCAAGTCATAGGGGCGGGCCTCTGCGAGCCAGTCCAGAGTGGCCACAGCATCAGGACACCTAATTCCCTCTGGCCTATCAGGGCCTGCCACCTCACAGACATGGCCACTGAGGTCCTTACCGGACCTAGCCTCTGATGCACTAAGTGCCTCAACATGCTCAGTAGCCTGAAAAACAGTCTCAGAAAACAGACTATCAGCTTGAGCATACTCAGTAGGCACAACACAGGACTTAGACATGGCACGGAGTCCAAGTACCTGTGCAAAGAGGCTTTTCGCACTATGTGTGGGAGCATGCTCAGTAGCCTGAACTGAGGACTTAGCCTCAGGAATGGCACAGTCAGGCTAAGCATGCTCACTAGGCGAAACACTGGACTTAGGCTGTGGCTGTGGTAAATCGGCACACGCATGCGCACTAACCGCCTCTGCGCAGTAACCGCCTCTCCACACTTAGATGTGGAGGAGTAAGCAGCCAGCTGGACCACCCGAGGCACGGCCAAAAATAGCAGCTGACGCCTGGGCGCAACTGGAACCGCAGCAGGCTGCTTGCGGCTACGGAGGCACCGATTCGTAACACCAACTTCCAGCCAAAATAAGATGTCTACTTCTTCCCATGGATAATCTGATATGATCCCTTTGTTTACGGACACGACCATCGCTACCAAATGTAGATGAGGCACAAAAAGAGCAGGTGCTTGAATAGATCTCAAGTGCTCCATCAAGTGGCCTCTCCTCCATCTCAACTTCAATATCCCAAATACTCCATTCCTCTGTGGTGTCACCCCAATCGTGCTTGCTTTCCTACCAGCTCTCAAGTTTCCAACCGCCCTGCTGAGTATGGGGTAACAGAGATGGTGGAGTCTGCAGAGCTGTTCAGTCACACTATAGCCAGAGAATCAGAGGTCTGCTCCAAAGCTGCAGTGAGTCCAGACAAGGAAATGATCTGCACTGATGCCCAGAAGCTTTGTGAGTCGGATCCAGGCCCAGATGAATAAGGTTCTGAGCATAATGTAGACCCTCATTCCCAAACTGTAATTCCTTTTGGTGGAGAAAATTGGGAACATGCTGATGAGACTCAGATACCTGATTGGAACGACAACTTTACTATTCAGTCAGGGCAGGAAGAGGTTGGCTCTGAGGAGTCAGGATGAGGGGAGTGAGAACACACAAGGTGATGATGAGGTTGGAGACCCCACTTACTGTCAACCCACAGTCAGCCAGTCGATGAGGTCAGCAGAGAAGGTGAAGGAGGATGCTACTGACGATAAGGTTAGGTTGTGTCTTCCTGGACAGAGGCGAAGCACGTCAACAAGTGCATCTTCAGCCACAACTCTGCCTCTGAGCAGAAGTTGTGATGGCTCTGCAGGTTGCATGGGCTGTAAGCCTTGCCTAGCCTGGGCCTTTTATTACATCGCAAAGGATCACCCAACTCATGTCATCTGTTAGATTTGTCACCAATCTGTAAGTAGAGGCCAAAAACTCACTAGTTTGAGTACTTCGTCCATGAACCGTCACATGGATATGAAGTGATAGGGTGAGGGTGTATTGATGACCTTTATCCACTGTGAATGCAAGATGCTTATTTACCATTCATTGTATGCATTGTTGCTGACCCTCCACAAGGGGATGCTGTTTTGCATCTGCCTTTCACTGTTTGGTCACTATAACAAGAGCAAAACGGTCTTCGGCTGTGGACTTGGAGATCGGAGGAGGTGCTGTATGTGAGCTGAAGGAAAAGCGAAAGGTGTGCAGAACAGAAAGGAGCCGCCGCAGAAACACAGATGGATTGTGAGGAGACTTGTGTTGGAGTTTAGTGAGGAGGATCGTAACACGTGTGAGCAGCATCCTGTGCCAAAGACCGCCATTTTTCAGTTGCTGGCTATACTGATTGCCGTGAGAGGATCGTCAAGTCTGTATTTATGGCAGCTGGAGACCATAGTACCCGGGTACGGTAGGCATATATTTGTTCTGCTTAGGCCGACTATATAGACAATAAGACTTGCTGCCTCTGCTCTGTCAGTTTGTCAGTTACATTTAAAATCCTAGAGGGACAGCGACACATGTTTGCATTGACTGTTGCTTTACAAGATTTCCAGGACTGTGTTGCTGAGCTGTGTGGTTTGCCTTACCACTTTTATCATCTGCCTTATCTGTGAGGCTTCAGCAAACAAGGGTATTCAGGGGGGTTAATGGGTTTTGTCTATGTTTAGGTAGATAAGTTGTAAGCTCTTGTGCTGCGCCACTGGTAGGTTGTGTTCGCACACACACACATACACAATTACTCCTGCTATGCAAAGGGATTACCAGCTATTAGGCGACTGTTTAGACAGTCCCTTGGCTAGGCAAAGGTTTGTGAGAAGGGGGTATAAATCGCCATTACGAGTGGCGCAGTATAGGGGTGTAGGCTTTTGGACTTGTGAATAGATTGTTCTATTCTTTCTGTTTTATGCATAGTTGTTATTGTTTGTTTTGGTGAAGTTAAACAATCATTTATCAACCCAACTGCCTAGAGTCCTTTTCCTGGTGCATGGTTTTGCTGTATACTGGGGAGTCAACCCTGTACACGACTTTAAATGAAGCATAAGTCGCAGTAGGAAGGTCACTGTGCTACAATGCGGCCTAGCAGGGCAACCACCATCTGCCCCATCAAGTGCATCTGTGTGATATTCATCCTCTGTGACTGTGGGGACAGCAGTCACACATGCTTTTGGACGCAGACCTTCCACCTCTTTACGCACAACAGGCAGTGTTATTGGCAGGTCGTCAGTTGTTTTGGAAGTGGAAACAGCTGCTTGTGTTGAGCTCTCTCAGACATCGAGAGCACCACCTTTGGATGAAGGCAACTTTATATCTACGCCTGCACCTTCCTCACAGATTTGCTGGACTACCTGCAGTTAAAAATAGTGTAGCAGAAATGGAGAGGTGGTGTAGAATGCAGAGGTGGTGTAGCTTTCTTGTCAGTAGAGCAACGTCACTGACTATCCCAGACAATGATACTATGCCCCAAAGAATTGCCTGCACTTTTTTGCAGTTAAAATTGCGTAGCAGAAATGGAGAAGTGGTGAAGAATGCAGAGGTAGTGCAGCTTTCTTGACAGCTGAGGTACGTCACTGACTATCACAGACACTCATACTATGCCCCAAAGAATTGTCTGCACTTTTTGCAATTAAAATTGCGTAGCATAAATGTAGAGGTGGTGTAGAATTCAGAGGTGATGTAGTTTTCTTGTCAGCAGAGGAATATCACTGACTATCCCAGACAATGATACTATGCCCCACAGAATTGCCTGCACTTTTTGCAGTTAAAATTGTGTAGCAGAAATGGAGAAGTGGAGAAGAATGCAGAGGTAGTGCAGCTTTCTTGACAGCTGAGTTACGTCACTGACTATCACAGACACTCATACTATGCCCCAAAGAATTGCCTGCACTTTTTGCAGTTAAAATTGCGTAGCAGAAATATAGAGGTGGTGTAGAATTCAGAGGTGATGTAGTTTTCTTGTCGAGGAATATCACTGACTATCCCAGACAACGATACTATGCCCCACAGAATTGCCTGCACTTTTTGCAGTTAAAATTGCGTAGCGGAAATGGAGATGTTGTGTAGAATGGAGAGGTGTTGTAGCTTTCTTGTCAGCAGAGGAACATCACTGACTATCCCAGACACTCATACTATGCCCCATAGAATTGCCTGCACTTTTTGCAGTTAAAATTGTGTAGCAGAAATGGAGAAGTGGAGAAGAATGCAGAGGTAGTGCAGCTTTCTTGACAGCTGAGTTACGTCACTGACTATAACAGACACTCATACTATGCCCCAAAGAATTGCCTGCACTTTTTGCAGTTAAAAGGGAGTGGAGGGAAAAGAGACAGTAGAGGGAAAATAGACAGTGGAGGGAAAATAGACAGTGGAGGGAAAATAGACAGTGGAGGGGAAAGAGACAGTGGAGGGGAAAGACAGTGGAGGGGACAAGAGACAGAGGGGGAAAGAGACAGAGGGGGAAAGAGACAGAAATGTAGAGGTGGTGTAGAATTCAGAGGTGATGTAGTTTTCTTGTCGAGGAATATCACTGACTATCCCAGACAATGATACTATGCCCCACAGAATTGCCTGCACTTTTTGCAGTTAAAATTGCGTAGCGGAAATGGAGATGTTGTGTAGAATGGAGAGGTGTTGTAGCTTTCTTGTCAGCAGAGGAACATCACTGACTATCCCAGACACTCATACTATGCCCCATAGAATTGCCTGCACTTTTTGCAGTTAAAATTGCGTAGCAGAAGTGGAGAGGTGGTGTAGAATGCAGAGGTGGTGTAGCTTTCTTGTCAGCAGAGGAACGTCACTGACTATCCCAGACAATGATACTATGCCCCAAAGAATTGCCTGCACTTTTTGCAGTTAAAATTGCATAGCAGAAATGTAGAGGTGGTGTAGAATGCAGAGGTGGTGTAGCTTTCTTGTCAGCAGAGGAATGTCACTGACTATCCCAGACAATGATACTATGCCCCAAAGAATTGCCTGCACTTTTTGCAGTTAAAATTGCGTAGCAGAAATGGAGAGGTGGTGTAGAATGCAGAGGTGGTGTAGCTTTCTTGACAGCTGAGGTACATCACTGACTATCCCAGACAATGATACTATGTCCCAAGGAATTGCCTGAGCTGATTTAGACAGATGCTGTGAAAAACCCTTGCACAGCGCTGGCACAGACCTGACTATCAAAAATGGCTATGAACTGCTCTAATCTAGCCCTGAAAAGGGCTGAAATTAAAACTAGTCCCTACTCCCTAAACCGATGTCTCGATTGCACTTTATAGCGCCCACAGCAGCAGCAGCGGGAGCGGTGACTGTCACACACCCGCAGCAGTGGGATAATGGCGGCGATAGGGAAAATTGTCGGGTCTTATAGGGCAAGGACATGTGGCATGCACAGCCAATGAAACATGCCCTTGCTTGTCTGGCAAAAATCCACTTTGCTGTGTGTGTATCTGTGATTGGCTGACAGCCTGCCCCGCCCCACTGTACGTGCAGTTAGGAGAAAAAAAAAGCGATCGCCATTCTTTCAGCACTCAGCAGCACTGATCTAAACCCCGTCCCCCCGCACGCTATACGCTGAATTTTTATAATATCATTAGTAACAGTGACTGACAGTATTACAGTGAAAAGCCAGCTAGTAACTAGCTACGCTTTTGGTGATCGAACCGCTATCGAACGGTAACTCCAACGGTCGAGCGTGAAGCAAATCGTTCAAGTTAGTCAAACGACTCGAACACCGCCCAAAACAACTCGAATTTGAAATTGGCAAATGGTTCGCTTCGAACACTGCTAATCTCTACTGTATAGATAAACCAGTGTGGAGTCGCCGTACAGAGAACTCTACAAAGATCCGCTAAGCAACAGAAGCTCACAACAAATGATATACACGAACGACTTTTGCCAGTCTTTCCAAGCTCGGGGTCGCCAATAAGAATGCACTAACGATCACCAATCGGAGCTGAGGGGGGCGTGTAAAAGGACACCTAGGTGGCTTCAGCGCAAAACACCACTCCCCTAACATACTGTAGGTATGAGTCATCAAATAACTGCTGTGTGACACGTCCCCAATGATCAGCGAGGTCGTTCTGCAGGTCCATATCGCTGCTGCGTCATTGGCCAGATCTGCATGTTTGACAGCTCACCAGCAACTGTTTAGAAACTTTCCAGCAATCCCGGCCAGGTCGGGATTGCTGGTGGGATCTCTAGAAAGTCTCACTGTGTAAAGGGGCCTACAAGGGGGAATGCCAAAAAAACTAAACAAGAATCAAGGGTAATCCCATTAAGATATGATTACTGAATTCTACCCTGCTGTGTCCAGGAGAGGTCACAGTAAATATCCCCCAGCCTAAAGGCCCCGTCACACTAAGCAACATCGCTAGCAACATCGCTGGTAACGAACAACTTTTGTGACGTTGCTAGCGATGTTGCTGTGTGTGACATCCAGCAACAACCTGGCCCCTGCTGTGAGGTCGTTGGTTGTTGCTGAATGTCCTGGGCCATTTTTTAGTTGTTGCTGTCCTGCTGTGAAGCACAGATCGCTGTGTGTGACAGCGAGACAGCAACAACTAACGTGCAGTGAGCAGGGAGCCAGCTTCTGCTGAGGCTGGTAACTAATGTAAACATCGGGTAACCAAGAAGCCCTGTCCTTGGTTACCCGATATTTACCTTTGATACCAGCCTCCTCCGCTCTCACTGCCTGTGCTGCCGGCTCCTGCTCTGTGCACATGTAGCTGCAGCACACATCAGGTAATTAACCCGATGTGTGCTGTAA